>NC_080107.1:5717500-6023333 GCF_950005125.1 Chionomys nivalis
CTCTCATTTCCATATAATCTCTTTGTAGTGCTGCCTCGGGTTTGCACCTTCCTATCAGAAATCCTAATAAATCCCATTATCTCTTAAAATATGATACGCATAATACATTTGTAATTGTATATATCCATTATTAAGACCATCCCTGACAGGAGAGAACTTCAGATTAGACCTGATGTAAATGAGAACAGAATCCCGTGCTTAAAATTTTACACTTCTGCTGCTCGAAATAATTCATCTCCCTGACTACTTCAGGCTTTGTATATTCTCACCCTCCTTATTCTTCATCAACCTGTGCATAGATGTGACCTCTAATCTCTTACCTCTCTGCTCAGATCCCAGGTAACTCAACAAATTTTTAGGAGCAAATATTACTCTGAGTTATCAATGTGAGCTGTGACAGGCGCTTTAAAGTGTGTCTCCTAAGCTACAGGCAATGAAAGACTGCCGTTGGATGATCACTCTGAGCTGTTGCCCTGTACATGGTATCAACCACATTTTCCATTCTCTCTAGTCCTTTCACTCAGTCGATAAGGTCCAGAAGGCAGCAATGCCAAGGTATGATGTTGTCATAGGACTAGCTTTGTAAGTCCCGGCCTAACATCCTATCGAGTATCTAGTATCTACTAAACTCAGAGAAATCCTCAAGACTCAGGTTATGTCTCCCCTATAAAGACTATATACGTAAGGGATTTCCTTTGCTTTCTGGCTGCTGTCAGATTGCCTATCTCAGTTTTCCACTGTCCAAGTGGCTGGCACTATTAATAGACCTGGTTGCCTGAAATACATCTTGGCACTTGCCTACAAACCCAACTTGCACAACCTGTTCTTTCTGTACCTAAATACTGTCACTGAAATCTTGCCCATCAGAACCTTGGCAGTTAGACACTAGCCCATAAGGTCCTCAAAGTAAATATATCTCACACTCTACTTCTCATTTTATCCCCAAATTCCCATAGCTATACAGGGAGCATCTATGACAAAGTAAGAATCTTAATGGGTGTGGTTAAAATTCTTTTTTTTTTTGTAAACATGAAATCTCACCAGCATGTCAATACAACACCAAGGCCATCTTTAGCCTTTGGAAGTGGCCTAAGCAATAAGTCTAATAGAGATTGGATTCATTTAGCCTCTCGTGACATCTGCCTCCAAATCAAAGATTATGAAATTAAGAAAACATCTTGTTTTCCCTTTATGTCTCAGAAGAGTGTCTCTGACTGTCAAGCTAGTGACAGCCAGGTCAGGGACAGTCAGATTAGTGACAAGTTAGTGACAGCCAGGTCACACTTCTCCAAACTAGACAAAAGATCATGGGCTGAGGCTAAGCAGATATATCAAAAGGAAATTTAGGCAGGAAAAGAAGATGGCAGAAGGGCAATTCCGAAGAAGTTCAGAAATTCAGGATTCCAAAGTAAAAGTCAAGAAAGAATTGTAACTACAAACACCTTTTCTACTCAGTCCTGACATGTCATAAACTCACTCAGCAGAAGATGCCCGGGATGAGAACCACCCACTCCCGGAGTAGAAAGGGTGTGGCCAGCATTGGAGTTGGTCTAAGTTGTTCGACAGTGACACAGATGTCGGGGATTTCTAGCTGACTGACTCTCTAGTTGTCTTATCTGGAATTTCAAACCTCTTCTGAGGGAATTTCTGTCAACAGTTGCTCTTGAGGAGAGGGTGTGAGCCTGCTGGTCACTGGTCCTTGAATCCAGCTGCTGCGGCTCACAATCTTCAAATATCTCCTCCGGAGACTATCAGACTTATCATTTGAACACAGAAATGTATTAGAAGGGATATTTATTTAGATTGCTGTCTAAAATAAACAATGTTCTCTTTCTCACCTCAAAAATAAGAATCCTCACAGTTACAGAAAAACATCACTGTACTTTCATTTCAACCTCTACTTCATTTTCTCAAATTGGGGCAGGGAGTAGAAGTGAAGATTACATAGAATTCTGATACCCAGCAGAGTAACTACTGCTTACACAATATCTTTTTTTTCTGGGAAAAAAAAATCCTGTAATCTGTACAGGGTTCAGATTCTCATCTATCTGCTATTCCCAGATAGCAGGCAGAGCTACAAAGCAGCTGCTCAAGGAGGGATCCCGTTTGTAGGAATTCGCAGGGATGCCTGTTTAAAGTGCAGGATGTACAATTCATGGAGCCATGAGGAGCTGACCCTTCTGCGTGTGGATTCCACACACCCGTGGCTGGTGAGAGCATCAGGGGATTCCCATGCCATCGCGTGAACACTCCTCAAGATGACAAGGGTCCCAGAAAAGGAAATGGAGGAGCTGCTCCTGAGGCATACTGAGAAACTGGTGCAAGTCTCCAGTCCAGAACTGCTGAAAATCTAAACACCACGACAAGCGCGTATGCGCAGCCTTCCCTTCCTTCCCTGAAGCGGTGCTTTCTGAAGACCCATTCCTACTCTGACACCAGTTCACTTGCCGTTTCTGTTTCTATGGCTTTGCCTTTCCTTGCCGACTTTTCCTTTACCACCATCTATCTGGGGACATTTCTCGGCCCATAGGTCCTTCATGACTAAATGAGATCTTAAACACAAAACGCTTTAGCCTACTCCTAAGTAATTTTCAGATGTTGCCACCTGGTTCTATCTTTCCTGGTGGCTCCCAAGTTTAGTTCACTAGGCCGACCTTTCTCTGATTCTTTATGCCTGCCCTCCAATATCGAGTGGGTATTTAAGTCTTAGCAAATACAGAAATGAGTTCTTGATTTTTCCTGTCTACCACCTACACAATATGGTCTTTCTGTAGGAACAGCATTACCGCGTGAGTCACCATGAAGCACCCAGTTCCTTAGGTGGACGTTTTAAAGGGCTACTTTGAATTTTTCTACTTTTCATAACTTATCCTTAGTCTACCAAACAAATCCTGCTAGACATATATTCATATGCTATCCCACAGATGGTCTCTTCCCCCTAAGCTTGCCCAGGCTGAAAGTCTGGTAGTAGCAGGACAACTGAATAGGAAGGTCATGGGACTATAAAGGTGATGAGTGTTTTGCTATTCCAAGAATTTCTCAACTGTTTCACACAAGTCTAGCCTGGGAAGTCACTGACTGGCCTGAGAATGTAACAGAAGTGTTAATTTTCTAACACCCTTTTCCATCAATAGTTTTCTTTAAATTCTTGTTCCATGACAAGTTTGGAGCTTGAGTTATTCTCCACTCAATAGCTCTTTGTATGTTTTGGCTGGACCAGAAAGAAGAAGACACTCTAAGGAATAGCAGAATTGTTGCTGGCTATTACAAAGGAATCAATTTTAGTCAAAAGCAGAGCAGCTTGCTTCGAGTGACAATTGAACTGGTGAAGATAACTCAGTGATAAATACAATGATTGACATAGTACACATTGAAGAAACCAATTACATTGTCAATGTCACGTAAACAAAAGGTGAATTTTACTCAATATTTAGAGTCTGGCTACTCACATCATATAGTAAATTCATACAGTGTAACATAAATATATAAAGTTATTTTAATATTAACTATGGGAAATAACATCTTAATCCCAATTACATCTTAAGAATCCCGGTTTGCAATGTAAGTAACAAGACCATAAATACGTTTTAAACCACTTTCCAAAAGATTTTATGTGCAAGAGAATTGTTAAAATATTCATACATTTAGAAAAATATAACAAAATTTCACAAAGGAAAATTAAAGCGCTAAAATGATTCCATTATTTTCCATACAAAAGGAACTACTTAAAAAGTGCTTAAGATAAGTCCTATTGAACATTTTCTTTGCAAATGAATCAACTCATTTCTTAATTTAATATAATGATTTCCTCTTAAATTACCAGCCTGGAACGCTGTCTTCCTCAAATAAGTAAGATTGAGGGTTTACATGGGCAAAGAATGGAATTCTTCGTTCGTCCTTTTGAAGTCGCTGAAAGACAAAAGCCATCGATTGCGTGCCAAAATAGAGATTTAAACTGACGTTACAATTTTAAGGCTGAGCTCCCTCTTGAACGCATTTCACCACATTTGTAACACCAGATTTTTATCGCCCATGCTGAGTGGCCTCGGGTTACTCAAGGGTAAGGAGTGACAAACTGAAACCCAGTCTACCAAAGAAACAGAACAGCATCGTAAACTCTGTTACAGCATGGCCGCTCTGCTGAAGGAAAGTCAAGGGTAGACTAAAGTTACAGGCTACTGTTGCAAAGGGGGACACCCCTCCAACTATGCTACAAAGTGTTGCTTTTGATATGCTTTGTAGAATTTCATTTGCTTTTGCTACTTGGGGGCTAGAGAGGTGGCTCAGAGAAAGCCAGCTCTGGCTGACCTTGCTGAGCCCAGGCGTTTGGTTTCCTACATCCACGCCGGGCAGCTCACAACTCTAAGCACAGGGGATCTGACCTCCTCTTCTAACCTCCGCGGACACTTACACAGACACATGTGTACACATAATTAAAAAAAAAATTAAAGCCAGAATATTTTATATAAAACATTTTAGGTATTTAGCTTTCTAAAAAAACACACAGAAATAGATGATATATACACATAATCTAACAGATCCATTCTGATTTCCACGCATAGATTATCCAGCAGCAGTGAAGGAAACATGAAGCTGGCCCCAAAGCCTGACTTTTAGTCATATATACACACGTGCTGGCACACACATGTGCACACACGCATAGCCCATCACATCTATTTACTTGGTTGTATACAGAGGGGTAGGCATGGCGGATATGCAATGTAGAGTCAGTTCTCTCCTTCCACCATGTGGATCCCAGGGATGGAACTCGGGTTATCAGGCTCGGCAGCAAGCGTCCTTACTCACAGAGCCGTCTTGCCAGCTCTGCAGTGTTTTGCTTCCGATCTGTTCATTCACATTTTGACCGTTTAATTTATGATTCTAATCAAAGTGATTCAAGTGCTTTAATTTGAAAATGCGCACAGAAAATTTAGCCTCCAAATGTTTTAGCCCACTCCTTCCAAGGTATAGCTTGAAGATGTTCATTTTGATATATGAGTAATGACATTGAACAGTTTATTGTTCCTGTATACAGCAGGTCAAGTTGAGAACCCAAGTCTGCATGGAAAGAAAGCCTTAAATCCTTAGGTACGGAGTGCTTCCTGCCTGCTGATAACTGTGCTACCTAAGTTAATGTCTTCGTAGTGATGAAGTTCAAACACAGTTTGCCAGCTTGGAAGGAGCTGGAGAAGAGAGAAGAGAAACGAGCCTTCCCAATCAGCATCACTTAACATTTCCTTAAGAACAAAAGTAGATTCTTCCAGGATTGTGTGACTCAGAGTGATTCCTGGGACAAAAACTGAAGTGGAGAAGGAGTTAATGTGACTCACAGTTTCAATCCAAGGTGCTGTGGTTGTGTTGACTTTGAGCCCTAATGGGAAAACATCACAGTGGAGAGTTCGTGGCAGAGCAGAGCACTCGACCGTGTGGTGCAGAAGCACTGGAAGGGCTATGGGCAAAACATGCCCTATGAGGGCAGGTGTGCTTCCTTCTCAGCCCAATCAAGCTGACAGTCAGCATTAACGTTCATCTCTAATATGGACAATGACTTTCGCATCACCTTCATGACTAGAGAACGCTATATATTAAACACAGAAACAAGATTACATGCTAGAAATTAAAAGTCTTCCCTAAACTTAAGTTGATTTATTTCACAGGAAAAAGACTCTATATGCTTATCTGTTATTCAATATATGAAATTTTATGAGTTAAACATATGTGAAAAAATGTGTGTGCCTGGAACCAATCTATTTTTATTTCTAACATAGCTTTCATATTGAGAAAACAAGGTGTGGTGTATCCAAAGATTCCTATATAATGAAGCCTCAGTAAAGCAAAGGGAGGGGTAAATGTGGCAACCGGCTCAACAGTAGAGTGGTTTTTTGGAATTATTTTGGTGTACCAAAACAAAATTGTAGAAAGAGAATGAGTGCCACAAGAAAGTCTTTACAACATAAAATAAATTATACAAGCAAAAAGGATGTTCCAAGACCCTAATTTCATAACAGATACAAACAATATAAAAATGTACATCAATATAGTAATTGAAGTTCTAGCTAGAGCAATAAGACAACAAAAGGAGATCAAGGGGATACAAATAAAAAAAAAAAGAAGTCCAACCCTCACTGTTTGCTGATGATATGATATTATATATAACTGACCCTGAAAATTCTAACAGGGAACTCCTACAACTCATAAACCACTTCAGTAATGTAACAATATACAAGACGAACTCAAAAAATCAGTAACCCTACTTTAAACATGATAAATGGTCTGAGAAAGAAATTAGAGAAACATCACCCTTCCCAATAGCCACAAATAACATAAAATATCTTGGGATAACACTAACCAAAGAATGAAAGACTTGTATGACAAGAACTTTATAACTTTGAAAAAAATAAATTGAAGACACCAGAAAATTGATAGATCGTCCATCGTCTTAGGTAGGTAGACTTAACATAGTAAAAATGGCAGTTTTACCAGAAGTAATCAGATTCAATGCAATGCCCATCAAAATCCGAGAAAAACTCTTCACAGATCTTGAAAGAACAAAACTCAACTTCATATGGAAAAAACAAACAAACAAAAAAAGACAGGATAGCCAAAATAATCCTGTACAGCAAAGGAACTTCTGGAGGCATCACATCCCCGACTTAAGACACTACTACAGAGCTACAGTTTTAAAAATAGCCAGTACTGGCATAAAAACAGAGAGGAGGAACAATGGAACTGAACTGAAGACCCAGATATCAATCCACACACATACAAACTTCTGATTTTTGAAAAAGAAGCTAATAAGATAAAATGGAAAAAAGAAAGCATATTCAACAAATGGTGCTGGCATAACTGAATATCAACATGAAGAAGAATGCAAATAGATCCATATCGATCACCATGCACAAAAATCAAGTTCAAATGAATTAAAGATCTCAACATAAAGCCAGCCACACTGAACCTCATAGAAGAGAACGTGGGAAGTACACTCGAACACATTGGCACAGGATACTACATCCTAAATATAACCCCAGTAGCATAGACACTGAAAGAAACAATTAATAAATGGGACCTCCTGAAACTGAGAAGCTTCTGTAAAGCAAAGGACACGGTCAACAAGACAAAACAGAAACCTACAGAATGGGAAGAGATCTTCATCAACCCCACATTGGACAGAGAACTGATCTCCAAAACATACCAAAAAAAAAAAAAAAAAAAAAAAAAAAACTCAAGAAACTTGAAACTTGACATCAAAAGAACATATAATCCAGAAAAAAAAAAAAAAAAAAAGCCACCTAAGCAGAGAGGTCTCAATGGTCGAGTCTCAAATGGCAAAAAGACACTTAAGGAAATACTCAACATCCTTATCCATTAGAGAAATGCAAATCCATCTTATACCTGCCAGAATGGCCAAGACCAAAAACACTGATGACATCTTATCTTGAAGAGGATGTGGGATAAGGAGAACACTCCTCCATTGCTGGTGGGAGTGCAAACTTGTACAGCTGCTTTGGAAATCAGTATGGCAATTTCTCAGAAAATTGGGAAATAATCTACCTCAAGACCCACCAATACTGCTCTTGGGTATATACCCAAAGGATGCTCCATCCTACCACAAGGACATGTGCTCAACTATGTTCATAGCAGTATTATTTGTCATAGCCAGAACTTGGAAACAACCTAGAGGTCCCTCAACTGAAGAATGGATAAAGAAAATGTGGTACATTTATACAATGAGGTACTGCACAGTCTGAAAACAACTGCTTCAATACAGCCAGGTGCTTTTAAAGAAAAAACAAACAAACAGACAGAGGCCTACTTCATGTCATTTAGACTACTAAATCCGAGAATCTTCTTGAGAAGGAACCATCAAGGACTAAACTACCAGGAATCAGAAAATATGGGATATTGCCAATTCTAGTCTCTTAGCCACTCTTCCATGTTGGGAAGGTAGATATGTTGTAACAGTCACAGAAAACTAATTTATGAAGTGGCCATTACTCTTCATGAGTAATATTTTTCTTCTATTTTATGCATTAAACATGTTGCTTTCCCAACAGAAAATGGTGGTTGGGAATATATTACAACCTCACAATTGAATACTCTGGAGATGATAATTATAACCTTTTAGGGTTAAGTTGTAATCCAAATATTTGAAAAACAGTAACCCCTATTCAAACAGATACTAAAATTCTGAATCCATGAAATCTTGATATTTTTAACACTTTCATATTCTGCATTTGTAAGACTTAGGAACAAAGCTTACCAAGAATCAAACAGCTATATTAATAGAAACATCCAAGTCAACTCAATAAGCAAGAGTAATCATATTTGTTCATATAACATTGATTTAATTTTAGTAAAAGATATTTCCAGGGTAGCTATAGAGAAAATTCAATACTGACCCACCCAAACAAAAACAAAAACAGTGTACCTGTGTACAAAGAAGAAATAGCACAAAATAAAGCCATGGAAATAAAATATTTTGACTTCCTCTAGTATGTCTTCAAGTAAAGCAGGAGTCCTTCACATAGCATTCCTGACAGGCAATAACTCACTTAGCAGGATGAATTTGTAAAAGCTCTTGTCAGTTGCTATGGACATATGGCTGTTTCACCAACCACCTTCAAAGGAGACTGACTTCCTCACAAGAAAGCCTATTCTGTTTTTTTTTTTATAATTTCATTTTCTAGAAAATCGTTGTGTTGAAATTAGATCTGTCAGAGTCCACCAGCATCTTCACTCTCATTCAATAACTTTTTCTTACTTACACTTGCTTTTGTAACTCACTTGGTGCACAGCCTAAAACTGTAGACTTAAAGAATTTGAATTTGGAAAGCAAGAGATCAACAAATTCTCTCACCTGATAGACTTCTTTTATAGGATTCTGTCCTAACCACTTTCTATTCTGGTCTTTAAGGCCCCCATCAAGGGACAACAGGTCCCTTTGCTGTCTGGACAGCTATATCTACTTTCAGAAATTACTTGTCTGGGAAATGCAATATCCATACCTTAAGTTTTGAATGGGTAATTTATTAATCATATAGCAAGGAAAGCAAAAGAACAAACAGTAAGCAGCAGGGAAATAACATAATATCAAGCTGGACACTCAAGACATCCAGCAAATGTAACAGGATGTATTGTTGATTGCTTTTACTCTTTGCTCTTTGGAGTAGGGGGGCTCCTGAATAAATCACACATGGAGGCTTATTCTTTCTTAAAAATGTTTAGCCTTAGCTGGCTTGTTTCTTCCCAGCTTTTCTAAAGTTTAAATTGTCCCATCTACCTTTTGCCTCTGGGTTTTTACCTTTCTCTATTTCTATACATATTTTCTTTCCTTATTCTATGTCTGGCTGTGTGACTGGTAGCTGGCCTCTGGAGGTCTCCTCTCCTCCTTTTCTCATTCCTTGATCTCTTTTCTTCCTTCTTCTCCTTCTATTTATCCTCTCTGCCTGCCAGCCCCACCTATCCTCTCTCCTGCCTCGCTATTGGCCATTCAGCTCTTTTTTAGACCAACAAAGTGTTTTAGGCAGGCAAAGTATCACAGCTTCACAGAGTTAAACAAATGCAACATGAAAGAATGCACCACATCTTTGCATCAAATATTCCACACCATAAACACATGTAACACATCGTAAAATAATATTCTACAGCAGGAGGTATCCCCACTGAGATGGTCAGCTGGTTGTCCCCTTCTGAAGGTTCTAGACAAAACGTTTTTATCTCTTGGCTGAAGTTTAAAGCTTCCCATTCCTAACAAATGCATTTTAATAACATGTATTAAACAACATGTGTCTCTGTCAGAAATGGTTTCATTTCTAATGGTTCTCAGAGGTGGAATGTGTTTAATACCCATGGCTGTTTGGCATTTTCCCTGTTACAGAGCCTGGAGAGCCCTCCCCAGGATGGGAATATTGAAGATAATTAAGATAAGCATGCTGGAATCTGAGACAAGGGTGCCTCTTTTGTCCTTAGAGTCTGCTCCTAATAAGTCTTTAAAGGAGTATATGACAGTTTACACATATAATTTAGATCTGTTTAATGTAGGACTTGTGTCTATCCTTTTGTGACATGGATTGGTTCTGTTACCAATCAGCTTTGTCAAGGTGTCTTGGCTGTAACCTGTGAGAAGTCACGGGGAGATGGTGGCAGAAATGCTAGTGCAGGTAATACAGGCAGCTTTAAAGGAGCGGAGAGCAGAAGCCACAGGCAGGCAAGAGCGGTGGCAAGCCATACAGTCTAGTGATTCAACTCTTGTGCATGCCCCAGGGACTAGGAAACTTAGCTGTCTATGTGTCTCAGCGCTTGTGTGTGGCGAGGCTGTTAGGAATCTTCAACAGGCAGGACAGCTTTCAGGAAGAGAAACTGGTATTCCTTAGCTCTTGGTAACACCTAGTACTGTGTTGGGCATCTGTGAAACCCGGGGCCCTAGAGAAATGATAGTACTCTTGTGAGGACCTGACTTTGCAAACTCTGTTTTAAAGAAGGGGCTTCATCTTAAGACATATAATGAGCGGGAGGCAAACTCAGCTCCATAAATGTGCTGTGATAGCAGAATTTGAACGGATACCCTAAGAAATCATCAATTAAGGAGCAGGGCCATAAAATGTAACGAGGTCCAGATGTTCCTGAGAGGCATTCTGCCCTTGAAGATACCTTGTCAGTGATGTATGGCTCTTTGCTGGGGTTTTGTGTCCAAAAACTGACCCATGGATTCAGGAACTACCTGACCCTCTGCCCTCCTTACCCAATCCCAGGATGACAGGACACGAACTCCCCTAACGGTGGCTTTTTCACCTTTACAAGTTCTCTCTTCCCACCACACTTCCCTCACCCCCCCACACACACACTGGGAAGGGGTGCTCCACACTGGGGTTTATAAAATAATAACCCTAATGTATGTTACATCGGACATCCAGCTCCGTGGATTCTTGGGTTTATTGAGACAGTCATAACGCTCTGAACTTCTTTCCACAGTCAAGGCCAGCAGTTTTTCTTTTGTGTCTTCTCAAACCTTTTCTATCCCTGACCCTTTTTCCTTCTCTCAACTTCTGCTCTTCCTTATGGCTCTGCTCTGCCTCTCACTTCGGCTCTCCAGCTACGTCCTGTTGCAGTGGCCAGGGTCTCAGTTGCGGCCACTGAGGAAGCAGTTCCTGTTGCTTCTTCGGCTGCTGTTTCCGCTGATGCAATGCCCTGCTCTTGAGGCTTCTCCTCTTGGAACTGCCATTAAGGCTGCTTGCTTTGTCACTTTTACATCTGGGCCGGTCAGTTGCCCAGTCCCAAATCTTCAACTTGCCATGCCAACTGCCAGCTCACTGCCACAACTCCACTTAGGCCACTCGTCCGTGCTCTGCAGGTTCCTGTGACTCCATCTCTGCTGATCACCAGGGATTCTTGGTTGCCATGACTCCCTGGTCTTCAGCTCGACCTGCCCCCATTCCCCATGTTTGCTCTCTGTGGCGGCTGTCAAGGCTGCTGCTCCCCCTTCACTTTCGCTCCAGTGCCTCTGCTTGCCCTGATGCTCTTTTATTTCTGTCACTACCATCCCTGCTGCCACTGCCACTGTGTGGCCTCTGCTGGCACTGAATCTTTCTCCAGGTTACCAGCTCAGTCAGTTCAACTAAAAATCCTACCTTAAGCGAAGACCACCTGAGAGACATATTTTATTAGACCTAAGGTTGCAACACCAGGAAAGGAACCCTAGGAAGATACCTCCCAGCTTGCATACCCACTGAGCTCTACAGCCTACTTATATCGCCAGAGCCTGTGTGTCTGCACCAATCAGAGCAAACCTTTCATGCAGACGAATATCTATGTTTCTACCAATCATGGCGCTGCCCTTTGTACCAGTCACAGCAATCCCCCTGCAGGCCACCTAGGGAAAGTGCTCCTCTTGTCCAGGTGGAAAGGGATGCAGGGAAGGTCCAACGCAAGCTGTTTAAGCAGTCTTGACTGGGGCTGCAAGAATAAGCAGTTCCTATCACCTTACAGCTTCCCCACGGCACTCATGGCGCATTCAGAATGACCAGTGTTAGTGGAATTGTGGTCCAGCGCACTGTTTGGAGGAAGAGGCTTTTGCTTAAGGCACACAGAGCAACAGGGAGCTCAGCAGACTGCTAATTGGGCAATCAAGTCTCCCCCTCCCCCAACACCCTTGTTTCTTTACAGGAATGTAAACATTGAAAGGAGGCTTGGAGTGAGATCTTACAAGCATATCATTAGCACCAATGGTGAGTCTTTAGCCGAGTTTAAATGTTTCAGTGATGCCCAGCAACTGCCCAGCACCCCAGAACAGTGAGTGAGTCCCTTATCTGCCTTTCTTGTTCTTGCCAGAGCACACTGAACCAACATCTCCTTACTTGAGTTATTTGGACTTCTAAGAACCACACGCAGCATCTTCCCTTATCCCTACCTCCCTAAGTTACTTTACTTGATTTTAGGCTCCTTATTAATGGTCCCAGTCACGTGTCTTTGAACAAATCTTCTTTATCCATTTACCCATTCACAGTCTGGCTCCTGCAAGCCAGCACATTCCATATGTGGTGTGGGCACGTACCAGCATCAGGCTCACCTGTGTGCCCCAAATCAGGTTAGCTATAATTGGAGGCAACATCACACTCCTATTGATTAGCCAGCTAAAAGTCTGCGATAGTATTCCATAGAATATCTTATATATCTAGTATTTCTTAGAATATAAAATTTTGTGGCTTCTTTTTTCTTTAATCTAAAAGGGTGGTACTTTGTAAAAATCCCAACAGGCAAACTTTGTATATAATACATGTTGAATGCCTTGTGTCTTACAGCCTTCAAAATTTTTTAAACTTCTCTAAACCATAATTCTACTTTGCATGTCGTAGCCCGGAGAGTCTCGCACCAGGTTCAAGTTTAATGGGATATTCCTTTTGTTCTTTCAGTGGATATTTTAAGGTAAAGTTCTGATGTTCTTCACATATTAGTAACTAGGATAGCTGTGGTGTCTAGCCTTGTCTTTGTCCACCAAACACTGCTCTAAGAGTTCAAGTATCAGCACATCTAAGATAAGGGCTCTGCCCACTCTCCCGAGGCACACAAAGACACAGCTGCTTAGCAGTGAAAAAAAGGCTGCCTATGCGGTGGCTGTTTCAAGACATATTCGTCTTGACAGGCTAGTCTAGCAGCACCTTCTACGTATTCTGAAATATTCCCTGAGTGGTGGCAAGACTTGAACTCCAGGTGCCTGACTCTAGATTCTGCCTTCTTCATCAGGCGAAACCTCATCTTCCCAAGCCAGATGAAGAAAAGGTCAAACGCAATAAGTGACAACTCAGTTCTCTTGTGTTTCCGCCACCAAGGCTATGCTTTTATCTCACTGGACATTTGATATGTAAGTAAAAAAAAAAATCTGCTGCCAAAACTTTAATAGCACTAAAGGGCAGAGGAAAATACAGTAAATAGCTGGATTTATCATGGAGAGCTCCTCCAACGGCACAAATGGATGCATTTACTGACATGGAGTGTATCATTGAAAACATCTGTGTGAAGCTATATGCAATGCTGTGTGCATGCGAATTGAGGCATCTTCCCACTGAGAGACAGTGCGGGCTTTAATAGATGCTTAGGTGAGCTACAGGCACACAATAGTTCAGCATTGCATGGGCTCACATCTCCGACGTGTGCCTAAATGTGTTCATCTTTCAAGGAGATGAGGCAATAAAGGAAAATCTTGTTAAATCATATAACCTATAATTATAATCCTTAAGCTCAGAAATTTGATGTCAAGCAAAATAGTTATTACGTTTGAGCTACAGTTTCACATCTGTGAGGCAGGGAGGATCATACCTCCCCTCCTTCAGACTCTTGTGAGAGAAAAGTAAACCATGTAAAAGTGCTTAGCACGCTTGGAAGAACTTCCGCTAGACGGTAGATACTTCACATTCGCTTACATTCATGTGAGCAGTGTCCCTGTCCGGGGGCAGAGTGACCAGCATTCTCAAAGCTAGAAAAAGTATTCAACAAAGTAGACCACTCAGAATGAATTGGAGCTATGATTTGAAAACATTAATATTATTTGCAATTCCAAATGCATCTTATCTTAACTGGAAAGAGGCATCTATCTGCATTAAAGGGGGTGACCTTGCAATTCATTCATCAGGAAGACCTCATCTGTTGGCATACATCCATGGAAACATTTGATAAACCGGAAGTGTGGGCTTCTTTTCGAACGGCCAGTTTAAAGATACTCTAAAAAGTAGAAATAACTCCTTCAGTCTAAACAAAGCAAAAACTAGAAGGCCAGGTGATAAGCATGGCTGATCTTAAATTTTTATCCCACTGCGTTATCAGAAGAGCACCGCCTGGCCTCTCGCAGTGCAGAATGCCCCAAGAGCAAAGGTGCTGAGATGCCAGCATTCTAAATGATTTTTTCCAGGCATGTCTGTTGCTATTGCTTTGAGAAATAGAGAAAATGAAGGTTGATTGCTGCTTATGATAAAGATAATGATAAAGATAATGTCTCTGTTAGGCAAATATTGGATTGACTTTCCTGCTATTAGAGAATGCAGAATTGCATGAGCCTTGGGCTGAGTATAGAAGTATCACCTACGCTGTCACAGTGCCTACTTGGAATTAGAGCCCTGAGTAAAAAGGCCATCTCCTCCAAGCACCTTCCAAACATACATGCTTGCACCATCGATAAGTGCTGCTCTCCACCTCCTCACAGGAGTTTCTTGTTACATTGGGAAGTGGTTAATGCGGAGACTCACAACTGGTCAGCATGTCAAGAGGAAGTGAAAGTATAACACCCTGATATTTTCCCTGCCATTTGCCTCAACCTACCTTCTCTGACTGAGGTCTATGACTTTGTCTCTCATGTGACTCAAACCCCAGGGCCTCTCTGCCCATTAGACCTAATCCTACATTTGGTGGCACTCTGTGATCAATGCCTTTAGCATTCAAAGAATACTACAACACACACACTGAAAGCGCACAGAGACCAGAATCCCCACCATCTGTATGTCACCTCCATCTTTCTCTCTTTTGAAGTATCCACAGCATTCTACTAATGTAAAACAAACTCCCATTTACAGAGACTTTGCTTTTATAAAAATATTGCTAAATCAAGTTTGCATAATTTTGTGTATATGTTATACAATATATATGATCAGTACCTACTAATTATTGATCACAGTTTCCATGAAAACCTATGTTTTATAATGTTATTAATGGAAAAGTTGAAATGACCAATTTCCTGGTCTAACTGGTTTGTAAGCATAATTCCCTATACATCAAATGCAGATTCTGCATTTCAAGTGCAAGCCCAAATAAAAATCCTTATATAAATGTGTTATACCAGAATGTGGTATCAGAAATGTTCATTCTGTACCTCCTCATCACCACAAATGAAAGTAGATTCACAAAATAAATATTTCATAATTTGGAGTTATTTTGTAAGCGGAATTTTTAATAAAGTTTCTTAAAGATCTCCTCATTGTTCAGTATGACTAGTCCTGCCACCACTGACACTGTCAAAATCCCATGAGCAGAAGACACTCTCTTCTTTGACCTGTACCAGCTGCATGATTCTTTTCCAGGCCTGACAGCTGAGTCTCACAAGATCTCTGGAACGCCAAGCAGAGTCCGTGACAGCTGACTCTGGCAAGAGCAATCACTGCAGATAAACAACCCCGTTTGACTAGTTATTTGAAAGCGGCAAGAGGGGAACTATTTGACTTGACTGTGTATCCGAGATAGGCTTTCATTAGATCCAAGTCTGGAATGACTAGAAAATGTTCACTTTGAAAATTGACATCTACTTAGACAGTGGAGAGGGGCAATTTGATGATTACACTCAGGTTTTCCTCAATCTCTTTCTAGCAGTTGTTCTTTAAGCTTGAGGGAACTCTGGCTGACATACAGAATCCCAGATCAAGAGCCAGAAAGTTGTATGTAGAGACCTGGAGATGGCCCAGCAGCCCCCGCACCACTGAATGCGCTAGGTGGAGACCTGGAGATGGCCCAGCAGCCCCCGCACCGCTGATCATGCTAGGTGAGTAGAAACCTGGACATTTGCAAACTGCAGTTTCACAGATATTTCCTAATCCTTGCCTCTTTCCCAAAGTTTACTCCTACCAACCTGTATTCTCCAGCCCCTTGATTTGTATACTACATCATTAATGTATTATTTTCAGAAGCCATGCCAATGTAAAAAAGAAAAAAAATAAAAAGACTGGGTAAGGCACAGGCTGGATTTGTTTAGTGATTCCAAGTGCTTCCAAGCCATATCTCCAATTCACAGGACCCTTCCCACCAGAAGTTAAGAAAAGACGCTGGTAAAGTCAATGTTTCCACTGTAGAAGCATGCTCTCAATGCACAGATATACTCACTGAAGGAACTGGGAGGTAGCTCACTAAGTAAAGTCTTTGTTGTACAACCGTAAGGACCTGAGCATTCAGGTAAAAATCAGGCAGGGTGCGCTAATCTCTATCCTGCTGGGTAGTGGGGTAAGAGGCAAGCAGACCTTGGGGACTAGCCGACCAGTCCAGCTGAAAGAGCAAGTTCCAGGCTCAGTCTTGGGCTAGTTCTTGGGATAGAACCTGTCTTGGGCTGCTGCCAAGGGCCATTCCAATCTGAACGGACTGTGATGCACCCTGGAACCATGGAGACATCTGACCCAGGGTGCAGTGTAGGGCCATGTCTGGGTCTGTGGTCCTACCACAACCGGGTAGGTGCTGATGTCCATGACCCAAGCTGCCACCAAGGCCACACAGAGGCCTGGGGTCTAGACTGAAAGCTGTGGCCATGCTGGTGTCCAAGAGCTGTGTACTTCTGCCGGGGTCATGCCAATTCAAGTGACCTGAGCTATCATCCGGGGCCATAGTGCTGTACTGGCCAGAGCTGCAGCTGGGGTCTGTGTTTTGTCCATGTCCCATGTTAGCACGGATCATAGGAACCATGTGTACTGAAATTTGGGGGCCATCCTGAACTGCCCCTCACTTGTCCTAAGATAGCTGCCCTTCCCTGCTGGACACTGCAGTGGGAGAGTTGGTCTGGCCCTCATGGTACAGCTGGCCCCTTACTCAGGCAGGATGGTCCCACCCCTCACTATGGGTATGAGAGAGCTGGCTCTGATGGCATGGGTCTAGGTGAGCTGGTTCTATACCTCGCCAGAAGGGAATTGTTCAGCATCCAAGACTGACCAGCTCAGCTGTCACACAGACCCACATCCTGGGTACCCAACATCTACCCCATCTCTGACCTGCTGGAGTGTGTGAAGGGAGTGGTCCTGCAGAAGGACAGCCACAGGATCTCCTTGACTCAGGGCAACTGCAGGATATCCAAGAATTTTTGTGGGGGTCAATTGACGACAGTATTCCAGAGGCCATAAGACTTGAATCAGAACAATGACTCATGACGATGAACATTTGTGGGCCAGGCTGACTGGACTAAAGCGTATGATGTGTGACACACGGCAACTGCCAATGTCACTAGGATAAATGAAGAGGTGTTGGAGTGACAGGAAGGATGGAGAAGCAAGGTGGCATTTTTTTGTTGCTGTTGTCATTTCCTTTGTTTAGTTTTTAATTATATTTAGGAAGGTTTCTTTTGGGAGGAGGGATACTTCAGTGGTGTGGAACATATATAGAGGGACAGGGAAGTCAGTGGGATTGGGGAGCATGCCATGAAATTTCCAAAGAATCAATAAAGAATATATTTAAGAGAGAGAGGGAAAGAGAGAGAGCCTGACTCAAAAAATGTAGTGGAGAGCAAAAGAGGAACATACCAATGTCAACCTCTGGCATGCCACTTCCAGTGGCTTATGTGTTCTCTCTCTCTCTCTCTCTCTCTCTCTCTCTCTCTCTCTCTCTCTCTCTCTCTGTGTGTGTGTGTGTGTATGTGTGTGTGTGTCTTTCTCTCTGTCTCTGTCTCTCTCTCTCACACACACACACACTACAGTGAAGGATGCTCCTTTCTCCTGTGAAAGAGTGTCCTTGTAATCAGTCCAGAAATTGAGTGTACAATGATTCCAATTTCAATCAGCCAGTTGCCAGATGTTACAATGGCCAGGCTCCTGAGAAAAGGGGCTCCAGAATTCTTCTGCGTGGATCAGCTTTAGCCATCTTGGAAAGAGTTTTGGCCCTGTGCCTCCAAAGCAATTAAGCAAGGACAGACTTCATGCATGAACTTCGGCTTGCATTTCTCTGACAGATTGTGATGTCAAGGCCAGTAGATGGCTGTGATTCTGTTAAGGATCAAAGTCCCTTTGATTGGGTTTCTCCAGAGAAAGTTCAGTGCTGAGAGTTACTGCCATGAAGTGCAAGTGTTGACTTTTCTAACCGAAGACCAGAAACCAAAACTCAAGTGTGTAATGAGGATGGGTGTGTGCCCTGGATGTTTCAAGCCCCTTTGGCAAATAAGTGACTTAGTTGTGACACTTACCAGACACTATCTCAGCAAATACTTCATCATGGTACACAGTGCTTCACACCCAGAAAGCTTGCAGCAGTGCATTGATAGCTTAAGCTTCTTTCCTTAATTTTCCATTTCTTTCTTTTAGATATCAATCATGTGCACAATTTCAATATTCAATTCATATAATTAATCAACAAAATTATAAATTCCCTGAGGACTTCATATCTTAGATGTTTTTCACTTATCTGTAGCTTAATTTGTCTTCACAAGTGCATGGCAGACACTAGCTACTATATCCCATTACCGTTTGGGGCATCAACTACCTCTCTTCCCTCCCTTGGAGCTAAACATGACCATGTGCCTGAGTTCTGAACAACAGAGTGTGCTCAGAAATAAGGTTCCCAATTCTGAGACAGACTCACCAAGCTTCCCATATGCAACCCTCTTGGTCCTTCATTGGCTGCCATTTGAATGGGGAATAGTGTGGAATCGTTGAGAGTATGGACAGAGCCACCAGAAAGGGGAGAGCAGGCTCCTGAATTTCCTCTTCTGGAGAATTACCCAGTTGCTACCTCACAGAGAACAACCACATTAGACTGGAGGATAAGGAGTAAAGTCTTCACCCTACATCTGGGAATTCTGGCATTTTAAAATATGAGCATTTAGCTTATCTTACACAGAGTCCTTCATCTAAGTGTGTATCATATATGTGTTGTTTATTTATTTCCTTATCTCCCTAAATATTCTAGAAGCCCCTTGAAGCTGGAGCCGTGCTAATACAGCTCTCCAGCAAGCATTTACTCCTGGCCCAGTGCCTGGTAAGTAGCAAGTCCTCAATAAATCCTGTTGAGTGTGTGAATACATGAAGACATGCGCAAACATGGGTAAGTTAATAACTGCTTCTTCAGCTGGAGCATAGAAACAAGGGAAGAAATCCAAAAGCAGAGTGAAGAAAAATGCTTATCATTCCACATGCTGTCTTTCTTCCTCTGATGTGAAACACTTCAAAAGCACTCGGAAGCAAATTTTGGCGTGTTCCAATCAATCCGGTCACATCATGGCTATTGAACAAATGGCCTAAAATATTTTCTGTTCTCACACCACATCTATGTAACTTATTCTTCCTTAATGAGTGTGATTGCGTTGCTATGTGACATATTTCAGCAGCCAGCCAATGTTACACCTGTGCTGGTGCCATTTGAATGCTGGACTAATTTTGCCTAATTTGTTCTGATACATAATAACTCTTCTAGCCAGACAGCTCCAGATGCCTGCCTAAAACAACTTGCATCTTTATGTGAGCCCCTGTGTAGATCAGATTAGATCAACAGCCCTGGCACAAAACGCTGAGAAGTAATCTCCCTTTGTCTTCTCTGACTGCAAAGGCAAATCAATGCCAGCAGGTGCCTCCCTGTGTTATTGCCTTCGCTGTCAGTCAGTGCCAGCACAGACAAGCTCAACAGGATTAGAAGAAGCAAAATGGTTCTGAAAGCATGTGTGCTGCCAAGACAACAGGATACATTACATCTATTTCCTGGTGTACACATCCACTGCATCCAACAAAGTGCACAGTGTAGGGTTTGATCAAAACTCAGGACAGGCACATCAAGCAAAAAGTTAATGAGGAGCAAGTATAGAAGATAGCAAAATACCACTAGTCACATGCGGGCTAGAGGCCTGGGCATCAGCTGATTATCAAATCTACACATCAGCTGTTTTTAAGAAATATCTCCTACTTGATTAAGTTTGATTTACAAATCGGTAATCTTCCCTCAATTGTACCTGTTTGGTACTGCATGAAGAGGCATGGAGAGAAACAATTAAATGCTGTTAATTGACTGTTCTATACATGAACAATTTTAGCTTTTCCAAGATGTATTATTTGTCTAGAAGACTCTAGTTTTTCATCCCAGTGGGTTATAAATAATAAATTCTTGAATGTCTTTCATCAAGACACATACTTGCCATCCCTTTGAGCCTAGGTTAGCCTGTCACTTTCTTGACCCGTCTGTGCAGTGAAGTGATGGTATTCTGCCCTCCGTCTTACTTTTTCAAAGATGTAAGCTTCTGCTTTGGCCTGTTTGAGTTCTGAGTCTCAATGTGAGACGTTTACATCCATGCTGGAAAGAACACACGAGGAAGTTACATAGTCATGTGATAAAGAAAATCTTTGTGAACCCTGTCTTCAATCTGTGGGCCTCAATCTAGGATGCTTCTGAGTAAATTCTTCTTTGTTCCCTTCAGACTGGTCAAGACACCAGAGGAACATCATAAAGGGACCCCATATAACAAAAGCCTTAAAAAGGAGAAGAATCACCCAGCTAAGCTCTGCGGAATCATTCTCAAATCAAATGGTTGCATTTGAAAACTTAGCCCTAAATAGTACACCTGTATCACTCCATCCAAAACACCAGGGATGGTCAGTGAGGAGGGGCAGAAAGAATGCAAGAACCAGGAGAGGAGGACTATGGAGCTGTGTCCTAAACATTGGCATGGCCATCCCACTCACAAAATCAAAGAGCTCTGATTTTCTCCTAAGACCTGCACAATATGGATCCTATCAACATGTATTTCATCATGACTGGAGAAGAAGAACTAGAAGCCCCAACTCTCCTTAAGAACTCATTGGCAGTTAATGATGGAGGAGGTGCTTTCTTCAGTGGTGTAGCCACTGGCTAGTTGCAAGTGATCCAGTAAATAACCTTCTACATATGCTTCTGTAGACAACCCTAATTAAACTCAGTGTCTCAGGAAGCCTTTAAAAACAAAACAAAAAAAAGTCATGAAAATAGAAGGGAAGTTTCTCAGAGACCAACAGGCATTCAGCAGAAGGGAGAGGGGAAGAAGAGAGAGTAATGGGAATATGTGATCCAATCATATCAAAATTTGCATGACATTGTCAAGGAATAAGTGTGCAAAAGCAATGGTTTTAAAAGTAAATGTAACAAGCAAAATGCCTTGATCACACACAATAAAATGTGGGATTTTCCTTACAAATAAAGAGGGAGGAGGATGAGAGAGGAGGACCTGTTACTTACACTAAAACAGTAGTTTGGATGTACTGAGTTCATGGGGGGTGTTTTAAAGTCAGCAATAAAACAAATGAAACACACAGACATAAAATGACAAAATTCACTGGGAAAGTCAAGCCAAAAAACGACCAGATCAGAAGAACCCAGGACAGTTCCACTCTGCAGGGATGGGGCACTCCAGCGCTGGCCCAGCCTAACTGGATCCAGCTCAGTCACCATCGTTTAGCTTCTGCTGACTGGCCTGAGGGATGTCTTTCCAAAGGCCATAAAATTAAATTAGAATTCACTGCTTAAGCGTAATGGTTTCCCACTGTTTGTGTGGGTTATCGTTTACAACCAACTGGCATTTAATCAAACCACTATTTTTATTTCAGGACCAGAGGCCACAACATTGTGTGTTTTCCCTATCTCCTTGTTGAGCAAGGCAGCTTTATCCAGGCTGTGAGGAGACATCAAATTGTTTATGAAAAGCCAGCATGAAGTATTGTTTTCAAACATATTTATGATTTCACACCAACTTAGGAAGGATTTCGTTCATTTTGTTGATTGACACATAATTTTTCATTTACATATATAATAATAACAAAATCTGGAGGGGGAAAAAACGTAGGAATTAAAGGAACATAACCACATTCTGGTATGAATTTGCTAGTAGAATTGGTCCCAGCCAAGCTCTGGTTGTGCTGGAAGCAGGAGGAATACAGTTTATGTATATGATTGCCTATCAAAATGAATTCTCCCTGCTCTGTACAGTCTCATACCTGCAACCTTCTCCTTCCCTGTGCTTGCTCCACAGTCCCCTCCCTGTTCCCTCTTTTCTTCTTGAATCAAGACTCATTATGTGTCTATTGGACCTACCCAGGGTATTGTCTGCTCTGAATATTTTCTGCTTTTGAGCAATACTACTCTCCTCTTGTTAAGCATCGCCTCCCTCAGGACCCCGACACCAGATCCTTGTATGGCTGAAGCAAATAATAAGAAAAGCAAATTATCCATGTCTCTGTCACCATGTGGTCCTACATCCTTCCTTTTGAAGCCTTTCCTTTATCACCACACTGCATGCCATCCACCTGTGAACATCTACAGCTGTGTCGCTTCCAGAATAAAGTTCTTATCTCAAATTAGCGTGCCTCCCTCTCCTAACAGAACCAAAGTTGCTGAAGATGGGCCTGAGTCCCTTTTTCTCCGCAACACACCAAGCAACTATACCAAGCTGTGTTCTCTTGACAGGTAGTAGGTATTTATGTAGAAAATCCTGTTACTTCATGAATTACCTGCCAAAATGTTAAACAGCATCTCAGAAGGGCTCCCCTGCCTCTTTGATAAACTATAAACAGTGCAAATAGAATTTTGGGAATATGCTAGTTGCTTACTGTGAAGATCACATTGACACATTATCTCCTACCATAGCGTCCTTCGACAACACTGCTGCTGGACAGATTTCCATCCACTGAATAACTGATGGATTAATGCAAGCTTGGCAGGATCCATGTGATTGAAGCTTTGCATAACCTGTTTCTCCTATTACAATGTATTATATCAAGTCTATTAATTAATTTACTTAAAAAGAATTATTGGCTTCCAAACCTCTTAGGAGTTCATAAGACAAAACTTTTGCAAGTATATGAATTCCTAGGATGCTTCAGGTAAGTTGACAATTAAAAATCAGGCCCAGCAAGTAATAGGGTATTTACATATAGGGCAATCTCAGTTCAGGGAAATGTACATTTTACTTTATACACGCCAGTAGCTGTTATGGTCGTGACACAGCTGCTAAAAATTACAGGTTTTCAGTGGCAAGCCTCAGCCGTCACTGTAATTATTATTATTTCATCAAAAACAATCGCAGGGAGTATTTTAGGCTGACAAAAGCCTTCGAGGTCTTTGTTTATTCAGCACAACATATATTCTGCCCTCCGTGCCAACTGAGCTAAAGCTCTCTTCCTCTTGACTTAAAACCTGTTATTAGAGCAAGCAGAGGTTCCGTCTTCAATACGAAGGAGAACTGGAGATGGCGGAGAGCACCCATCACAGAATGTAAATGAAAGAAAGCACAACCTGAGAGGATTAATCAGTGGGTTTCTTGTGGTTTCCTGAGTAACATCAACTCCAAAGACGTAAAGCAACACAGAAATGCCAACCTGAATGGATTGACACTCAGAGACGGCATCAGCCGCTCGAGGAGGTCAGATCCATTGGCTAAGCAGCAAACTTGGAAAAGGCTGATCTATTGGAGGCTGAAGTTTTCCCTTCTGATCCCATATGGACATTCTAAAATGATTTTATCACCGCAGTGAAGGGTTTCCTCATCCTTTAAACTTCCCAAGAAGCCTGTAGCAGTGTTCTGGAAAAGACGGAGATCTCAGTCATACAGTGGCAAAAAAAAAAATGACAAGGAAAAAAAAACAGCCTTGCTTGAAGTATAGTTTCAGGACAGAGCACCAATCAGTAGACAGATGTTGGTTTAAATAACAAAGCATCTCTCCAAAACTCATGCGCCAAAGGCCTGGTCTTTAATACAGTGCTTAGACATGGGGTTTAGGGGATGGGATAAGTTGACGAGATCTCTGAACTTGGCAGTGATGTAACCTACTAGGGGAGGCAGAGTGTGAGAGCATTGTTCAAAGGTGTTGCTAACAGGGAGGAAGGTCCTGGTTGGTGGGAATGGGTCACTTTAAAGGATGTACCTTGTCCATGGCTCCCCCCAGTCTTGCTTGCCTCCTGGAGCAGGGGTGAGCAGTTCAGCTCCAGTTCAACCTCTGTGAAGTGAGTCTCCATTTCATATTCAACTGCCACCAGGGTGCGTGCCGCCACACACCTAAACCCCTGAACTGTGAACCAAAGCAAGCCTTGCTGCTTTCAAGGGTTCTATTCCGCAGGCATATCATCACAGCAATGGAAAGTCTTCACTAACACAGCTAAGGATAGGTTACAGAGCCATTCCAAACAGTTTAGGCTGAAGCCACTACAGCCAGCAAGCATTCTATTACAGACCCATATTGAAATGGGCAAGTGTTTCTTATGCTAACACCATGTTAAGAGGATCATGTTTCGTTTCTTGTTGTTAAATAAAATAGGAAAATAAAGGTTCTAAAATTCTTAGTCCATATTTCACAAGAAAACTTTCAATATTTCTATTATGAATAAAGTCAAGAACTGAGAATGACGATCTGGAAAGGCTGTGGTATGATCTATGTAGTTTTATAATATGAAGCTGGATGCCCGTATTTTACTCAATAGTTGTGAATAGCAAGCCGTGTTTAAAGCCCTGGAAGACCTATTGAAATGTGAAGGCCCTTTTCCATATAAATTAAGTAACCTTTAGTAACACTTAGAGTCATAACGTTCAAATATCAACGTTTTAAGATGACCCCGCACTTGTGAACTCCAGAGTGAATCAGCAGTCACATTACACGCAGAAATGCACATATTTGCTGAAGCTTAAGCGTCATTGTTTCCATTAGGTAATGTTGCAATATTGTGTGCATTGTTACATTTCCAGCCTGCATTTCCTGTCTTCACGTGCTCCTTCTGACGTTCTAGAACTTAATACCATTACTCCTCTTAAAACGGGAAGTTCTATTTCAGGCTTAGTTGCTGTCTGAGCAAAAGATGGGCCCACTTACAAATCACGTATTTGCCCTCAGGTTGAGGGAAGATAGTTCTCAAAAAATACATAACATTATAGCTCTATTAATCTTAAGACTATGAAGTGGGAGATCCAATTTGGGTCACTGGTCTGCCTTTTCAGCGCCAAACTGAAGAGCTCTTCTCTAAGGTCACGCTTGAATATTTAACCTCCTCAAGTCTAGACATTGTATTTTCACAGTCCAGTGGCTACACCACTAATTTCCCCTAAAAATTAACCTGTAGACAGCTCTCTAAAATGTTCCCCTTCTAAACTTGGACTTATTCACTTTCTTTGTGTTTCAAGTTAAAAGTCTATGGCAAGGCTTTAAAAGGTAAAATCCACAAAAGGAGACATCGTGGTACATTCTCTTCCTTTCTGAGAAATGAACACTCTTTCACATAGGAAAGGCACCCACATTTCCAAAAGCATCAGTGAAAAGCCAAAGGTGTGGACACTGGCACTTTCAAAGGAAAGCTAAAATGGAAAAGCATTCAAAGAAAACACAACATAGATTCGGAAGATGTACAGTCAGCAATGAGTTGAACTGCGCATGGCTCAATTTATATAAAGATGTAACAACTATCCAAAGTGCCTCAAGATATAAGATAGTTATTGTTGGCAGTTTGATGAGGTTCAAACTCTATGGAGAGGAATTACAAAACCAATTTGTTATATCAAGGTAAGTCTGAAATAAGTGCTCACATTTGCCCAGAGCATATGTAACAAAAAGCATCTCCTTATTCCCTGTTAAGCCACGTGGGAAGACACAGCACACTGTTCCTCTGTCTGGAGACACAGTTAACATGCATAGACTTTCCTGGAACAAACGGTGACAAGATCATATCACAGCTGCTCCACACTTACCTAGGCCATAACCGTGCACCCCGAGGAGACAGAATATCACCCCACGGATAAGGAGAAGAATTACATTCAGACAGCACGGGGAGCTGTCAATAAAATGTGCATGACCCCCCAATACCTCCCACAACGACTTTATTTCTCCACTGAAGATTAATAGAGGAAAAGAAAGGTCTGAGAGAAAGGAACAATTAAAAGAGTGCAGATTTCCTTAGCTACACTCCCTTTGTTTTGGGGGTATTTAACTTAGGAAGGGTATACTGAAAGGACTGGGCATAACAGCCAGGGAAATAGTTTTTTCAAGTTTGTGGTGGTTTGAATAAGCATAGCGCCATAAGCTTGTATAGTTGAATGTTCCACAGTTGGTGAAACTGGGAAGGATTAACAGGCATGGCCTTGTAGGAGGGGTGGGGGGATGACTTTGGGATTGAAAAGCCCACACTATTCTGAATTGGCTTTTTCTCTCTCTCTGCCTCATGCTTTTAGACAAGATGCAAGCTCTCAGCTACTGCCTAGTGCTGCTGCCCAGCTTGCTGCCATTATAATTATTGAGTCACGCTCTGAAGTTGCAAGTAAGACCTCAGTAAAATGTTTTTTATAAATTGCCTTGATCAATATGTCTTCACAGCAATAGGAAGGACATTTAGATAGAATCTAAGTGGAGTTACCCTATAATAAGAAAGGAAGAAAAATACCCTAACAAGATACCCCATGTTAGCAAATAAAATACCAATACCAAAAATGATACCTCTTCTTGTGTGCTGACCAGTGGGATCCTATAGATCTATAAACATAACAGGCTTTTGTTATTGATCTCTGGTACTCTCCAGAACTTGAAGGTAAGACCCTACTGATGAAGGTGACATACTTACATACTTAAATCATAAAGAATGGAGAAATCAAGTGGATACTGACAAGCTTCATCCATACCTGCTAGCTTTCATAGAGCTGAAGGTGACATCCAAAGCACCAGAGGAGGAAAGCAAACCACAGTCTTAACCAGCTGCAAACCCTGTGGGCCATAATAATTGCCTTAGCAAGACATGCTCACTGTTGTAGCAGTGGCACGAGCATTGCCGGAGTAACCAAGTGCTTTATGATTGAATTTAAGACCTGCTCCATGAGATGGAACCATACTTGGCAGTTGTTGGTGCCAAGAGCCTGTGACTAGCTAAATCGTTAGCCCTAAGGGGGAACCTATTACTATTATCCTGCTGAACGGAGACAGTTTTAAAACAATTCCTGTTGACTTACTGCCATACCCAGAAGTCAATGCATGGCTCATTCCACAATCAAAGAAGCTTCGTCTTTAGTAGATGAAAATTAACATAGAGACCCACAATGGTCAGCATACAGAGAATAGGAGTCTGTGACATGTTCAGCCTTCAATGAGACAGCTAGATCGCATACCCTTTCCTATGGTACAGGAATCTCTGGTGAGATTTTATTTGTATGCTAACAAATAAAACTTGCCTGAAGATCAGAGGGCAGAGTTAGCCACTAGTTAACCACAGAGGTTTGGAGTTCTAGACAGGCAGACAGGAAGTGATATTGCAGGGGAGAGAGAGGAATATAAGGTGGAAGGAGACATGGGGTCGGCCCTTCTTGGCTGTGGAGTTAGCCTCAGCAAGGTAAGTTAACTGTAGCTTGCTCCTTTCTCTCTCTGATCGTTTAGCATTTTCCCTGATATCTGACTCAAGGTTTTTATTAATAAGACCAATTAGTAATCATGAAACAGGAATCATTTCAGAAAAGTGGGTAGAAAAACTGTAAGAGACAGGTGACTAAATGGAAACTGTTTTCTGGACATAAGAGAGCAGTTGCATGTACACACTCACAATGACTGTGACAGCAAGCACAAGATCTGTTCAAAGTCAACTCACAATGGTTATGACAACATGAGCAAGTTCTGTTTAAAGGCAATACAAAACCCTAGTGTGAAGATAAGCATGAAGTTCCATCCATCCCTAACAAGGAGCTATTGAAATTTGATCGCTCCTGGGAGATGGGGACTCTGTTTTCTTTAAGGGTATGGCCCTTGTTAGTTTATGGGCAAGGATGTATGACATGTGTACTTTATGTATTAGTACAAGAAAGCCACATGCTTATTAAGGCTTTAGGTCCATTGCAGGTTTTACCACACATTTGGTGGCAGTGCCTTTACCACAGGTCATACATCCTTGCCCATACATATTTGGACAACACTAATTTGACTTGATGGGCTCAAAAACAAAAGAAAAAAATAAAATTGGGTGGGTAGGGAAGTGGGGGTGAGTCTGTAAAGTGTTGCAGGATATGAACATGATCAAAATACATTGCATGATATTCTCAAATAATCTACAAAATATTAATAATATTTTAGAAAAGATCTGAGGAAAATGTCAACTTCTCTGAAGGTTTCACAATGTTTAAAATAAAAATGTCAAGAAAAATATTGCATAATATAAAAATGATAATAGACACAGTGGGTATAAATTCTGAAGATTACAATTTATTATAAACTAGTTACTGCTCATCTTTTTAAAGAGCACATGAATTAAATTCACAAAAAGACATATTTCTGACATATACCTTTCGACTGACCACTTCAGCTTCCAATTCAATCTTCTTTTTCCTTTTTCTCTGTTCCTCTAGCTGTCTACACTTCATAAAACAACAACAATCTAAGTTAAGTGATACTTCAAGGTGGTTGCTGCCAGGAGTTGGTACAAAAACTCAATACAGAGAGGTTGGTGTAGAAATGACAGCCTGTGCTGCAATTAGTGCGTCCTGAGATCTCTGCTGATTTCAATCCCTGCCATTTTAGGTTCATCTCTTTGTGGGGCAGCATAAGAGAGGACTGGGTTACTTATGGTGATTCAGATTTCATTCTTAGAGTAGCTGAAGTTGGTGGCTGACTTTCCCTTTTTCTTGGCCATGGCTGTCACAGTTGTCCATTTATCTTGTCTCAACCCAGGTGAGCACTAACAGGCTTTCTACTGACTCTCAAGGATGCGAGGCATCGCCCCTTCTTCTATTGTTGTGCACCCCACTTCATCATGGTAATAGAGATCTTATCTCTAACCAGATTGGCAGGTCTTAATTTTGCTACTTTATGTACTAGAACAGGAAACCCAAAATGATCACATGCTTGTTGAGGCTTTAGATCCATTGTAGGTTTAACCACACATTTGGTGGCAGTGTGTAGTGATGAGGCGAGCAGGCCTGCTTTTCATTCTGCCCGCGTCCCACATGGCTAGCTTTACACCTGAAATAACAACACACAAATTGTATTCTATTAAACACTGCCTGGCTCATTAGTTCTAGCCTCTTACTGGTTAACTCTCACATCTTGATTAACCCATTTCTATTAATCTGTGTTTACCATGATGTCGTGACTTACGGGGAAGATTCTAGCCAGCATCTGTCTCAGAAAAGGGAATCATGGCATCTGCCTGACTCTGCTTTCTTTCTTCCAGCATTCTGTTCTGTCTACTCCACCCACCTAAGGGCTGGCCTATCAAAAGGCCAAGGAAGTTTCTTTATTAACCAATGAAAGCAACAGATAGATAGAAGACCCTCCTACATCAGCAGTGCCTTTACCACACTGAGAGTCAGGTTTCCACCTAAAATGAGCCTGAAGGAACAGGATGAAAAGTTCAAATTCCCCAAGTCACTCACTGGGGAAGGATAAAAAGCCCAAGAAAGCATCCACATTTGTTTCCCTTATCAAATCCACCCCCATATTCAACACATAGTTGTGTATTGTAAATGACCACAAGTCTTTTGAAAACAGGTCTGAGGAATATTCATGTCTTGTTCTGTGGTTACATTGTGAAGGGTCTTCCTCCAGAGCCCCTACCTTTCTTCCAGTTAATGGCCTATAGCAATGAAAACTCAGCTGTGCAGGAAGAGGTTAGAGGAAAACAAATTCCCTTGCAGTGGATGCCATGAGCTGCCTTTCTGCCAGAACTTGACAGCTTTTTATTACACAAAGCAAGAGAAGCCCTAGGTGGTGTGCCCTCTATTTCATTCGCAGAAGCAGTGCTCCTTAGTCCCTCACACTGGCTGCACTGCTGCCTTTGCTGTCTATTAGCTCCCTTTGTTGCCATCAGGTAAACTTGATCCTAGTCTATTTGAGGATTCTCTCCATCCTACTGATCCTGAAAAGTGCACCTAAATGGCATAATGCCTTCTTAATGCCAGCTTGGCACAAGGGGACAACAGCCTCAGAGAGATTTGCAAAAATGCAAGTGCTCTTCACAGTTGGCATGCTGTGGGATCAGCCCAGCTGTCTGTGAACAGATGAGGGTGAGGCAAATGTGGGGTCCATACATAATGGGGTTTTAGTCAACCATGAAGAGTAATGAAATTACCTTATTTATAGGGATATGGATGGAAGTCAAGATTATGCTCCTCTAAATGAGTCGAATGCAGACACATCTCACAAATCTCACATGTTCTTTCTATATAGATTTTGGATTTCATATGTTTATACATTGTGTATACACACACACACACATGTTATACATTGTGTGTGTATAGATGAATGAATGACATGAGAGTCCAAGTGGGACTATCTGGGAAAAGAGAGAGGACTCAGGGTAGATAAAAGAGAGAAAGGAGTCGGCATGTGGAGTAAATATGATCAAGTACATACTTTCATGGGAATTCCCTTCTGAGCCCCATCTCTATTTACAATAAATAAAAGTCAATAAAAATAAAATGATAAAGTAGATAAAAATGCAGTGTTCCCTACTATAGCTTTCAGAGTGACAGGGGAAGGTTTCCAGTCCCACTAAGGGTCTCAGTCGTCAACTGGTAAACTCAATCTAATATTGCTCTCCCCAAGCTCTCAATCCCCTTTCTTCTTCTCTACCATGGCATATCTAGCCTCCACATCTCACTAAATGAGGGCTTGTTGTGTGAAAATGTCAAGGGACCATTCCACCACTCTATTGAGGACAGCCCACCTGTCCTTGCCAAGACATTAAATCAGAAGTCACAAGAGAGTTGTTCTCACATGCGTTGCTCTCCACTCATCCTTCTTTCCTTTCTGCTGCAGTTCTCTCAAGACCCTTTCACAAGCATGACCAGCTCTAGCTGGTCTGTATTATCCAGGTGTGCTCCTCTGGAAGAGTACAGTGTTTCCTCTAAGGTGTGCACCATCCTAAGATCAGACACCAGTTAACAATCTTGCATCAAGAGTCACATGTTGAAATGCCAGGCCTCGTTAATGATGTAACCACAACAACAGGGGTGGTTACTCATCTCCAGACAAAAGAGGCAGCTCACTTGGAGAAAGTGAAAAGAAATTGATATTTTCAGCTTAGGAGAATCTACGGATTCAAAGGGTTTATGTTTGTCAATCCTCAGGGACTTATCTCTGCTTCCAGAATTTCACCTACTGTCTAACAGAACCTAAGCTTTGCCGTCATCCCCACCTAATCTCTCACTGGGACTTTTTGCTTTGTTCCTTTGACTACAGAGGATGAAAGTCTCCTTCCAATGGAGGTTTGACATTCCCACTGTGCCCTGAATTCATTCTCAGCAACCCAAACCAATCAGTTTTTTTTCTAAGTCTTCTAAAGTTATTAATGGAAGCCAATAACTTTTACCATTGTCTTAGTGATTGTCCTATTGTTATGAAGAGTCACCAGAACCAAGACAACTCTTAAAAAAGAAAGCATTTAATGAGGAGCTTGCTTACAGTTTCAGAGGCTTAGTCCATTATCACCATGGTGGGGAACATGGCGGCAGGCAGGCAGACATGATGCTAGGGGAGCAGCTGAGAGTTCTGCATCCTTTTCCACAGTCCACAGGAAGTAAGCCAGACTGAGCTTGCTATGGGCTTTTGAACACAGCCCCTGCGCAGTAAGGCCACATCTGCCAGCCATTCTATTCCTTTCCAAACAGTGCACTTAAAAGACTAAGCATTCAAATACATGAGCATTTGAGGGCCATTCTTCTTCACACCACAAAAACATCTTTCTGCACGTGCTGTTTACCTCACATCCCAAGCTTAAGCTACAGCTACATCTCCCTTCTGTGCCTTATCCCAATGCCCCTCTGTTCTCCGCTTCTAGCATTACTGCCACTGCTGCTTAGCCACGCCATCAGCCCTGCGTCTCACCAGGATAGGCCTTTCACTTTTAGACTGAATATGTTCAAATTCAGGATCCTATTACCAGGGCTGGCTTCCTGGGACCACTACTGGTATTAATCATTTTGTGTGGATTTTCTGAAAAAGCAGAGCCTGAGAAGAGTGTCTCTAGGTAGTTAATTATGGGATTGATCCCAGGAAACTAGAGAGGTAAAGGGAGAGAGTCAACAAAAAGAGAAAACATCAATTCAGAATGTGTAATGAACCTGCTTGGATACATAATTCAAGTGTTTTCAGTGCTGTCTGCCTAATATTTGGAAGGATTATTTACTAACTGGTTTCCAAATCCCATGATTCAAAAATTACCCCAAGCTTATGTTCCCACATTTTGAAGCCCATTAAAATCACCTGGAGATCATTCAAAACTCGTGATGTTGGGACTGAACCCCACACCAATTAAAGGCGACTGCCTGGAGAGATGCTCTCTTTTATAAAGATCCCCCAGTGATACTGATGTATGACTCACTTTGGGGACAGATTCCACAAGGAAGGAGGCTTAAGGAGATGTTAACTCCTTCCCACATTACGGTTTGAGCATACACCTAGCTGACTAAGCAGCTTTCTACAGAAAGTCCCAGTATAGTGGTGCAAACCCTTGAGAAGCAAAGTAAAAGATGCAGGGCCCAGCTGAGAGAGGGGATGTTACATTTGTGGGCAGCCGGCCGCCCACAGCCAACACACAGCCAGCTGCCACAGTTGCCACAGCCGGCTGGCAGGAGAAAGGCAGAGGGGAATTTGTGAAGCCGAGTAGAGGGATCCAAAGAACAAATGAAAAATTGTTGGGGGGTTTGGGTTGTGAAGTAGGATGTCGGTGCACTGGTAAAGATTTAATGAAAGAACCGCTCACAGGAAGTGGTTAAACACGGTCAAGTGAGAAAAGTCAGGCCAGACCCTGACGGCCAATTGGGTGCTCACTACAGGGAGAGGGCAGAGCAGGTACCAGCCAACACATAAAAGAAAATTTTATTCAAATTACTTTTCTCAGGTAAGATTTGTTGTATCATCAGAAAGAAAATCTGAACTACTAAAGAATTATCAAAAGTGTCACCATGAAACAGTCCATCTATTAAAACTTGGCATTCCAAGATTAGGGATTGGCAAGATAAATGAGCCTGCAGGAGCATTCAGATGGCTCCCATTTACCCAAAAATTTCCAATCTAAGTTAAAACACGGAAGGAGTAGAGGAGGGCAGTTTGGAAAAAGAAATAGATTTACAAGGAGTACATTGGGATTTTGACCGATCTATCCCCCAATAAATACCATCAGGCATAGAAATTGTACCTGTCACTGACTTTTAAAAGTAGCAACCAAAGAAGAGGGCATTGCTATGCTGTAGCCCATTTGTCCTCCTGATCAAAGCATAAAAGAAAAAGACAGAAGCTCATTGCTCAGGTGAGAATTCTGAAAAATAAGCAAAAAGACTGGACAGGGGAATCAAAGCTCGAGGAAAAGGCCACATGGGCCATCTTTCTTTCCAGCACCCACTTTATAGGTGATTGTCATCTGGGAATTTAAACACACAAGAAAGAAACCTGTCTTTCCTGGCCAGAATGCTCAAGAGAAGAGTCAAGACAGATAATGTGGGGACAGGAGCACTGAGGAAAAGAAGGCTCAGGAAGGAGGTTGCCCAGTTATGTCTGTGAATCCATGGGAGGCTTGCCAAGTCCTTCAGGAATATATTCATGAGACAGAGCCAGACAAGACTGGGGGAATTTAGCTGCAATTTGAACGAATCCCTAAGAACACACCAACGAACCTTATGGAGTTAGCTTAGCCAGGTTGATTGCTTAAAAGGAAACAATAATATTTTCCAGAGGGCCATAATAAGAATCAGAATTTGCATATAACATTCACATCGTCCGGGACACAATCCAAAATGGCTGGACATAAAAAGAAGCAGGCAACGTGATTAAATCTCAAGGGAAAAGAGAAATCACAAGCCTGAGGGTGCCCAGGGCTTACACCTCTCAGCCCAAATATTTCAAGTGGCTGTTATAACTAAACTCCGTAAGATAAAGGAAACAGCTTCAATAGAACAAAAGGTAGACTTTCTCAGATGTGGAACATATGAAAAGAAAACAATAGAAATTTAACAAACGGAAAAGAATTTGTATAATGACTGAAACGTTACAAACTCCTACGTCAAGAAAGTGACTTGAGAGTAAAGAACCAACACCGAGCACGTGCCCGTAAGAAAGCACAGCTGTGGCGATCAAGATGGTTGATAAGATCTTTTCCACAAGGGAATGAAACAGTGGAGAGATGGGAGAAATTAGACTACATTGAAACTAAGGTATTTTGCCGTAGAAAAGAACCAATGTTGAGCTTCGGATAAATCTGAGATCTGCTCTGCTGAGTGACACAAGCCAGGCATGCGGGTTGTAAATGACTCTACTTACAGGACCTTCATGAGGGCAAATCCACACTAGTGAAAATGTAACAACCGTTGTCCAGGGGCCAGAGTACAGAGTGACAATGTCAGGAAAGATTGGCTTTGCTTTGCTTAAATATGATAGCAATTTCTAATATCTATCACCTATCTATCTTTGTCTTCCCATACACTATCTAGATAGATTATCCATTGCCTCCTGTGACTGGAGGTGTAGCCCCTTCAAAAACCTTCACTCAAGTGAGACAAGATCCTGGACTATGCTACTGAATGAATTTCAGAGAGTGAAGCAAGATACCAAGCTTAAACCAGGTTTAAAGACAAAGCAATATTTAAAAATCAAGTAAAGTTTTAATGCTTATAAAATGTGAGCTGGTTTTCTTATCTGTCATAAAGAATTTCATTTAGTTTTGTAATGAAATTATAAGATAATTTTATGAGTGTTGTCTATGTTCAGGGATGAAAGAGGAGTACCTACGCAATTTAATTCAGGGCTCTCCAATATTCTGGCCCTAAATTAACGCGGTCAATTTGTTGAATTTGATACTCTTGTTGGATGTATCCCTTGCTAAAGGAAATACTGTCTGGACAGGACATCTTGATGTGGTGATGTTTCTGATGCTCGGCCACAATGCTGAGCCTTGGTTAAATCTGAGATCTACTGTGCTGAGTGACACAAGCCAGGCTTCCAAGTTATATAATGATTATAGAATGAAGGGCTCCTTTCCCAGGCCCAGCCCTGGAGCTTCCCATTTCATTTTCAACCTACTAGTGACCACTGAAACAGCTGGGACTGAACAGGCAGGACCCTGGGAAGTCTAGGAGCACTGATGACTAGGGTAAGGCATGTACTCATTGTTGCCTCTAGAAGATGTGAACAGCCACCTGTGCTGATTAACCAACTGTGTTAAACTAGTCAACGTGGGGTGACCCAGATTCACCATTGAAATGCACTCTGGTTTTGTCTGTGAGAGAATTTCTACATCGGATTGGTTGAGGTGGGAAGACTCATTCTAAATGTGGGGTACCATCACACAGCCTGGGAGTAGCAGATCAGATAAAGGGGAGAAGGCAGGCTGAGTACTCCCATTCAGTTCCGCTTTGCTCCAGCAGACGCTGTGACAGCTGTCTCAGTCCTGCCACCGTGAGTCGCCTACTGTGGCTGTACCCACAAACTGAACCAGAGCAAGCTTTCCCTATTCAAACTGTTTTTTTGGGTTCCCTATCTCCTCAATTCACAAAATAATGTATACAAGAATAGACGTAAGAAAATAGACTTCAACTAAATAAAGCATGGCCCTGGTTAAGGGTGTGCCCTTGACCACCACAAAGGTCTCCTGGCTTAGTGCCATCACTGAAGTTGACATTCCAAGACAGAAGACACCCATCCTTTTGCTCATAGCTAGTATGAACATGAGCTAACCCTCCAAACAATTGAATGTTACTTTCAGTTCCTCTCAGCTGTTTATTTAGTGCCGTGTCTGGAACACCATATTTGAAGCATTCCTTGTGAGAGAGAATAAAAACAACCACTCCCTGTTTTCTCACTCTGCATTTTAGCCACTGCTCTTTGTTGGTCTCTACTAGATGACCTTAAAGCATTGTTGTTCAGCTGATTGAGATGTAGTCTCACCTCTCCAGAGGCTGCGGAACTAGCTTATTTAGTGAACTAGTTTTGCTGTTCTTTCTTGCTTTTTTGATTTGTGTTTGAGCAGGAACATATTAGGCAGACACTGGTAGAAGAGACATCATAGCCACCATGATGCACTTTAGAATGAACACTGCCCAGATTACCAGGTATGACAAGTAAAATGGTTGGACACAAAGACAAACCCTACGCAAACGTAAAACTAACTCTTGATAACAGATAGAGCTGCCTTCAATCATAGAAGAAAAAATGAAACAAAGCATGCCCTTTCAACCAAAACAATAAAACACTAGCAAAGCATGCTCTTGTTTTTAAAATGCTATATAATAGTATGATTAAATATACACCCTCTCTGTATCCATGTAAATTTGAATTACTAAATGCTTGGAGAACAGTTTCAAGTTAAATAGTCACTAAGGGAAGTGAGCTCCTTGTGGTTTGTATAAACAAGTTATTTAGACATAATGTTTATTTCTAAGTAGCAAAATGATGATATAAAATCTTTGGAGCTGAGTTCTGCAGCCCTCTATAATGTTTGCCATTTTAGACTATATTACTTTCCCTCTCCTGTAAACATTTTTAATGAAGAATTTAAATGCATGCAACCATATGTCTGTTTTCCAAGCAGCAACAAGTCAAAGGAAACTAATTCCCCAGTGATCAGTTTATGTGTCAAGTAAAATAATATCCTAAGGAAGATACTCAGTAGAACACTTGGTGATAATGTAGCCATTGCCATATGAATAGAAGCTCTGTGCTATTTACGCAATTATGTTATTCAAAAAAAGACTAATTACGTATTTTTACTAGAAAAATTAACTTCAGATATTATATCCACAGCCAGTCATTAAATTCATAAGACGACCTACAAAAAATTTGCATGAAGCTGTAATGGAGAGGATCATGGGACAGCCTCATCCAAGCCTCTGTATTTACCAAGGGCTCTAAGAACCTAGCCACTATAAGGGGTTGGTTTGTGTCTCTACAGGGAGAGGAAAACACATTTCTTGTTTTGAGATAGGTCTGACTTTGTAGCCCAGGCTGGCCTGAAACTCACTGTGCCCAGGGATAGCCCACCAACAGTCTCTTGCCTCTGCTACCCAAGAACTAGTCTTGCAGGTATGAACCACACCCCTGACTTTCCACACAGACTGGACAAGAGCAGATCCTTCGGTCTTTTTGATGGATATTTCACAAAGCAGGACTGTAGTTGGAAATTATTACGAACATTTTCCACTAAGAAAAGTTCGACAAATATTAGACATGAGTTTTGGCTTTCTGGATTTATGTGTGGTCACAATATCAGCAGCAAGGGGTGGAAAACTTGTAAGGTCACAAACATTTGAGCTTGTTCACGTCTATGTTAACATGTCCCTGGGGTCATGACTGTTAAGGTCTCAGGTCTTGTTTAGGCAGCTATGTTGATGAAATGAGAGATGGGTGTGGTCTCTCTGACTTTTCTAGGAGAGGGAATCTCACACCCAAACTTCCTGCTTCTCTGGTTCTTATCATCTTTCCACCACCTCTTCCAAAATGATCCTTGAGCATGATATTGTTAGGAATATATAACAACAATTAAAAAGAGACCACAGATTGGAGATAGCAAGAGGAAGGAGACCATGAGAAGGGTTGGAAAGAGGAAAATAAATGGAAAAGAATGATATGATCATATTATAATTGAAAAATTAAAAGACATTTGAGTAGCATGTTGCCTTCTGTTGGTGATTTTTAACTTAGGAGTTATGTCTAAAGGATTTCTTAAAAGCATTCAAATAACTCCACATGCTAACATTTTTCCAAGTAGAACATACGTGTCATTTGATACTGGGGACTAAAGTCAAATTATGTTTCATAGTTAGTCCATATCTACATCTCAGAAGTAGCTCGAATTAAAACAAAAAGAGTCGAAAGCCGTTCCTATCTTATTTAGCTGAATGTGTCGCCTCATAATATTCATTTGTAATCAATTTAAATCATTCAGCCACTGAGATTATACTGTTAATGCTCCAAAGACTGAAATAGAGCATGCCTTCAATTTTAATAACATTTCCCAAATATGAGGTTTGTGCAATATTATTGATCTACCCAGAGCTTGTCTCTATAGTCCTCTAATTATTCTATCATTATAAAATTGGATAATGTTATATGGTTTTCAAGCCAGATTCCCATTGTCATTTATATTCATTGTACTTGAAGTAATCTCTTTTTAAACACAGTAATGTTGAATGACCTCCCCTAACCCTGCAGTCAGATTTGCCTTTGGCATAGCACACCTAACCATAAAATAGCATGATGCCTTTTAAGCTAACACTGGTGACATCCTTCTGGGGCTGAGAATCTGGAAGATTGATGGAAGCAAGGCTTGTGCACAGAATGAGACAAGATCATGAGAGTGCACCAGTAATTCAAACAGACCATTATACTATTCGGAAAAAAATCAATACCATTACTTATTTCAACTGAAGGATTTTGAAAGCTCATTGCTAATGAATAAACAGAAAATTGAAAATGAGTAGCTATAAAATGAGTATATAATAAATAATTGAAATTTTTATAAGTAATCATGAGCAATTTAGGGTGTAGTTTCATTATCACCAACTATTTTTCTTTCAGAATAAATGTAATTTATATCATGCATTAAAGTAATATCAGATGCTAAAAATTTTTATTGTTTTATTGTAATAATCCCACCTCTCTATTCCTTACTTTGATCGATGGTAAATTGTGTTGTTATAATCTAAGAATATACTAATTTATAACCAATCTGAAAAAATAACTTTATTGCACACATTTTTATTTTGTTTGAAAATGTGAGGGATAAAAGTTGAGTATAAGTTTAAGACGTCTTTACAATGTAGTATAGAGTGCAAGAAGAACAGAAATAGTCACTTATCAAATAAAGAAACCTAAATGATGGTGCAGCCACTGCTGGTGTGCAACACAGACAACCAGAATGTCTGTGATTCTGTGAAGAATTTAGGGAAGATGGCACTTTCTGCCTTCTATAAAAGAAAACAGTTAAATTAAGCCTTGGGTATAGAAATATTATGGAGTAATAAAATTGCTCAAACTGTGTAAGGAGAGTTGAGTTTAGATGCTGCACAGATAGATTTCGTAACATTGTCTGCAGATGGAACAGTGTGCTCACAGGGAGCTGCAGGAGACTGTGGCCACAATGAACTCGGGACAAGCTGACTTCATGGAAAACAACAACAACAAGGTTTGTTTTGTTCGTAGTTCTGAAGATTTCTCAAGAGTGTGGCTCTGGCTTTTGCCCATCTCTAGTGAGAAACTTCTTACCTGTTCCACTTTATGGTGTGTGTGTGTATGTGTGCACGCGGGCATGTGTGTGGGGTGCATGCGCGCGCGCGCGCGCGCACGCGCGCGTGTGTGTGTGTGTGTGTGTGTGTGTGTGTGTGTGAAAACAGAGCCGATTTCCAGGCAGGAAGACAGCAAGAAAGACAAAGTAGTTTTCTGCAGTCTCTTCCCAGGCAAGACCTCAGATGATTCCATGATCTAATACATCACTGGTTCTCAGCCTGTGCGGCATGACCCCCTTTGGCAGATGAATGACCTTTTCACAGGCATCGCCAGAAACCATCAGAAGACACAGATGTTTACATTGTGATTCATAACAGCAGCCAAACTACAGTTATGAAGTAGCAAAGAAAATAATTTTATGGTTGGGGTCACCACACGATGAGAAACTGTTTTACAGGGTCGCAGCCTTAAGAAGGTTGAGAACCACTGCTCTATTCTCTGCCCTTTAAAGATCCCACTACTTACTAACACCAGTACCCCAAACACTAAACTTCCAGTGCCAGGAACTGGGGGAACAAGCAATGTTCAAGTCACAGCGCAGAGTTGAACTTTAGCGAAAGATGACACAAAAGGTACTTGGCAAATCAGTAACTATACCTGTAGATACGCATATCTGTCATGAAAAATACATAGGGGACAAAAATCCACAGCAAATGTATTCAACTGCTGGTCTAGCAAATCAAACAAAGCTGTTATTGAGAAATAATCTGAGATCAGAAACTACTAATGCATACAAACACACACCAAAAAATAATAAGTCCTGATTTTACTCCTGTTACTCCAAATAGTGAATCCACAGAGGTTTACTAGCATTATTTATTTAACTTCCTTTTGATTTGTTCTTTGTATCTTTCCCATCCTGTATCTCCATTCCATTCATTTTCTCATCCCTCATCCCTTCATATCCACCCTCTGCCCCAGCACCTCAACATTAGACTTCATCAAACTATAAAAGATTTATAAAATGTTGCAAACCAATCTATATTTATGTCAACGGTTTAACCCCTCCTATAGACCAAGAACTTGTAAGTTTGGAAGTAACACTCAGAAGATGCCAGTGAGCACTAAGACATCTCACACAGTGACCCTCTGAAAAGGACTTCTATCTGCACCAAAAAATACAAATGTTAGCAATACTTAGGTTTAAAGGTAATTGAAAAAATTACTTAAAAACATTGGGGTATTTTAACGTTATATTAATTCATTACATTGATGCAGTAAGCACTGTTTGGAAATCTTTCCAGGAAATTCTGCCTTTTACTGTACCCCCAACCAATACATTACATACAACTGGTCAAAAACGTTTTTGAAGCTAGGTTTTCTTATTCTTGCTTTCTCTCCATTGACTCCCCAATTCCACCATTTAAATAAACAGAAAATAAAATCAATAAAATCCACTTCATCTCAATGTGACCACCTATAAATTATTAGTTAACTCCACAAATGTGAACACATGGCAAGCTTCAAGGTTGTTAACTAGGCAGGCAAAGCATTTACATAAATGGACTTGTGATGTGGTTGTAAATTAAATGAATTGCTCAAAAGAAAGGTGCTGTGCAAATATAAAACAATAATGAGGATGGAATGTCCATTATTAATCATAAAAAAGAAAATGAAATGCTTTATACGTACTTAACACATAAGGAAATTCTTTTACAAAAACAATTAAACCACAAATAAAACATGCGTATGTGCTGGAATGGACAGCTGGAATCATGCCACCCCTGCAATGTCTCTATTGCAAGCCATATGGCTCCTGCTCATTAATGTAATTTTTAAAGAAAATCTCACTTGAAACTGAGTCTGGGATACGATAAATAAACAAAGGCTTATCATATCACTGTCCCACTTTCACGTCTTAAGTGTTTTTATTGAATCTACACCAAGGGTGGGCTTACTCTTAACACCACCTCCAAATCTAATTTGACAGGCACTTTTCTTATTCAGCTTAGCAGACGGAGCAGTGGAGTTGCTTTTTACTAGGGAAGGTGTCTGAGAGCAACAAGGCCAACCACAGTTGATCACAAGCACCAGCAAGTAGGTGGTGTGTGTGTTTGTTTGTGAGTTTCCGGTGCTGAAGAGTGAACCCAGGGCCTTGTGCATGCAAGGCAAGTCTTCTGCAGCTGAGTTCAGTCATATTTTCTCAAAAACCATATTTAATTTACTCTAATTATACCTCATATTTCCATACAATAGTTAAATTTTAAAAGTCCCGCCAGCTATAAAATATTTTGACTTTAAAGTTTATACAGAAAATTGAAAACACTCTGAGGTAATAAATTTTGAAATAAAGACAGCATCGTTTGGTCCTTTAGGAACAACCACTCCCCTCTCACAAAGGATGTAGTCAGAGAACATTCTCAAGAAGCCTTTCAGAGAGAACGTGCAGGGGAGAGAATAGCGGGCAAACCTCTGGATGGATTCCACGCTGTATAGAGCAGTTTCTCACTTCTAATGGCATTATGACTGAAGGATTTATGCCACCCCATTGTGACAGGAGCATTTTCAATAAATATAAAGTAGCATAACGATAATCATAAAAACGATAACCTAAAATTCACAAAGATGTGTTTAGTTTTATGAAATATTATAGACATGAAATTTCTAAGTTTAAGTTCATTTTAATTGCATAATCTTGCCTTCTAGACAGCAAACCAGCAATTTTTGTCTTCCTTATTCACCAATAACTATAAAGTTTCCAAACAGAAGATGCCTTTGGCAGCACACAAAGGAAATCCAGTCTGCCGCATATTCTGAAAGAGATTTCAACATGATTTAAGTCATTGCCTCTCTAGATGTCACCCTGAGCAAGGCATTTGACCTAACGCTTCAGACGCGGACTTCGCCAGAGTTAGCCTCAAGGTCCGCATCGACTCATGAGAGTCAATGCTAGTTGCAAAATTTCCCATCTCTCCCATCTCAAATCTGAGAGTATACCATCTTTAACCTATAAAAGCTGTCACACCAGCCAAGGCTGTGGTGATAGGAAGAGGGAAATTAAAATAATACCTCACGGCATACTTGTCAGCCCAGCAAATTAGAGCGCACACCCTGGATAACCTTCCTCAGGCTGAGCCATTGGTTTCGAATGCCTGCCTTTCTGACCAGGGGCTTTCCTTGGGCAAATGACAGCCACTACTCCACTACTTCCAAGTGAGTAAGATGGTACCTTCAGACCAACTTTCCACGAAGACCACCCTCTTATTGAAATCAGTACTGTAAAAATTAATAATAATGAATAGAGGGGTTATAGGAATTCATTCTAGTGGTTTGATGCTATGAGAAATTTCTTTATTAAAAGGAAAAAACAGAAATTTAAGAATTTTTGTTCTTAATGTTTTATCTCAGTCAAAATGCATGCTATATCTATATTTTCTTTCATTTTGTGTCTTTATCTACTCACAATCTTTTAAACTGTGTCTCAGTGTGAAACTTTGAACAAGTTCCATGAGCTGTGTCCTGTCCCTTCTTATCCTGCAGATTGTGAGCCAATCCCAGGGGCTCTATGAAGTGTGCTAGGATGATTTTAGTTTGAGATGGGAGACATTATGTGCAATTGAGTTGCTGTATGATGCATAAAATGTTTGGCTGTGATACAGTCCATACTGTAGTGCAACACCTGCTCTATGTGCTACAAGCCATGGTATGGTTTGCAAGTCAGGCATGGGCTTGGAGAGTGAAACATAACACACACAGAGAGACATGGGTAATGCCAAGAATGCTCCAAGAATGCCCCTTTATTGTGTGCAGCTTATATAGGTTCTCCTTGACCAATGGCCATGCCCTAACTCTCAGCTGCAAGCCCTCCAGAAACCACTACAATCTATACTAATGCAAATAAATCAGAAAAGACAGGTAACAAATCAGAAGACTTAAGTAAGGTGGAACAAAGCCCTTATAATTCTGTCCAAAAAGGCAGAATTATATGCAATTCTCATGGTACTAAGGGTTTTTAAAGAACCTCTCAATATAGTTACTGATTCACAATATACAGAAAAAGTTATCTTGCATATTGAAAGCACTGAATTTATCACTTTTGAGGACATGTCATCTGAGGGTAAGAATCTCTGAAAACCAAATAGAATTATAGTCATTATTCACTTAAAAATCAAAGCTGGCTTTGGAGTTGGACAATGGCTCTGTCCTTCTCTAAATCCAAGCATATTGTTAAAAGAAAATTTCAGAGTTTCTGTTCATGTCAGGAACTGTCTGATATGGAACAGAAAGAAGAAAGAATTTAGAAAAAACATTACTTTTCTTCATACCTATTTTTGTCTCTAACGTACCTTTCATTGAATATATGTCTATATAAATAATGTTTAACTTTTCCACAATGAACAATGAATTCTCCTGCAGTAATCTTTGACATTTCCAGGAAGAAGATGGGACCCCACAGCAACAACTCCACCTGGTTGATATGACGTCATGATGTTGATAGCACTATTATAAGACCTGTTTTGGGTGCCAGCTGCTCAAGATGGTTCCAATTTGGTTAACTAAAATGGTGCACTTTTTTACAACGTTCTGGCCAGAATTCCAAATAGGAATCTCAGAAAAACCTTACCGAATACTCAGAGACCATTTGCAATTATATCAGACAGTAATCTTGAAACTTAGCCATCATTTTACTTTCACAGGATCCCATAGAAAGAATATCACTCCATGACAGCTGGAAGTAATTCTAGAAGGTGACACACCCTCTCCCAAAAAAAGTTTGTCCTCAGGGTTAGAGACATCATTTCCGGGTTTATTGCAATTGTTGGGGATTGGGACAGAAATTATACAGCCTCAGGAATCTCTTTGAAAAGAAAAAGGATGGGATAATAGATTACTGTGAGCTTAGTTACACCAACAATAATAGTGAGTAATGGAGTAAATATTTGTTAGCTATTATTTATAGGCAATTTACATTGGTATAGATTCTTGTATATTGATACAAACTTAAATTATATTGAATATGTTCCTATTTTCATCTACAATATTTGTATACCTAGGCAAAGTTGTTTTGTCATATTTTATGCATGTATGCACACTTCTATATTTGCTTAACACATTTTGTATATTGATACAATTTTAGGATATATTTATCATATTGCAATATACATGGCTACCTCTGATTAAGATATTTATACATTCTTTACATTTTGAGGCCATTGTCCTCATTTGTTGCACAGTTGCTTAAAGATTGTTTAATATTCTAATGTGAAGTCTTAGTCTTTAAGTTATATAGGTATTATGAATTATAGGTCAATAGTCATCCATGTTTGTCATACTTATAGTTAGACTAATCAGGTTCTTTAGATACACAGAGATTGTATTCTGCATAGACAGGTAATCTTAAACCACTCCAAAGAGCTAGCAAAGAATATGGCATTTAAATAATTTAGGACTCAAATAATATTATTTTCCTTCTTGGACCTTCAATGAGATTGAAGACTAGATAGTTGTTACTTTCCTCTCATGAGTTGGCTTATTGTATTAGGCTTAGAACTCTTTTATTTAAACAGAAAGGGGAGGTCTTGCAGGAATTCCTACAGCCAGTAGCCTTTAAGTTACCCTCCTACTTGGGCATGGCCTCTTATACTATATTTGCTGATGTAAAGCAAGTGTCCACCCTCTTTTTCAGTGGTGTGATTTGGTTCCTGTTTCCTGTTCATGCAGAGTATTGTGATCTGTGAGACTACCCCTAAATAAATAACCCTTTATTATACTCAATTCTGAGCTAGTGTGAGATTTCTTTTTAGTGTTCTTCTTCATCTAGGGATGAAAAAACACATACGCATCTTCAATACACCCTCACCATTCTTGAGGGCCTTCTCTCAGGGATCTCTAGTTCCCAATATCACTGGGGGCCTCCATTTGTATAGCAATGTCTGTCCCATGCTCTATACACTATGGTATGGTTGACGAGTCGGGCAAAGGCCTGGAGATTGAAATACACACACACACACACACACACACAGAGAGACAGACAGAGAGAGAGAGAGAGAGAGAGAGAGAGAGAGAGAGAGAGAGAGAGAGAGGTAACACCAAGAATGCCCCTTTATTGTGTTCCAGGGCAGCTTATATAGGTTCTCCTTGACCAATGGCCATGCCCTAACTGTCAGCTGCAAGCCCCCTAGAAACCACTCCCCAGACATCAGGAACTCCTGAGGGTCTCACGCTCAGAGCAGTTGCAAGCACAGGAAAACAAGCTGTTTACTCCAGCAGGCAGGGGGTCACAGGAAATTCAGGGTCTGGGGATCCACAGTCCCCAATACCATACATACCAACCAAAACTGCCAGCAAAGCAATACAAAACGTCATTTATAGTTTACTAAATTTAGCGTTTATAGTTTTTAGTATATTGAGTCTATACATTTACTTGGATTTTATACTTGTCTAGGTTATTACTGTATAGTATTTTACCCATTCTGTGTTGGAACAAGCATAACATGTTATTTAAAATTAAGTACATGTAGACAGCCCTATAAGAATTTGCAAAGGTGTTTCAAAGAGAAAGCAAATAATAAGTTTTAAACTGAGTCTTATCAAATTAAAGAATGACTTTTTGTTATTGTAAAAATAAGCTCAGTGCCCAAGGAACCAAATCAGAGTCAGCCATTAGTCATCTCGTACATATTCAAGAACCTCAATTAAGAACAAATACCAGAAAATCTGTTCAACACTTGCTTATTTACTTTATTGAAACCATACAGCTAAATTCCTCAGAACAATCACGCTGACTCTGCGCATAAAAAGAGCAAATATGAATTTTTCCTTTTCAGACGCTGGTCGTTAAGAAAATGAAGTATTTCACCTCCCTTATAAGCATGTGATTCTAAGCCCAGGATTTCACTATCACATGAAATTTCAATATCCATATCCAAAAATTATATCTAGTTCCCAGAAAGGAGCAACTGGCTTATTGCCATATATCTGACGGCTTTCTTCTTTACAGTTTTCACCTAGGGTTGGTTCTCCGTGTGTTAACACGAGGCTGCTCTTCTTTCTGTTGCTAAAACTGTGTCTTGCTGTCAATCAGATCAATAGGCAAGTCAAATTCTCTTTTTCCACTGCCTGAAAACAAAAACACTATCACTTAAAAATGTGTCCTCACCAACTAACACTTCCCAGAGAATAAAACAAGGAAGCTGAAGTGTCTTGATTTTACTTGCCCTTCACCTCATCTCTTAGTCTTATAGAATGGAAGTGACGCCTAGTTCACGGTCAGTGTGAGTCTTCTAAGCCTCCCTTTGGATGACAAACCATGCTTTGACTTCAGGAGTATTACTTGAGTGGGGTTTTGATAATTTATTAAGCCAGGGAAGAGATTCGGGGCAACTGGGATACTCTAAACTAAAAAAGATCTCCATAGAATCAGAGGATTCAAATTCAATTTTAGCTGGGATGTAAATATTTCCTGAAAGAGTTGACTGTGGGACATGTTACACAAATTAAAGCCAGAAAAATGAAAATTTCAGATACCTCATTGATAAAATTTCACTATCCAAGACATGGCAGGGAAGGAGGAACCTTAGAGTCTAAAGTACATTTGAGCCAAACAGCTTTGAATAAACTCAGATTTAAGCATCTTTACACAGGGAACTCAGAACTCACTATTTCTTGTTTATCTTGCAACAGAGCAGAGCCACTTATGAATATATCCCCAATCAACACCGGAAGGCGTTTGCTCTGTAATCCCTGGATGGTTTTTTAAAATCTTCCTCTGTCAGGGTTTATGGGTCTTGCCACTGTCTGAAATAGTTTCCAGGCCTAACAATCACCTTTGCTATTTCAGATTGCTGTAATGTTCAATGCACATTAAGCCCTTGAGAGATCTTGTGTGAAAGGTCAGCTATAATAGCCAATTATTGCTCATTATTATTAAGACTCCTTTGTTCCATACAATCTCTCCATACAATTGGGGAACACTCCTCAAGGGATGAGTTTATCTCTGTGTACTTTTGCCATGGAAGCAGAATTCATTTGCAGCCATTACCTTCCTTTAATTCAGCTCTAGACAAGAAGGCATCACTCTCCGATTAGAGCATTTAAGTCATCGTGATGTGTGATGGTTATTTTTACCTGTAACCCCAAACTTACCGTGAATCTCCCTCCAAACAGACACCTCCAGCCTGCCTTGCCTTACACACAGGAGTGTGTGTTAGGTGTGAAAGTGACTGCCACTTGGTTTAAGAAGCTATGACCTCTCCAATTAGATTACAGGCCATCTGAGTTAAGAAAGTCCGAGCTACAAAAACTATACAACAAACCTTTAAACTAGCAGGGTTGCTTTTTGTTTGTTGACAGGGCATTAAACAAAGAAAGAAAAAAAAAACAATGGAAAAAATTGTGAAAGACATCGTTCAAATGCTAACAGCAAGAAAATGCAGGAACCACAGACTCTGAGCTTTGGCTGCTGATCAAAGTACTGATAAGTAGAGCAGTCAGTTCAGCTGAACTCCAAAGGGAGACTGCTGGTTTGTGGCAGAGGGAAAGGTAGTCACCAGGTAGGTAGTCACTGATCAACAACTACAGTTGCGCTGATTGCTGGATGGCATAGGTTAATGCATCAGTGGGGCGATCCTGACATTCGGTGTCTGTTTCCTCACCTAAAGCACCTGGCTCCACTCTCATGAACTTTGATAGGGTGCTCATGGGAGAGAATATGGCAGAATTAGACTCCAGGACCAGCACCCCGGGGCAAGAATCATCCACGGTAATTAGTAGATGCTGGAGGGAAATAATATGAAGTCCTATCTCTACATTCTCATCTGAGATAAAATCTTGAAGTGAAGTAAGGGATGGAGAGAAAAGCCCATTATCTTGACAGGCAGAAAAGGACCTGCCGCAGTGGAGGCTGCCTTATTGAACCATTTCCATGTAGGGAGCAAACCATGCTGCGCAAAGATCTTACTACTGAAACAAGCAGTGTTGGGCCATCTGCTAACATCTGGGAAGGGCTAGAATGTTTTCCCTAAGAATCAGCCAGATCAAAGGCAGAGCTTGACTTCCATAGAAAGAAGACCAGGTAGTGTGAAAGCCAGAATCCACAGCTTATGACCAACCTACAACAAAACCTGGGTGAGGATAAGGCAAGACTTTCGCCATTCTTTTTTTTTTAGAATTTATAGCAATTTATATTTTTGATAGGATTACACAAGGGAGAGACTATATGCTTGATCTCAGGAGACAACACTTTGGGGGCAAAGTTCTGCTAATTTAGACTTTCACCAGGATTGCATAATAATTTTAGCTACCCCACTCCTTACCAGCACATGGTACTGCTAGTTCTAGTTCATTCAGTCGCCATTCTTATTACGGGTCTGAAACTGAGGGGCAAACAGCAGTAACTCCACAGGCAAGAGACCAGTGCATGAAGATAAACTCCACGTACATGTGAAGGAACAACTGACAATCGGGAAAGTGGAACAGACTCTGTCATCGCAGACTCTGTCCTGAGCAGAAGCAATGGTAACTTAACACTATAGAAATTAAAGCTTATGCCTATTGAAAACAGCCCAAACCCCATACCTGGGACCCAACAGAAGAGGTGTATTCTAGTGTAATTGGTATTTCCTCCCTTTTGAGTCCTTTATACTTGATGTTTCCAGTTGAGTAAAAAGCAAAAGAAATATAAAAATGAAAAGACATAGTTAGGGGATGATTAAGTTTATAAATGGAGCCAAAGTCAGAGAAGAACCAAATGCTAGTCCTCACTGGGGCTATAAAGGAATGGATGACTTTGTTAAAAGCTACTGTAGAGGAGGTGGTACCTCACATGAGCAGATGAGAAATTTTATCAGAGATGGGATCTATTGGCTAGAATCAACTATAAAAGCAGCTGTGTTGATAAATTTATTTTAAAACCCACTGAACCCAATGACAGATGAACATAAACTGGTCTCACCAAGGAAAGTGGAGAGGGCGAAAAACATATCAAGCAATGAGCTGTAGGACTACATCAACTACATCAGAGGTCCCTGGAGTCACAAGAGAAGAGATGCCAAGAAGGACAGAAAAGGTAATTTTAAAAGATACAAGCTTTTAAAAGACACTTACGAATATATGCAGCCAAGAATCCAAAGAACTCCGAGTAAAATAAACACCTAGCAAAAATAAAACTAAGTTGAAATAAGTTAAAACAAAAGGAGCATGGCAGGCAGACTGCAATGAATCGGAGATAAAGAGGAAGCCTTGCAGCAGCCAGGAGAGAGTCACGCCACGCACAAAGAAAGCAGATGAGCAGAGGAACAAATGTCTTGTCAGGAACTGTGAAAAGTGAAAGACAAGACGCGGCACCTGTGAATCACGGAAAGAAGACAGCTCTGTCAGCCCAGAAAATAATCTAACAAAACCATCTCTCAAAAACTGAAAGCAAAAATGAACTTTTTAGACACAGGACATGAGCACCAACTCAGAGGAGGGCAGGGGATTTGTCCTGGAAGAAACAAACGAGGGAATTCTTCACAGTCAAGGACCAGACCCAACAGGGCAACAGAGAGAAATGAAAAGCCACAGACAGGGAAAACCAAGGGCAAATAAAAAGAATTTTCTAGTTGTAAACTGGCCAGGGATAACCCCCGGAAGTCATCGTGTTAACGCTGTATTGTGAGATCTGTGAGCGGCGAGAGCTACGCGTGACAGTAGCACACACAGAGCTTGGGGGGTCCTGATGCTGCCTGTGACACCCCCACACAGCGGCCAGCAAAGGCAAATGCTGCCGGCCAGTGGCAGAGTCTTCAGGGGAGTCATCCATCAGAGCTGGATTCAGTTAGGCAAAGGAAACAGACTCTCGAAGCTCTCAGCCGCCAGGGCTGCTCTCAGCTGCAAGGGGACAGGAGTTGTGGGGAGGTTTGATGCTTGACCGAGTAAACTACAGCCTTAATCATGCTCATGGTTGGATTCAGGTGTCTAGCAAAATTCACAAAACACATAGTTAAAAAGACAGAAAAAATCTTATCTTCATGGAACTTATACCTAAAGGAAAGGAAATGTATACTAAACATATAAATATATGAAAATGTTCTGAAATTTAAGATTAATGTAAGTATCATGAAGTCAAAGAAAAATTATCAAAGGAAGTACCTTCTACTGGGCAACATGGCCTGGCAGAGTCAGTGAAAAGTGAGAGTGGGGCTGGGCGGTGGTGGCACACGCCTTTAGTCCCAGCACTCGGGAGACAGAGGCAGGCGGATCTCTGTGAGTTCAAGGCCAGCCTGGTCTGCAAGAGCTAGTTCCAGGACAGGCTCCAAAGCTACAGAGAAACCCTGTTTCGAAAATCCAAGAGAGGGGGGAGGAAGGGAGGGAGAGAGAGAGAGAGAGAGAGAGAGAGAGAGGGTGGAAGATGAAGAAAGAGCCTTTCCTGTGCACTAAGAAGAAACGATAACTCTAAATTCTGGCATAGGAACAGCCAGGGCAGGGTAGCTGGAGCCTAGACAACTGACCTGCCTGCAGCTACAGGCAGAGGCTGAATGGGAAGAGCTCAGGATTCCTGCCATACAGCCAAACATTACTGTAATGCAGACCAAAGGCTTTAGTGCTGAGAATGGCCATAAATTTGGAACTATTTCAATGCTTCAAATACTTACATCTACGTTGTATCTCATTTCCCAAGAGGACCATTTCTAACCAGCAGCTGCCTTTACCAGGCAGACTCTCAGAAGCCATGCAGAGGTCCGGCAGCCAGTGTCAACAATAATTACCTTTTCAAGTGCAGAGCAACCCTGACAAGATGATGATGCATACAGGACAAGTGACCGGGAACAGAAAACGATGACCAGGTGTGTGAAGCTCAAAGAAAAATATATGTGAGATATGTAAAGGTGTTTGTGACTGTTAACTATACATTCTTTTTTTTTTTTTTTTTTTTGGTTTTTCGAGACAGGGTTTCTCTGTGGTTTTGGAGCCTGTCCTGGAACTAGCTCTTGTAGACCAGGCTGGTCTCGAACTCACAGAGATCCGCCTGCCTCTGCCTCCCAAGTGCTGGGATTAAAGGCGTGTGCCACCACCGCCCGGCTTAACTATACATTCTTGCAGGAGCAAAATAGCAAAATCATTTTTTAAAAAATCCTATCACAGAAGTGTCAGGTGTTCTTCACACAACAAACAAAGTATATGTTTATATGGCAGAGTCTCAACACAGAGTCGTTGCTCTGCTCCAGCACACAGTAGGCCCACTCTAGCTCCGACCTAAGCAACAGCACACTGGAACACAGTGGGGCTTTTTCCACCACACTGCTGGCACACAGAGGGGCTGCCTCATCTCCAGCACTTACAGCTCTCTTTAGGAGGTTCATCTCATCACTTGGGAACTAATTTCAAAACCTGCTTCCTAGGGTCTCACCATCCTCTGACCATCCTGACCTCTGTCTCACCTCCGACAGCAAGTGTGCACCTTTTCCAAGCTCTGTGCGCCTGCCACACCTCTGTGTGGAAGTCTGCACCAGGCCTTGGCCTTCTTCATTTATTCCCTTTCGGCCTCAGGCCACACTTTCCTCAGGGTAGCTTTCTTCCATTGTAGTTTTCAAGAAAGCGACAGCACTCCTGCATGGTGACCAGTTTGTACCTGTCACCATTTGGAACTAATTGTTAATTTACTTTGACATGTTACATAAGCCCTAATAACCCTAGAATTATATTAGCCCTAAGGGTTACTTGGTTTACTGCTATATCCTGTTCCAGGAACAGTGTGTGTGTGTATGTGTGTGTGGGTATGCAGAGACACAGAGAGGGTGTGTATATACAGAGTATATGTGTGTGCACAGAGATGATACATATGTGTACAGAGAAAGTGTGTATGTATGCACATATACAGAGAGAAGGTGTGTGTGTGTATGTGTGTGTGTGTGTGCAGCGACACAAGAGAGGCTGTATGTATATACAGAGTATATGTGTGTGCACAGAGATGATACGTATGTATACAGAGAAAGTGTGTGTGTGTGTGTGTGTGCACATATACAGAGAGAAGGAGTGTGACTGTGTAAAACTTGAACTCATGCAACCTTTACTCTGGAGTCTCTTCTTAGCCCTCAGGGTTTGAATTGTCTGAGGCCCTGACTAAAGCTGGGTATGGCATGAAACTTTGGTCTGTTCCCTTTATTGGCTTCTGTGTGTGGGTCCCACTGTCTCTACTTTATTGTTTGGAAGGAAATGTTTTGAAAAGTAATTGCTTGCTGGTAGATTAATATTTATTTGTCAAATTCACCTTGAGATCAATACTCCCAGGTGATCAATTCTAGTTCATGACCACTGACTGGATCATTGCTGATTTTAAATTATTCCTTTAACCATCCACGAATTACAACTTGGTCTTAACAGCTAAAAATTCAACTAATTTTAATACATTTGCATTTATTTCTGTGTGTAGTTTGGACTTGAGCCCTCCCTTAGGACACAATAACATGACCTCGTGCTGGCCTTGGAAGCAACGTGATGGAGTGCTGATGGAGGACCTGGGCTAACGGGGGCAGCTACCTGCACACGTCTAGGAAGACTGTTCTATGTGACCGATGACTTCCTGCGTCACCCACAGTTCAGTAGGCATCGCCATAGTTACTGTCCCGTTAGTACCGATGGACTTCCTGCGTCACGCACGGTCCATTAGGCATCGCCATAGTTACTGTCCTGTTAGTACCAGGAGCTGGTGACTCTTGGTCTCGCTCTCCTTCCTGATTATCTAATCCTTGTTGATAGAACCTGACTGAACGGATAGAAAAGACTATAACTAAATGATTTTCACAGAGAAACTTTAAACAATTTTATGAACTACTCAGTTTTTTTTTTTAACAAAACAAAAGAGATTTCAAGCAATAAAAATGCCTTATTGCTTTTTCTCATACGAAATCATTTAGTTAAGAGACAATTTATTTCGGGTGTGACACCGCCTGAGGATGTCAAGATCGAGATGAATTTAGACTGACACTGCCATACTGGGATGTGTGAAAGCCATCATAAGGCTGACATCATCACGCCACTATCTCTGCATCCTTAAAATAACTGCTTGTGAACAAGTATTTAACTTTTTATTGCTGTAACCCCATTGATGAAACATGAATTTTGAATTGCAATGTGTTAGCAGTTTGAAATAACTAATTTTGTCAAAAAAATATAATGGTGAGATCAGTAATTAATAAGGAAAATTCTGCCAATGCACGTAAATTCTGAGGACTTCTTCTAGCAGGAATCTTTCATAGTAATTCTGCTTTGAGGATAAAACCATAGACTTTGAGGCCAGACTAACTTGAATACAAATCCCAACTTTACCATTTATAGCCAAATGACCTAGGACAGCTCGTGTAACCTGTATTGGCCTCAATTATTTCTCTAATTTTTGGGGGCAGAATCTTCAACAATGCCAAGGAGGGATAATAGCCCAGGCAGAGAGCTTGATGGGTCCCCTGATTTGAAGAGATGAAAGGCAGGGGAGACCAGGACAGCTGGGATTTCCAAGGTCCAGCAGCAGAAAGAAGGGCTCCCCACAGAGGAGAAATCCCACAGTTCTACAGGGTATCCACCTTCTGTCCTCAACTGAGCCACAGTCGGTGGCAGTATGGGAAAAATCTCCCTGATGCTGGCAATAAGAGTAGACTGTCAATATTCAAAGGAACAATAATTACACTAAGTGAAAACACCAATTAAAAGTCAGAAAGTCTCAGAATGGCTTAAACAACAACAGGGTCCAAGTTTATGCAGCCTTCTAGAAGCTTATTTTAAATTTAAGAAATAGACTGAGAATAAAAAAGACATAAATTATTTGCCACATTAATACTAGCTGAGAGAAAGCTCCAATGACTATGCTAATGTTAAGAGAAAGTAGATCCCAATGCAAAGAATGTTGTGACACAAACATAGATCATCTTGTAATGGTAAATGTTTTTCTTTGTCCTTCTATGAGCATAAGACATGGCGTTAATCCTAAATATTGTCAACCACTCTAATTTATATAAATTCTTCTTAAACATAGCATGAAAATGTCAAGATACTATAACCGGATTGCCAAGAAAACCTCAATAATAAATATTATCTTTGTGTCTATGGATCAGGAAAAAAGTCATGAAGAAAATTCAAAAGCATTTTTAAGTGAGTGATTTTCATAACATTTCACAAAGGGAGGAGCAAACACCCAAAGAAAAAGAATGAGGTACTAAAATGAGTTGTGTTAACATTTGAAAGCCATCAACACAAACCACTATGTAGACTGAGTATCTCAGTAGATGTAGAAATATTATTTTCAAGTTCACCTCCATTCATGACACACCTTCCAGAGCATGATTTAAAGAGGGAAATTTCCTGAATTTACCAAGAGAGTCTACAGAAAAATGAAAGAAAGAAAGAAAGAAAGAAAGAAAGAAAGAAAGAAAGAAAGAAAGAAAGAAAGAGGGAGGGAGGGAGGGAGGGAGGGAGGGAGGGAGGAAGGAAGGAAGGAAGGAAGGAAGGAAGGAAGGAAGGAAGGAAGGAAGGAAGGAAGGAGGGAAGGAAGAGGTACATATTACTACAGGTAACATCATTCTAAGAAATTAGATAATGCAATTTTGTCTGCTCATAAGTTTCTGATAAAGGTTGTGATGTTGGTCCTAGTTGGTGTACTTGGACAGTGAGGGAAACTGCAAATCCATAGGAAGAGAATCAGAACCTTGGCTTTCATAGTCATCGTAAGTATCTATACTGAAATAAGCCACAGAAAACCACTAAAAAATGATACCTGAATCTATAAAAGTCAGCATATAAACCAATATTATGACCAATATTATGAAACTAAAGTCGTCTTATAACAAGGTTAAAATAAAAATTGAAACAATATCATTGATAGTAATGCCAAAGGAATAAAACAGTGATCAGTTGGAAAGATATATTCTAGAAGGGTATAATAAAACTTCAATTGACTGCTTTAAATTTTAATACACTGCAGAGAAATTAAAAGATATGCCACGTGCAAAGAGCAAAATACATTGTCATTAAGATGCCATTTAACCCCAAATTGACCTTTAATTCAAGTTAATTGCATGCAAAATCCCAGGAAGCTTTTACTAGAAAAATCAGGAGATGCATTCTAATATATACACGGACATAAAATGGATCTAAAATAGTTATAAAGCAGTTGTGATGAGCTGAAGAGAACAGATTTGGAAAATCCCTGCTATCTGACTTTAAATTATACTCTGGATCTATAGCAATCTCTAACGCAATACAGCGTTGTATTTGGACATGAGGATAAATACATAAACCCACATGGGATGAAGAACAAATGCAAAATCAAATCTGTACATATGTAGCTCATTGATTTTTTTTTTTTTTGCAGAAGTGCCAATCTAATTCAACGAGGAAAAGAAGACTCTTTCCAAATACTGATACTAAAAGAGTCCCGTTATCTGTATTCAGTCAATTACTAAATGGCCCTTGCCTCTCACCTCCCATCTGCACAGAACAACACAAAATGGAGAGATGGTCCTAAATGCATGGCTTAAACCTGAAAAATTTTGCAGAACTATTCCCACAGGTGATCTGAATTTCTGCTGCTCTCTGTACATTGACTGAGCCTTCCTTTGTGATGTCTGCGTGACCTGCAGCAGAAACAAATATCACAGGGCACAGGGCAGTGGGCCCTCCAGACGCATCACTCCTTTCATGGCCAAGGAAAACCAGGCCCAGGAATCTTAACGTCTGTCTTACAGCTCATGGACTAGATTTGGGTCACATGTTCATAGCCAGATACAGAGATTTGGGGAAGTGAGTATGTGGCCTTTTCAGATTTTCTGAGAGGAAGGTCGACCCTACTATGTAAGAAGTAAACAGCAGAAAAGAGCGGCTGAGGGGGGCAGAACATATACCATGGCTCCCCTACGCTAGGTCAACACTGAGTCTCCTCTTTTCCACAAGCCCTTTCCCCCCTGTATTGTGATATCTGTATTTGCAATGCTAAAAAGAAAACTAGTGAAGACATGGAAAGCTCTTCTTAAACCCATAATGAAATAACGGATCTGTACCCAGTCTTTCCCCGCCTGTGCTGTGTTCTTCCCTTTCACCCCTCCGATCTGTCTGCTGGCAGGGTGGTACTGGCTTCCCCTTTGACTGCAGCTTCTGCACCATTATCATCCTTAATGCTTTCCTACAAAGCAGGTAATATTGCCACTGATGAAGGGAAGTCCTTGGTTCAAATCCCAGCCTTACCACCCCAGAGTTGTGTGGAATTTGCACAAGGTATTTTGACACTGTTTCCTTCCTTCCATGTGTAAAATAAAGATGATATCTGCTCCAAAGTGTATGGAGATGAAGTGATATCTGAAATCTTTAGAATAACAAGTGTTCAGTAAAAAGTAACTGTCTGTGGATGGATACTTCCAAGTCAAGGCAAACAAATCCTTTCATAATTTTTGTGCCAGAGAAAGAAAGTCTACCGCTATGAGTGCAACTCTAATCAACCCTAGCGCCCAAGAGTAAACTAGCTGTTTAAGAAATAGCTTTTATTCCTACGGTCCTAGGTTCAATTCACAGGACCCACATAGTGGAAGAAAGAACCAACTCTCACAAGTTGTTCTCTGGCCTCCATAGGCATGCTGTAGCATACACATACATACACACATACACACACAGATACACACACAAACACACAAATATACATACACAAATACACACATACACACATGCACACACACATACATACACACACAAACCCACACACACACATACATACACACATACACACACATGCACACACATACATACCATGCAAACAAACACACACACATATGCACACACACACATGCACACACATATACACCACACACACACAAATAAATGTAATTGAAAATAGATGAAAAACAAACAGTATTAATTTGTTTTCCTCTTTCCTTGATAGCATCTGGGATACCAAGGGGTGAGGTTCTAGCCAGCAGCTGAGACCTTAGCTGAGGAGTTATTTATGACATTTTTATGGTATTCTATAAAAGTTAACAAGGTGACTGCATTAAAATATTTCTTACTATTTATTTTTACTTGGGTGCTCCCATGAGGATTTTATTTAAATTCCAAGAAGGATCATGATTGAAAAAAAAATTGCATGTTAACAGGAATTGTGAGTGGCAAAGGAAGATGATGTGCGTGTCAACAGAATGCAGACATCCTGACCGCTGGAAACACCACCTCTGCCAGGAAGGCTAGATCCAGGCATTTCTCAACTTACATAATTTGAGAGTTAGAGTGTTCCTAAGAGACCAGCATGCTAATGCCACATATTACAGGAATGGGGACAAACTGGGACAATGATGGATTCAGAAACTTGCCCAACTTCAGATCCCAAAGCAAGACCAAGGGTCTTTTGATTCAGGCCAACTTTCTTCCCCCTGTGGCAGCCTCCTCCTGTGCTGATTTACTTTCCTGAATGATCGTCCCTAAACCTGGAGACAAATTTACTTTTCCAAGGCTCAAACAGACTTTCCTTCACCAACCTTTCCATTAATCACTAAAATTGCTGATTGAAACGTAAGCCAAATATTACTGTCTAAATTCTTTTCCATTTACCTAACAAGTCTTCCTTCCTCATGAAACCGAGAACCCCCAATTACTTGCATGATTTATACTAGACCGTGTCTAAAATTTATTAGTGCATAACCAAGACATCAATAAGTAACCAAAGACGCCTTTGGGATTCATATCAACAGTGATCTCTTTCAGGAGAACCAAAAATTTTCTTTTTCAAAGAGTATGAGTTAAACTGTTCCTGATTTAACTGTGAGGCCGTTGAGCCGCTTACTCCATTTACCTTGATTGCATTTTATGTAGCAAAGCTGACTGGGATTCTTTGGTCTAGAAAATCTCTTCAGCAAACTATGCCTCTTAAAGGGGTCAAACTCCTAGTAAGTGAAGATTTCTTAAAAGTGTGTGCAAAATCTATTCTCAGAAAACAAGTCTGGTAGATCTGATTAAGTAATGGGAAAAGTAAGAAAACCAATCTCAGGAGCATTGCTCTGCACACAAGAACATGCTGTGATATTTCTTTTGAAGCCTCTTCCTTACCCAGAGTCTAGAGGCCTCTCTCCCCAGCTAGAATCAAGAATTCTAGTGCAATTTATATTTGTTTAAGACCATCTCCCTTCCCTGCTGTCATCCTACAATTTCCTAGGCTCTTCCTCGAACCTCCCTCATGTGTATAAAAGGCTCTGACCTCTGTGTGCAGCAGCCCCCCTCCGTTTTACTTTATCAGCATCTGGTTTTATCCCATTCAAGGTACTTCCAGAGCCTCCAAGTCTTGTAAAGAAAAGACAGCGGGGAGGAGGAGGATGAAAGGATCCCTTAAAAGCAGTAAAACTCCAAAATGCTGTGGGACAATGGTCTGTACCCTGTCACTTGTATTTTAAATAAATGCTGATTGGCCAGTAGCCAGGCAGGAAGTATAGGTGGGGTGACCAAGCAAGAAGTAGAGGTGGGACAATGAGAATTCTGGGAAGAGGGAAGCTCCAGTCTGCAGTTGTGACCCAGATGCAAAGGACACAAGATGTGACTGCCTCACTGAAAAAGGGACCAAGCCACGTGGCTAACACAGACAAGAACTATGGGCTAATATAAGAGTTAATAAGAATCCTGAGCTACTAGGCCAATCAGTTTATAATTAATGTAGACCTCTGTGTGATTTCTTTGGGACTTAATGGCTACGGGAACCAGGCGAGACAGAAAACTCAATAACAAAAGTTTTCTATAAGATACTCAAGCATGCCTCACGATTCACGAGTTCACACTCAACCTCTAAGCTGTGCTTTTATTCCTCTCTTTCTTGATCTACATGTTTAAAATCCATGTTTCAAAAGTGTCTTTTAATAAACTCCACCTTTCTTTCATTCTGGCTCATTCTGAAATCTTTCTCTCCAGTAAAACCAAGGATACAGTTTGAGTGAAGTCAATGCCCCTAAAAGATGAAAGAAACTTCTCAGCTGCTGCTCAGGACAGTGTGGACCTGTGTTTCTGTCTTTGCTCAAGCTGGCAATTTGAGGATCAAATTAAGATTCAGGAACTAAATATTTCCCTGAAAACAGTTACAATCACGATGGCCTATGTTCTAATTTCATTCTGTCGATATAATAAAACACCCTGACCAAAAGTAACATGGAAGAAAAAAGGGATTTGGCTTTTAATTCCAGACTAAAGATCATGGTATCAGGGAAGTCACAATGGAATGAACTTGGGACCGTTATATCATATCCATAGCCCAGGACAGAGAGAAAGGATGCCAAGGCCACCAGCCTGCTTGCTTAGTGCTTTCTAGCTTCTTCCACCAAGTAGGTCAGGACCCCCTGACTATGAAAAAGTGAACATCCACAATGAACTTGGTCTTTTTATGTCAAACAACAACCAAGGCAACCCGTACAGATATGCATGCACAATAACCTGATAGAGATATTTTCTCAGTTAAAACTCTCTTCCCCCATGACTTTAGATTAGTTCAAACTAACCAACACAACCCCAATGGTCCACTCTGTTGTTGTGGATGTTACCCTAGCTAAGCAGCCCACCTTAGTTAATATCCAAGTTTAAGTTTCCAGCCTGCTCCTACATTCAGAACAATTTCCTGTGAATCAAGAGAATCAAGAAAATGGGGAACCCACTGGGTTGCCATCATGAAGCTCAGCCAACTACAGTTCCTGGTTGTTCATTATGTTCCAGTGGGCAAACCAAACTCATGTCTCTGACAGAGAAGGCAATTATCTTTGTCTCTCAGGCTGTGAGAACTGTATTAGCCTGCTCTTCGTCTCGTCTGTCCACTGCTGAGGGTCCTAGGTTCACATACACCCCTAACATGGGAGCGGGAACTGTCCCATGAACACAGAGAGTAGGAGACAATCAAAACCCACTGGAACATTTCTGCTATGTGGCAAACTGAATGTCCCTACCAGAAAAGGGGATGCTGTAAGTCTTGTCATTTGTTATGCTGTTTACATAGCATATTCCAAAATCCTCGGCCTATGCACCCAATCTCAGGCATATAGCCACTAAAATTACACAGCAAACCTCTCATGTTTGTCATCTTTGCTCCAGTGGCGGCAAGCTGTTTTGCATTTCAGACATCAGAATGAATCAAAGAAATGAATGAAAATGCTGAATGAGATTACCTAAACGAAAGTGGCAAGTGCTAAACATTTCAATAGATGTGCCTCGTTATCATCTGAAAGAGGACAGATGATATTTTTAATTTAATGTAAGCAAAAGAATACAAAATGGTAGCACATGGGTTTGTTTTTAATGCTGTGCTTTTACCTGAGTTACATAATAATTTTTCTGATGCACTTAGAGGAGATTTGAAGATCATGAAGAAAATGTAGGCATGGATTTTGATCCCTTGCCTTCCGAGGGTGCAATGAAGTGGTAAGGGAATAAACATTAACAAGTCAACAACAGCAGAGAAAGACAGGATGATTCTAGTGAATTTCTGAAACATGAACAACTGGGGCAGATCAGAAGCTACCGACCGAAGGCTCTTGCCTAAGAAAGTTGGCAGACCCAGAGTTTCAAAACCTCCATGTCAGAAAGCAGAGGGCTAACCCAGGAGGATATGGATTTATGTTGTTTGAAAAACTTCTATAGGGTGTTGGAATGACTAGCCCCTGGCCAGGAGATACGTATCCTGAAATGACAGAGTCTCTGATTTTGTGTCTCAGCCTTTTCTGGGGTGTGACCAGCACCTTTGATTTAAAAATCATATCTTCCTAAATCTCAAAAAGGCTTTATCATTATTTGAAATATTCTATCGTCCAATGGGTATTGACCACCTGATGTTACTTAATATCATGGAATGCCAGACATGAATATTTTTTTTTTTCGCAGTATAATTCCTATTACTCTCCTAGTTAGAAAGTAAAATGCTAAAGTGAGGGACCTGGTCTTCTGATTGCTGTGACGATAGACCTACACTCTCCGAGCGCAGCAGGGTAGAGACTTGCCTCTGATTCTCTGCAGAGGGACAAGTGTGCATCGGCACTTCCCTTAACTTCAGAGCATCAGATCCATAGCCTGAGCAGTAACACAGAAAGATATTGTTTTATTAAGAAATCCTCTAAGGTTCTCTTGGACTGTATTCATCTTCATAGTCAATTTAACTCTCCATCCGATTGTAGGAATTCTGCCAAACACATTTTAATAAAAACCTTCATTTCATCAACTCGCCAAAGAACATTCTGTTGTTTGTAGAAAGAATTCTGAGCAACATATGTCTCCATCTGCTCCATCTTCTCTTTACAGAATTACTGCTTATACAGTCTCTTAGATTATTCATATCTTCAATCAATATGGCCACAATTTTATTTCTTTGGACTTTTGCACCATCTGAAGATTCTTGATTTTATCACATTTCCAGCAAGCTAACTTAGATATCAAATTCCTTTTTGACTCCTCAGTTAGTATTTAAAATTCAAATGTTGTCAGTTCTTCCAACTTCTTATATATGCCTAATGGGACTACAATTAAAATAATATCAAAATAGTTTATGAATGTTGAGAGCTGTGTCTTAAATGTATATGGAAAGCAAAACCTTCCAATAGTCAATGGAAAGAAAGAACAAGATTGGAAAACTGGTACTATTGATTTCCATACTTACCACAGGCTATAAAAATCAAGACAGAGACAGGCAAAGGCAGCTCACGGTTTTAATCCCAGCACTCAAGAGGCAGATGCAGGCCGATCTCTGTGAGTTTGAGGCAAGCCTGGTCTACAGAGCTAGTTCCAGGAGAGCTACAGCTACACAGAGAGACCTTGTCTCAAAACAAAAACAAAACAAAACAGTAAACAAACAAAAATCAAGACAGTGCCCTACTAGTCAAAGGATAAGAACAACAGAATAAAGGGTTCAGAGAGAGATTCAAGCACATACAGCATGCTGAGCCTTGACAATGGAATACTCTAGTTAAGTGGAGAAACGTTTATCTGTCTAATAAGTGGTCCTGAAATAATTGTACATATATATTATATATATGCAAGAAAATTAATTTAAACAAATTCACAAAAATTTACCCAAAATAAAACCCACATTTTGGTTTTCTTTGTACTCTCTTATACATTTTTATTACATTCACTTAGGTATGTGTGCGTGCACGTGAGCATGCCATTGCACATGTCTGGAAATCATATGATAACTCGGGTCCTGGGCATGGAACTCAGGTCACCAGGCTTGACAGCAAGGGCCTGTCCCCATGAAGCCATCTCACCAGCCTCCTGGTATTGCATTTTTACTCCTTCTTTTGCTTGTGTTATGAGCCCCACCCCAGCTCTATGCCTTTACAAAAGAGTGTGGTGTCTTCAGCAGTAGGATGCTACTGTGGAAAAGCAAGAACAAGGGCCACAGCCTTCAAACTTTTGAAGCGTCTTTGAAGTCCCTCTGGCCAATAGCTTGTAGAGAGGTGTTCCACACTTACTACTGAGATTTTTGTTTGGCAGTCCATGGATTCTGGGGCCTATCATCCATAAAAAGTACTTCTATTCATACTCTTGCTAGAGAGATGTAGTTTGTAATAAATGGATAGAATAGCAGGTTTCTATACGGATTTTTTTTTTTTTTTTTTTTTTTTTTTTTTTTTTTTGAATTTTCGAGACAGGGTTTCTCTGTAGCTTTTGGTTCCTGTCCTGGAACTAGCTCTTGTAGACCAGGTTGGCCTCGAACTCACAGAAATCCGCCTGCCTCTGCCTCCCGAGTGCTGGGATTAAAGGCGTGCGCCACTACCACCCGGCTTATATGGATTTTTTTAGACACCTCTGTCTTTCCCCTTCTTCTTTCTTATCCTACCAGTCCCCATTTAGGCATTTCCACCCCTGGTATCCCCACACACATTCACTTTCACGGTCAATGGGTTCCGCTTTCCCTCCTCCATGAAGGTCTCCCCTGTCTGGACCGTTTCCATTTCCCTGCCTTTACCAGCCCTCAGAGTTAAACACACTACTACAAAAATGGTGCTTGCCTTTCAAAGTTCAGGGGACCTTATTTTCCAGTTCTGCCCATCGCCCTGTCAATTTCATAATTATACTTTTCTTTACAGCTGACTTCGATTCCACTGTGTGTATGTACACATTTTCATTTTCCGTTCATCCACTGAAGGACATTTTGTCCGGTTCCATGGTTTTGGTATTGTGAGCAAAGCCAAAGCAGCATGTGTGTGCAAAGGTCGCTGACGTAATGTGGTGTGCGGGCCTCCAGGTACATGCTGGAGAGTGTTCCAGCTGAGCCGTATGTCAGCTCTATTTTTAGCCTTCCCAGGGACCTCTGCAGTAATTTCCACAGTGGATGCACTGGTTTATATTTGCACAGACAGTGACTGAGTGTTTCCCCTTTGCACATCCTTGAGCATATTTTGGCATTTGTTTTCTGATAATAACCATCCTGACTGGTGTAAGAGGAAATTTGAAAGTGGTATTAAATTGTATTTCCCTGGAAGCTAATGATTTTGGACTTTTTTTAAAAAGTATTTATTTGCCATTTCTGTTTGCTCTTTTGGATTTCTGTTGAGTTTCACTTTTTAATCAGATTGATTATCTGATGTTTAAGGGTTTTGTTTTATTTTGTTTTGGTTTTGCCCTTTGTGTGTTCTGGACATTAATGCTCTGTCAGATGTTTATCTGGCAAAGATGTTCTTCAATTCTGTGTGCTGTTGCTTCATGCCTTTAATCATTTTCTGGGAAGTACAGAAGATTTTAATTTCACGCCTCCCACTTATTTTTGGCATTATTTCCTGAGCAGCGTGAATCCTATGAAGAAAGTCTTTATTTATGCCTCCATCCTGGAGTCTTCTCCTTCCTTTGTCCTCTAGAAGGCTGAGTTTAAAGCCTAATGTTGACATCTCTGATCCATTTGGAATTGATTTTCTGTGTAAGATAAGCAATAAGGATGAATTTTCATTCTTCTACATGTATATATCCAGTTTTCTCCGCACCAATTGCTATGGAGGTAATCTTTTCTTCATAATTTTGGCATCTTTGTAAAAATCAGATGATTGTAGTCACATGGTCTTAAATCTGGGTCCTCTAGTATCTTCCAATTGATGTGCATGTGTATGTAAGTGTGCGCCTGTGTGTGCCTTTGTGTGCACACGTGTGTGTGTATGCTTGCATGTGCATGTGTGTGTGTGAGTACCATGTTGTTTTTATTATTGTTTCTCTGTAGTATGATTTCTTATAAAACAGTATGACACATCCGTCATTGGTTTTTTTTTTTTTTTCGTTCAGGATTGCTTTGACTATCCAGGAACTATTTTTGTTTCTGTATAAATTTTAAGATATTCTTTTTATAACTCTGAAAAGTTGAGTTGGCATTTTATTTGGGATTGAACTGAATTTGTAGATTGCTTTTGGTAGGATGACCATTTTCACACAATTTTTTTAAACAATTTTATCCTGTGTTCGTGTGTGTGCACATGGATGTGCCTATAGTCACGTCAGAGGAACTTTGTCTGAGAGTCAGTTAGTTCTCTCATCCCACCATGTGGATCCTGAGGAATTGGACTTGGGTCATCATCCATGTCCACAGATGCCATTACTGACTGAACTATCTGACTGATCTCCTTTTCACAATATTAATCTCACCAGTCGACGAAAATGGAAGGTCTTACTATCACCTAGTGTCTTCTTCAATTACTTTCTTTGGTATTCAGAAGTTTCTATTGTAGAGGTCTCTTTTTAACTTTATTATTTTTCCACAAATAACACAATCTACACTATAAACTACTAGAGAAAAAGCATTCTTTCCAGTCATTGAAAATAACAATAAAGAAATCTGAACACAGCATAAAAATTGAAATGACTTTCACGTCCCAGTTCATAAAGTTCCCAGGATTTTTTGAAATAACAACTATTTATCCTTCAGAAGAAGCACACACACACACACACACCTCACTGTATCTTGAATTTAAGAGGACCTTAAATTCAACCTGTTTACACTCAAAATGTTACTGTATTAAGAAAGGAACGTGCCACACCCAGTTTAGCAGCATAGACAATTTATTCATGAAACGTCAATTCCCCTGAAAAATGCCAGTCAGTTTACCTTCCCTTCTGCATTTCAGCCTTAAGAAACATTCTTCATAGCTTTAAACAAAAAAGAAATTTTAAAAAAAATCACAACTTCAGACTTTCAACTAAAATTTGAAATTTTCACTAAATTTCATAAACCCAAGTCAATAAAGAGTATAATAATAATTGTTTTTGTTTTGTTTTGAAAAAGAGAAGAAAAGAAGGAAGGAACTTCTGGGCTAGAGAAATGACTCAGCGGTTAAGAACACTGGCTCTTTCTAAGAACCTGGGTTCAATTCTCAGCACCATGTGGCAGCTCCTAACCATCTTCAACCCCAGTCATAGAGGATCCAGTTTCATTTTCTGGCTTCTGCAGCCACCAACCACAGATGGTGTAAAGACCTATATATAGGCAAAACACACATACTCATAAAATAAATGTTCTCTTTACATGTAGGCCAAACACCCATACACATAAAATAAAAGTGAAAAGGGCTTAAAATTAAAATGAATAAATATTGCATAAGAAGTTATACTGCTATCATACGACAGAATTATCATCCCAGACAGCCACTGTTGTCCTGCAAAGACACATTCCCTCCACGGCGCTGCTGTCTGATGCTGTGAGACTTGCCATTGCACCAGAGGAGACAGAGTTAGCGTTCTTTTCTACTCCTGCAATCTCAGGAAATAGGTGGCCTGAGTACGGATACGCTCTGCAGAATGTCTCTGAACAGCCCTTCCTACAGCTCAGAGTCTATCTCACTTATTTTAAGCTCCAGCACAAACAATGATGCCTTCACCTGAGAAGGCAATCCACCTCAATGCAGTCGGAACTCCCTTTGAAAAATATTTCAGAACCCAACTGGTTTTCTTTTTCAGATCTTTTACATTGCATGAACTGCTGAAATAAATCACTAAAACACAATGGTACAAATTTACTCACAAACATACAATCTCTCAAATGTTTCCCCAAGTTAATTCCATATCCGTGATTTCAGTATGAACAGCATTTTGATTAAATGCTTTGATAACTACTAAACAAGTGCCATGGGACGTTCTGCTTAAGCTGGTTTTAAAGAAAATTTCATAGGGAAATAAATCTTAAAGGGTTGTCTTATTTCTGTTCCCGTCATCCCCTGGTGGCCTTTGTAATAAAAAAGAGGGTGGGCCAAAGAAACTTGTGGATTAATAGGAAATGAAGTTTTCTTTTGTCTTTCCTCCACAGAAGAATTATTTACTTGATACCAAAAATAAGTGACCTGGACTCATCTTGGCAAAATTTTTTTGAATATAATAAGTAGGGAAAAAAATCTAACTAACCTCAAAGGTCTCCTCAATTGTTCTCAAAGGCTTAATGCACGGAGATAGTTTATGACTGGGCATTGTGTTATAATGAAATGTGACTAGGCTAAGCACACCACCAAGACCCCTGAGTTACTGTAACCTTCCCAGTCCTGTCACATGATGTCACCTCTGATTATGACATGCATTGCTGTAGTCTGGGCCAGAAATGTTTCTGAATATCATTAGTGATGTTGCCAAGCTAGAGCATAATTCTAAGTATCTACTGATGTTAATGAGCTATCCCTCACCAATGGCATTTACGACTTGTTCTAAAGGATGCTTCCTACTTCTCCACTGTTAGTGCATGGCAGATACATGTCTCCAAGCCTAGCCTGGAGAGGAAGGTGCTTTTATAAAGAAGTTGACAGTCGTCAATGTAGACCTGAAAAGCTGTAACAAATGAATTTGAATAAATAGCCCATTGAACAATAGAGCATCTTTTTTAAAAAGACACTTTAGCCCACAGATTAGTACATCTCTCAGCCCTCATCAGAGAAGTATTGTTTTCTTTTGTTTTGTTTTGTTTTGCAGTAGATGGTAATTAATACAGAGACTAACAAGTGGTCAGTGTCAAGAATAGAAGACTATAAAGTGCTCATTTCTAAGTGAGAAATGCAGATATCCCGTCTTTCCCCCTAAAGCTCAGAGACTATTGTGAAAACGAGGCATGTAGCCAGAGGCAGTGGATGCCTGCAGTATTTGCAGCACCTGTGAAGCTTTTACATGCATTAACTCACAGCGGCTGTACCTGCTTACACAAGACCTGTGCAAGATCAAAGCAGCCGAAACCCTGCATGGATGGGGAGGGGCTCAGGACGGACCACCACAGGCTGAAGAGTTATTGGCAACTGATGGCTTCTGGGGGAGGATCAATTGTATTCATGGCTGTGGTCCCTGAAAGGCTACTATGTTCTGATAGATGACCCTACACACTTGCACATACTGTCAGCACGGAGCAGTCGTCTCAGTGGGTTTAAAAATAAACAAACAAAAAGTTAGGAAATAAAACTCGAGTGGGATAAGGGAAGAGCTGGAAGGTAGAGACTTGGGATGCACTTAGTCAAAAACATTATATACATGTATGAAATTCTCAATAAAGGATTCTGGAAGAGACTGTGTAACATGAAGTGAAAGAGAACAGTGGTGGAATGCGGACAAGCCGGCTTGTTAGGGTTCCATCAGCACTTGATGCTTGCTTGATGGGGCAAGTGTACCAGAATCTTCTAACATAAGAAAGAGCATAGCCTGACGTGCACTCTACACCGGACACAGCCTTTCTCTGGAACAATGCAACTGATTTTCTGGGTAGGACTGCTTCCCGCTAAATTATCAGTTTGAAGGGCTAGGGTATATATTTAAGAGCCAAGGAGCTCTAAGGACTCTAACAGATGAAAACCTGTAGAGAGCCGTGTGGAGTCACACCTGATGGCTATGTGTAGAGAGCTGCGTGGAGTCGCACCTCTGCGATCCCGAAAGCAAGTGCTCTCTGTGATAATCAACTCCTAATATCAACTAGGCCTGACTTATGCTATTATCACGCAATGATTGTCAGCTGCTTGCATATGCGTGGACCTATGGGCAGTGCCGACCTGGCAATCCAGGGTTGGCGGCCCGTGCCTACTTAAGGGCTGGGAGAGGTTTGCCCTGAGAGGAAGAGAGGGAGGAAAAGAGAGTGAGTGAGTGAGAGAGAGAGAGATTTTACAATTGTCAAAAGGTCCTGAATAAAACTGAAGCAGGAAGAGCTCCGGTGTGTCGTGCGTCCTCCTTGCTGGCCGAGGGGGACCGTGACAAAAACCTAAAGGGACGAGCCATAACATCAGATATGAACCACAATACCACCCACGTGCTCAGTCTCACACGCCCTCTCCCAGTGGCCAATGTGGGAAAAGCGAGAGGGACTCAGAATCCATGGGAAGGAAACTAATGTTCTACCAACAAGAAAAAGGTTGATCCCTTTGTCAGCTTCTTTGCATGTAGAAATATCTGAATCTGGAAGGAAAGATTTCTAAGATGCAGACATCAGTTTAATTTGACAAATTATGTAGATATTGAGCATATTTGTAGCAAAGGCAAAAGAGCAATTTTTCACATGAATTTGTTTATTTTACATCCCGGCTGCAGTTTCCCCTCCCGGCTCTCCTCCCAGACCTCCCCATCCCTGTAGCATGAGTCTGCTTCATCTTAATAATAAAAGCCCAGAGTCAGATATTAGCGGGTGAAAGCTGAAAGATCAGAGAAGCAGAGCAGCCAGCCACTAGTTCTTACCTCTATGAAATCCTCAGACTGAATGGGGTATCCTGTCTCTACAAGTCTTCAGACTGAATGCCGTCTTTATGAAACCTCAGACTGAATCCCGAGCTCCTGTCTTCATCCACCTTATATCCTCTCTCAGCTCAGCCATCTCCATCTCCCTAGTAATGGGATTAAAAGTCTGAGCCACCACCCCTTGGCTCTATTTTTCCTTTAGACTGATTCACTCTCACGTAGCCCAGGATAGCCTTGAACTCACAGAGATCTGTCTGCCTTTGTCTCCCGAGTTCTGGGATTAAAGGTGTGCGCCACCATTGCCTGGTCTCTATGGTTAACTAATGTGGCTAGCTCTGTACTCTGATCTTCAGGCAAGCTTTATTTGTTAAAGCACAAACAAAATATCACCACCCATCCCACCACCAATCCACTCCTCCTTTGTTTCTGTTTACAGAAGGGCAGGTCTCCAATGAGTGTCAACAAAACATGGCATATCAAGTTGCAATAAGACTCAGCATCTCCCCATGTGTTAAGGCTGGGCAAGGTGACCCAGTCTGAGGAGTAGGATCCCAAAGGCCTGTAAAAGAGTAGGAGATAGCCCCTGCTCCCACTGTTAGAAGTACCACAAGAGAACCAAGTTACACAACTGTAACATGTATGCAGAGTGCCTAGGTCAGTCCCATGCCTGCTTGGTTGTCATTTCATCTCTGTGAACCCCTATAAGCCCAAGTTAGTTGATTCTGTGATGTTTTTGCTGTTGTTGTTTTGTTTTTTGGTTGTTTTTGTTTTGTATGGTATTCTTGACTCCTCTGGCTCCTTTCTTTTCCTCCTAATGTTTGGTTGTGGGTCTGCATCTTTTTCCATCAGTGGCTGGATGATGTCTCCCTGATGACAACTGGGATAAGCACCAGTCTGGTCACAGGAGATGGCCAGACCAGGCTACGTATCTGCTATTGCCAGGAGTCTAAGCTGGGGTCTTCCTTGTAGATTCCAGGTTTTTACCTGATCCTGAAACGTCCCCTTTCAAATAGTCTCCTTCAGTCCTCTTCCCCTCCATCCCTCAGAAACCTGATGGCTCATGTTCCCATCCCCACTGTCCTCAGATCATTCGTGAAATCTCTTCTATTTCCCCTTCCCAGGGAGATCTGGGTGCTCCCCATGAACCCTCCTTGTTACCTAATCTCTGTATGTTGTAGTATGCTTATCCTTTATTTTACAGATAATACTTATTTTTGAATGAGTTTGTCTTTATTGGTCTGGGTTATCTCATTAGGATGATTTTTTTCTCTAGTTTCATGTATTTGCCTTCAAATTTCCTATTGTTATTGTTTTTAAGAGCTGAGTAATACTTCATTGTGCAAATGTACCACATCTTCTTTATCCTTTCCTCAGTTGAGGGATTTCTAGTATTTCCAGATCCTGGATATTACAAATAAGGTTGCTATGAACTTTGTAGTATGATTGAGTATCCTTTGGTATATACTCGAGAGCTGTAGAGCTGGGTCTTGAGGTAGGTTGATTCTCAGTTTTCTGAGAAACTGCCACACTGACTTTCCACCATCATTTTAGGGGTGTTACTCCTGCTCCATATCCTTTCCAGCATGAGCTGTCATTTGTGTTTGGGGCTTAGCCATTCTGACAGGTATAAGATGAAATCTCAGCATTGGTTTTTTTTGTTTGTTTGTTTTGTTTATTTGAGTTACATTTCCTCAAAGACTAAGAGTGAAAACATCTCCGTAAGTGTTTCTTGGCTATTTGAGATTCTTACATTGTTTTCTGTTTGGATCTACATTCCATTTTTTAATTGGATTATTTGTTTCATTGATATCTAGTTTCTTACGTTCTTTATATATTTTGGAAATCAGCCCTCTGTCAGATGTGGGGTTGGTGAAGATATTTTTCCCATTCTGAAGGCTGTCATTCTGAAAAGAGCATTCTTAATGGAATTATTCCTTTAATAAACATAAAAAGACAAATAATTGAAGGTTCGTGCTATCATTAGCTCCATTGCTCCCCACGTGACACTGACACTAAGCACAATAAAGTTGATTACTCATTAGGTCTGCATGTCCGGCCCCACCAGGTGATAATAATGACTTAGTTAACTGTGTTGAAGCCACACAGCCAAAGCCTCACAGAAATTTTCGGTGGAAGAATGACAAAGAAATAAGTGATAACTGTAATGTCAGCCAGAGGGGTCCCTAAACTTTAATTACTTATTCTTAGTCAGCTGGTATTTTTTTCTATGGAAGAGAATGCTTTGCTCCAATGGCCAAACAGTCACTTTTGTGGGAAAGTTTGAGCAGAAACAAAGGAATTACATACTACAACAAAAGTGGATCAGAGGACAGCAGATATCTCCAGATTACTTTTTTCATCATCATGAAGGTAAAAGAAGTGAATTCCTTTATCATGCCAGCTCAGACAGAGACAGCCACTGTCTTTTGGCTGCTGAGAATCTCTTATGGTTTAAAACACTGGTTCATTTTGAAGTTCAGTTTGATTATATAGTTGACCTATATTTTAATGTCTTCTAGTTGGCTGATCCTATAGTAGAATCGTAGCACACACACACACACACACACAAATCAATCAAACAAAATGTCCCTGAAATTCTTATAAAACTATAATTAAACCGATAATTAGTCAGTATCCAGAGCTACTCAAGAAAACACTGCGTGATTGTGAACACTTAAGACATAGCTCTGGGGCTGGAGAGATGGCTCAGAGGTTAAGAGCACTGCCTGCTCTTCCAAAGGTCCTGAGTTCAATTCCCAGCAACCACATGGTGGCTCACAACCATCTGTAATGAGGTCTGGTGCCCTCTTCTGGCCTGCAGGCATACATGCAGACAGAATACTGTATACTTAATAAATAAATAAATATTTAAAAAAAAAAAGACATAGCTCTGTCACAAGGACATGGTTTGTAAGTATAAAATGCTTAACAAATTTCAAAACCTATAATTAAAAAAGGAAATGTAAATATTGCAAGGATAATACATGCCTAAATTCTAATTTTATATAATGTGTTACAGTTTTATTAGATTCATTTTGTTTCCATTTACAGTTTTCAGATGTGGAAACTAGATAAGTGTGAAGTACACTATGCAACTGGCACGGTGTTCCAAGGTAGTAATGGTCTAATACTGTAAACTGAAATAGTGGCTAGAAATTATAGTGTAAAAAATTTCTATTGAAAAAGAGGCAATGGATTTGAAAGAGAGCAAGGTGTGACACATAGGCAGTTTGAAGGTCAAATGAAGGGAGGGTAAAATTATGTAATTATATTATAATCTCAAAATAAAAAAATCATTTATAGAAAAATTTTCTATTTATTTCCAGAAAATTCTAATATCAGAAAAATGGATCAAAACCACTGAAACCAATTTCTTGCATGTGTATTCTTAGAGAGCTAGAATTTGTTTCTTCTTTCATGTCTCCATTATCTAGCAGTAACTTCCCACACCCACTAATTAAACAAAACTGCCTAGAAATGGAAACTTGGCTAACAGAAAGAACACAGGCAGCCATATACTGCATCTGATCATCTCATCTTACCTAACAGGTAAGGCGAGAGCGAAGAAAGCCCCAAGGATACTCCGTGTCCACAGAGACTAAAATTCTCTTCTAGCACATTATGTAAAAATAGAGTCACATTCATATTAAAAGAACAAATAAGAAAAAAGCTTTTAGTTCCTTGTGGTTATATTCCAAGAATCTCTAGAAGCACAGCAAAGCAGATCAAACTAAATCCATGATTCCCAATTGAATGGCAGGCCAATTTAAAAACCTAAGGGAAAGACTTCTTGTATGAATGAAGGACATTAATCTATTCAAAATTTAGAGAGAAAGGATGCCTGTGGTGTGCAAAAAAGTTCTCACTTTCCATCTTTTTTCCTGGACCCTGAGGAATACCGTAAAGTAATGACAAGGGACCCTGGTGAAATCAAAATAAAGTGGGAAGATGCGAAAAATCAGCAAGAGATGTTGAAACAATATAGTGAAATTAAAACATTACACTCGAGGCAACGGATTATGTACTCAACATCAAGACAGACAGGAACATGACACAGAACAGCAGTTCTCTTTTGCTAGCCAACATGCCATCTGCATGAGAGCCACTTCACTTTCCAAACACAGATAAACGAGTCTACCTTCTCTGAGATGGTTGACATGATAGAACCTGAAAATATGTGTTATACAAACTTCTTCAAGAAATTCTTCTGCACATAGCAATGTGGGAACGATTGCACAGATGAGCCAGAGGAGTTGTATACCCCAGCTGAGAGAGAACATTGCAATGACAGAAATCAGAGATACAAATTAGCAATTGTGTTTCTATGGGAAGGAAAGAATTGGAGTGTAAAAGAATTCTCAGAAAGCTGAAAGCAAAAGGAGACACAAATACACACAGGAACACATCCCTAGAATCCTGCAAAAAAAACAAGGGCGGGGACTTTTGAAAGACATTGCTCCTGGTAGAAATGAACAAACATCTACTTACCAGACAGACAGGTAATGAAAGGAAAAAACATGGGGGCCACCAAAGTCCAACATGGTGAACCAACAAGCTTTATCAGGGTTGTTTAAGGTAAAAAGGGTGAGGAGTTACAAGAACAAAAACGACCTAATGATGGTTTGCATTGTCAAAGCCCACCCCACATGGGAGAGAAGTCATAAAGATGAAAAACCTGGAACACACCACACAGCCTGTAAGATAGTGTAGTAGGTAAGAGAGAGTTCTTCCCAGGTGGTTCACTTAGTCTAATCTTTCAAGCAGCTCCGTTGGTCTTTGTTTCCCTGGTAGGTTGGCTGGTCTTAATTTCTGTGTGGCTGGGTTTGTGTGAAGTTCCTCTCTCAGCAGTCTGTACTATTTTCATACTCTGGTGTAGGGAGGGGCCTAGTGAATCTGGTCAGTTTCAGGGACTTCCTAAAGATAGTCTCAGTTGATCGCTTCCTGCCTTAATAAACTTATCTACAGTATTTCACCCCTCCCAGAATATCCTAATGTTTTCCCTCCATGCAAACATTCTACCTAAAGAATTCTCCCTTTGAGATAGAAAGGTTTTAATCTAGGAGGAACTACTACATGAAAGAGACATTCTTGGACATGTTATTAAAGTTCTTGATTATCAAACAAATATTTCAAAAATTTAAACACTCAGTTTTTCGACCTCTTTTCTGTAACTGATTTCTAGTAATGTTCAGATAATTTTACTAAAATATTTAATACAAGAATTGTATAATTAGTTGGCATTTAAGGTCTATGCAAAAGAGACCAAAGTAGTACATATATATGTAAGAAAAAATGGATCAACTAGAAACTTTCTCTATGAAGAGGTAGTAAGTTCACATTTTGGCAAACCATAAATTAAGCAGGTACCAAAAGATAGAAATAATTTTATAGCTACAAAAACATTGAAATTAAAATTAGAAATACTTGCTCAATGTTCATGTTAAATCAACGTGAGGGAAATTATGTGGTTTAACATGGAAAAAACTAAGTACTAAGAGCAAAATTGAAAGTAGAAGCAAGCTGAAATACATATATAAAAAAATATAAGTTTTATTAAATATTTTAAAAATATTTACCAAAAATAAATGTTTCTAGTTGCATTCATTTGTAGAAAAAAACTAAGAAATAAATTCAACAAACAAAAACTAATGTTTTCTATTTTATTTCAAAACTTGATAATCACATTAAGTAAATTTTGGCTAAAAGAATAACAGGTAGCAAATTCGAAATTAGAAGCCTTAAGAATTCTTAGTACTGCAATTAAAAAGTTTAGAGTGTCAGTGGATGTGGGCACAGTCGAAAATATATAATTAAGTAAAGAAAATTCATATGATAGATAATGAAAAATAGATGATAAGTAGATAAGAAGAGAATAAGAAAGATAGCAAGGAGGATAGACAGGCAGATACAATCATTTCAAATAGCTATATGTGCATATACAACACACAAAAAGGCGAAGAAAGTTTTCATACATTTGGCAGAGTTAGAAGGAGTTGGGAAAGAAAGTACATGACAAAAGGGACGGGACACCAATCAAAAAGAAAAGCAAAAGAGAAGACTGTGCTAACAGAGACTCATAAGAGAGGGAATAATACAAATGTGAGCATATTATTCCATGGATGCACACGCATTAAAAATCTTCAAAAATATAATTAGACCTATCTATAGACATAAGGGACTATCAAGAAGATATTCTCATGTGTTCACAAAGTAGATTCTTCTGTGTGTGGGTGTGTGTACTTGAACATACTTATCCAAACAAAGATAAAGACCGGGCATGACCAAGAATGGCAGCAGCTGTGATCCCAGCCGGAGAGGCAAGTGCACGTCTGACCTAAAGTATCTAGAGCAAGTGCAGTGGACCTCCAGTCTCTTCCCACTGACCTTTCCTGCCACCGTACCGTCTTAGCTTGTTATATATTTCTATTGCAATGTCAACATAAAATGGGAAATATTACATAGTGAAAGAAGAGACCAAATTGCTATTATTATCTAAGGTCAATGCCTTGAAAATGGGCAGAAGATAAACAGATTCAGGAAAAGAATTTGGTGTCTTGTTGTGGGGTGGAAGGGATTCACTTGTAAACATACATTTAAATCTAAAGCAAATACATTTCGGAATACCTGAAAGGATGGGTTTCAAATGACCCTCTTTAGAATTATGGGAACTGATTATTAAGGACCCCATTCCAGATTGTCAGACTTAGAACTCTTCTAGGCCAGGAGCCTACGCTTTTATAAAGCCCTCTCTCTACCCCTATAGTTTTTCCTGTACAGAACAAAGGCTGGAAGACACAGCTTTAGAGGAATGCTCCCAGGAGTTTACAAGTCTTCGGAATCGCCCATCCAAAAACATACGATACAGCGCATTTGTAAGACACAGCCCCAGGCAGGTTCAGCTGAGGATCCTGTAAGACAATTGGCATAGGCAGGAAGCGGGGCCATCTCTTTCTCTCCTACAACACGCTTATAATTTCACAACACTATTAATAGTGTTTATGCAACAGGAAAGGGAAAGTGAGAACACAGGTTGTTTTGGTGAGATATTTATGCTAATATTTTCTCACACTTACAATCTTTTTCTCTTTCCACACAAGCTACTTTATTATAAGGAATATTTTCCTCCAAACACATAAGTAACGTTTAACCCACCATTTTTTTGATGTTTATATCAATCAAAGATCATCAAATTGCATAAACCAAACATTTAGATACTTAGCAGAAACTCTGAAAGTAGAGGAAAATTTTTCTTTCTTCTTCTTTCTTTTTTGTTTTCTGTTTTTGTTTGTTTTGAGACAGGATTTCTCTGTGTAACCCTGGCTGTTCTGAAATTCACTATGTAGATCAGGCTGGCCTCAAACTCACAGAGATCTGCCTCCAGAGTACAGGGATTAAAAACCTGCACCACCACTGCCTGGCTGAGAATTCTTTCTAGTCTTAGCAGCCAATCAGGAGACAATAAGAGCTTTGTGAACAGACTGAAATTGCTGAGAACTTAAATGTCTTTATGATTAGGGATCCCCTACTGATGAGTGACGTGGCTCCAACATGGTGATGGCGCACTCAAGTTTGCAGTCTGACTTTTGTCTTTTAATAAATGGCTCTTGAGAAGTCACTCCACTGCTCCTCAGGATCCTTGTCTTTACAAGAGGGGAGCAGACCCTTCTCAGATGAGCTTCCCAGTCTGCTGTATGTTTTCAGACAACTAGTGGGAGATAGTTTTGCAGCAGCGTGTTCTGTGAAAACTTGTATGGCTCTACTAACGCAGACCAGTGCGTCCTGAGCTAGCAAATACTCTGGCTCTTCCATGACCTTTATCCCACCCGGAAGACTCCATCTCTTTACAATACTTCATGCTCCTGTTTTGCCAGCCTTTGTATTTTCCACATAACAAATGTGGGAAGCCTGAGTATGCACATATGGGTATAGCAAGAACTGTTTTTGCTAGCATGAGACTTCTCAGGGAGTGAGCACCCCTTTTGTCAAGAATATACAGCAATCGCCTTGCTTGGATTGGGTGACAGATAATAAAACCGCAATGTGGGTGAAACCGAACTACTTGAGATAGAAAATGAACTATTTGTTCTTAATAAAAAGAAAACACAAACAGACAGGAAAGAAAACAGGAAATGAAACAGCTGAGAACATGGAGCAGAATGGAGAAAGGCTGTTTTTTAACGTGCAATGGAGTTTCTAAAAAGAGCCCCCAAGTCTTCATTAAAGTCCACAAAATTCACAAAATTCTCACAGCTAGTAGGGAAAGAAAAAAAAAACAGAGAAGGTTCAGAACTCCTTAAATGAAAGACAAGGCGACATTCTCAAATGTAGGAACAGACAGAGAGAGACTTGACGAGGCTGACTGCAAGAATTTGCAGCAATTATGGAATCATACTGGCCTTGAATTGGGAGCCTTAAACCAAGTTTATAGCAATTCTCAAGAGGCAAAGGAGCTCATAAAGACATCTTGCCACGTCTGAATATGTTAAAGATCAAACACTTAGCATGTCATTAGGAACCTGAGAATGTGCATGTGGATGCAGAAGAAATAATAGTCTTCCTGTCAAATGAAGGCTTCTGTATCAATAGACAAGTGGGAACGTGTGAAATAAAACATCACCGTACCTTAAAGATGTCATCAAAATGGCATTGTCTGAGAATCTGAACACAAAGCAGCTGCAACATAAAGCAATAGGCTGAGCATGTGGTTAGCGTGAAGCATACTGTCAAGTTTACAAAACCACGTGTATAACTTAGATAGGCACCATTTATTTAAGTGGTGATGACACCAGGCTGTTTTATAATTGGCATTTACCATTTGCATATCTATCTGTTTATTCAGTGGATACTGGACGCATGTGAACTTCTTACAGGCATTCTGCCATTCTGCTGGAGTCTCTAAAGGAATTTAAAGACAAGCAGAAAGCAGAAACTTTTTTTTTTTTTTTTTTTTTTTTGCAAAACCTCAGTAATTAGGAGGAAAGACTTGGAAATCAACAAGTTAAAAGAAAAGAGTGAACAAAAAAAGTTGTTTTCAATTGACCAGAACATGGATATAGAGGCTGAAGCATCCTTGGGTCTAGTCTGAGTATGACATTAGCACCTGAAAAACAACACACAAGAAACAAAAGCTATAATATTTCGGAGAATGGAAAGCGTGCTTTGAGCTCAGAGGTAAGTAAAAACCTGCGCAGGATGGACGGAATCACTAGTCCGTTGGTGTTGCAACATGAACATCAAACCACGTGGGTGTGCTTGGGTCTGGGGGAGGGATATTGAGATGACTGGAGGAGGAGAGAAGAAAGTGTGAGACAGGACATGTTGTTCCAATCCTTTAATGTCTATTTTTAGATTACGCACTGAAAATTAATGATCCCTACCATACTGTCTTCACAGGTGTGCTAGAGAAAGTAATTTCATGGATATGGAGGTAATGACGTCATTTTAAAACTTCATGCAGTTATAACTGAATTTTCTACTATTATTGCCGGCTACTAACCTACCTTTTAAAGATGGATAATCTTAAATCTCTTCATTTATCAAAACAGGTTTTGTTGGCGTTCTCTTTAGATGACACAAAGTTAACTCTAATGGTTTTCTCAGGTCCCTGCATCTCACAGCAGTAACTTTACCCTTGGAGCATGCGTTCACCTGCACCCTGGTTGAGCCATTTTCAGTGGTCCCAGAGCCTGCTTCTGCCTGACCTCAATGCTGCCTTTAGAGCAAAGGAGACTTTGGGGGGCCAGGGAAGCCTGGAATGGATGTGCAGAGTGGATGAAACACAGAAAGAATGTTATTGTTGAGGTGGACACAGGCGGGTCAAGGACCCAAACTGTCTCAAAGCCATTGGAAAAGAGCAAAACTTTCCCTGTACGCGTCAGGTTCAGAATGTCAAAGTCTTTCTTTGGTCTAATTACCAGTGCTTATGAATGATTGAGCAACGTGTGCAAAAAGTAGAAACTGCAGCTTCTTCCCCCATAACGGTTATAGCCTGAGGCTGCTGTGAAGGCTAACTCCTCCCCCGTGGGGTCCGTAAAAAATATGTTGAGGTTCCTGGTTGGTTTTGCAATAGCCAGTGCCACTTCATCAGCGAGGACACTATCTGCCTGACCCCAGCTTTTCCTTGTGTCCGTGTTGTCTGCTGTACCTTCAGTGTCCCTGTCCTTTCTTCAGTCCCTCACAGTCCCCAGTCAGACTCAAGCTGCTTAGGACGCAGTAAGAAACAGTTGTTCATCTGTGTTCACGTGATAACACTTGATCAACGCTTGGGCAAAAAACCTGCACGCCCAATCACTTCAGACTCAAAACACCTAGAGTAAGTGTCTGAATAAAGTTAATTCAAAGTACCCAAAGGGATTTTGTTGTTGCTTTGTAGAGCCAGGGATCATACATAGGGCCTTGTGCGTACTAGACAGTCCCTGCCTAAAGTGAGCCTACAGCCCCAACACAAAGGGCCTTAAGCATTTGACTGGGTGGAACTTGGGAAGGAAATATAAGAGATACTTGGTTGTTAAGGACTATCGATCCGTTGGGCGGTGGTGGCGCATGCCTTTAATCCCAGCACTCAGGAGACAGATGCAGGTGGATCTCTTTAAGTTCGAGGCCAGCCTGGTCTACAAGAGCTAGTTCCAGGAAAGGGTACAAAGCTACAGAAAAACTGTCTTGAAAAACAAAAGCAAACAAACAAAGAAAGGACTATTGATCCCATGTGTGCTCACAGTGTAAGACTAGAAAAGATTGCTGATCCAGGTAGTATGTATCATAAACCTACAATCTCATGGAGTGTCACGATAATCTCAGTAGGTATTACCTCGTTTCCAGTATACCTTATCTCACGACAAACTGAAAACATAAATCTAATCTAAACAAAAGGCAGAGAAATCATGTTAAATGGAAAGCCAGGACAAAAACAGCAACACTAAATGAAGTTCATGTCAGAAAGCCATGCTTTACGGTTCTCTCTCTGTTCACAAGAAGCCAGAATTTCCTGTGCGCATATTTTACAGCATCCTACAGAAAGAAGGAAAGGCAATCTGTTCCACAAAGTATACTGATTGTCTTCAAAATAGCTCTTCCTCACTTATTCAACAAATATTTGTTGTGCAGGGGTGAACAAGACAGGCAAGATGCCTGTCACGTGTGAGGAAGAGATCCCATGGACATGGACTCTGTCAGCAGACAAAACAGATGATGGAGGGTCGTTGGTATGTTACACAGTTACTGAACTAGACTGGCTAATGGTTTTCATCCGGGCAGAGTGAGGGATTGAATTTCACTCTGAGTTTGACAGGCAGATGCTGAAGAGTTTAAGCAATGAAATAGTTTGAGCTAAGAACTGAAAAGCTCCTCTGGCTTCCGTGCAGGGAACAGGAAAGAGAAACAGGAGGGTGAGACAGAGGCAGGAAGCTATTCGAAAAGAATGCTTCTGTGTAAGTTTCCTCTGGACTGAAAAATTCCCTACTGGACAAAGGAAGAGACTTGGGATGCTTGAAAAAAGAAACTGCAGCCAGCCTTCACCAGGCCTCTCCCCAAGATCAAAATGGTATACCTGGGTGCTCCCAGCTTTTCCGCATCTTGAATCACCCATCACTCATACTGAGATGTGATTTTTCTGGTGGTCAGATGGCTGTGATCCATCCACACCTCTGTAACTAGCCCCTCCCATGCATTCGTAAGCATCCCCAAGGAACTAATTCACTCCCCGAAAGAGACGTGTGTGGAATGACTTCTTTGGCCTGTCACTGGGGCCCCATTGAAGAAGAGTAGATGTAAATACAAATTATTGCCTTCTCTCCTCCGGGAAGAAAAAAATGACAAAACAACCGCTTGACTTGGAAAGTGTGAGAGTAATAGTGGGAACTCGATGTTTGAGGGGTGTACATGGCTGACCACAAACTTTGAAGGAAGCAGAATGTTTGGGAAGACCCCTAATTTTTTATAAGTCACTGAGTTCAGTGATAGTTTCTCTTATATGCAAAGGATACTTTTATTTTGAGCAACTGATTGAGTAGTCCATTTACTGTAAAGAGAGGATATGGAAAAAGGACTAAATTATGATAATGTATATATAGTATTTAAATATTCCTTTAAGTTTATGATATAAACAGACAAGATATCTGGGGAATCAACTGGAAAGAAACCAAGAGTGAGTTCTAGAGCCGCCTTGACATCCGGAGCTCGTGGGTCATATTCTCTTCACCTAATACCTGCTCTGGGATGATACACTGTTCTAATGTCCCCAAGACCGGAGAACTTTTCACAGTAGAGGACTCTGTAATAATAAGACCCCATTGTCTTAGGCCAGCTTTGGTTAGTCAGCTAACTCTACTACCCGCATCCATACTTGTTATTGTTCATCATCGATGTCAACTTGACTGGACTGAGGATCACTGGTTGGTACACACACCTCAAGATGTGTCTGTGAGGGAACCTCCACACAGGATCATCCCAGGAGGGAGAAAACAGTCTGAATGTGAGCAGCACCATTCTCACGGGCTGGGTTTCTGAAAGAGGGGAATGAAGATCTGGCCAAGTGTACGGAAGGCTAAGTGACCATGGACTCTATACTCTGGTAAGCCAAACAGACCCTTCCTCCTTTGAGTTACACATGTCATTAATTTTAACCACAGTGACACGTGACACAAAAGAGACAACCTCTGTCCCCTCACCTGCTCTGACTCTACAGACCTTCATCATCAGGACTTCCATATGTTCCAAGAAAATTACCAATTACCAAAAAGTTTTCTCTTCATGATTTTGAAATGCTGGGTTAAACTATTCACATAAGTGGGAAAAACAGAAAGAAAAAACTAGCTCTCTTATGAGTTTTAAACATTTGATTTTTATGGTATTATAATATATTTTTGCCTTTTTTATAGATACATGTTGCAAATAAAACAAGGTTGTATGGATTTATTTAGAAATTTACAAAAGTTGTTTTACAGCTCAAAAATCATGTAGCTGACAGCATGGTACTTAATTCTCCATTATAATTCAGTCACATCAGTTTGTAACTCTGCATTTATTGCGAGCAGAATATTGTCTGTTCGTGTCCTCTAACTGCAGTGGTGCTTGAGTAGTCATGCATTGTTATGTATTATTACATATCTTTCTCAAATAACCGATAATAATATTGATTCTAACTACTGTGTATGTTGGCAGACATTATCTGTGAAATTTACTTCAAGAGAATAAAGGAAACATTAAAATATACTTTCTATGGGGAGGCAGTAGGTATATAATATAGTTGGGAATGCTAAAGAATACTTGATAAATATGAAATCAATGAGAATGAAGACAATTTACTGGCAGAATAAAGCCAAATGTAATTTTTAAAAATTAGAACAGTAAGTTCAACTTTTCTTTTTTATAGAATCATCTGGGAAGCTTTTATGTAACCCGGTGACTGAGAGGGTCACATCAAAATCTCTAGTGACAAAACCTAGTATCAATTTTTTTTAAGATTCCCATGTTCAAGCAAGTTTAGAGAATTTGGAGAAAATAACAAAGAAGTATCAAACATATTCAGCTCTCATGGTCAGTGGTTGCTCTGGAAGGGGAGAAGAGAAGCAGTCCAAAATGACAGTGGAACCCAGATAGAGGAGACAACATTCCATCCCCAAGTCTGAGAAAGAGCATGTCCACCATTAAAAAGACCTCAGGGAAACCAGGCATGGCCTTCAGAGATGCAAAGTCTCCTCTTAAACACAACAGTTTAAAAATAATAACAAAGATAGTAAAGGGGGCTTTTTATGGATGAGGCTGCATGTCAGGAGATGAAAGCACAATGAACACTCAGTATTTGGGGAAAGTGTATTTGTTTAATGAAGAAACACTGAGAGCATGTTATTAAGAAGAGTTCTGGGAGATAAATATAACCTACAAAAAATAGCATCAGTCTCGATATCCTTAGGGGAAAGTAGTAAATAGATAGGCAGATAACTTCTGCCCCTGACATTGTCAGTGGAAAACCTGGGTGTCTTGGGATTTCTTTAGCAATTACAGTACCAAACCTCCAGCTTCTTTATACTTCTGCTAGTAAGACTTGGTACCTGAAGTGTCTTCTAAGTCAAACACTTGAACTATGATGTCTTTTGGTGAGGCCGAGGGAGCCTAAGACTTCACAGCCCAAACAGACAGCTGACGCCCATCCTGAATGGACTGGAAGCATGAAGACCCAGCAGCAGCTCCTTGCAGTAGCTCAGGAAAAGCTCCTGTCTTTGTTTATACTCCAGAGCTTTCTACAGGATTAAGTTGAAAGGATCTTAACTTTGCCTAAATTGGTGTCCCTTTCCTTGGCTTCTTCCAATTCCCATTTTGCTTCTCTCACTTCTTTAACAGACCTTACTTACAGAAACTTAAAAAAAAATCATTTGCTGCTAAGTCTTTGTTTCCAAAAGCATTCAACTCAAGACAGCCTCCTTCCTATAGGTTAGCAGAAGCAGAATCCCCACGAGGCTCTTTAACCTGAGGCTTCCAAGTGCTTCCAAGTGCAAGTGGGTGGACAAGGTTACCAAGTGCAACTGAAGGGCAGAGATGAATTTTGAGATATAGTAGAGCTAGTTTTCCCATATATCCTTGCCAAGGTGACAAAATTCTCAAAGTATCTGCCAGGAATTCTAGCACCAATTTCAAATGGTGTCTTTCCTTTATGAAAACAGCACTCTTTATCGTCCAGTGACATCACCGAGGTCAAAGGACAATGTAGGATGTCAAAACCTTGTGGCCATATGTGTACTCAGATCTCCCATTAGATTAGCTTCATTTAAAGATAGATTTAAAAGTACCAGAGGAGGAGGAGGAGGAGGAGGAGGAGGAGGAGGAGGAGGAGGAGGAGGAGGAGGAGGAGGAGGAGAAGAAGAAGAAGAAGAAGAAGAAGAAGAAGAAGAAGAAGAAGAAGAAGAAGAAGAAGAAGAAGAAGAAGAAGAAGAAGAAGAAGAAGAAACAACTAAACAACAAACAACTAAGGGGCCTGTATCCATGAGGTAAACACCATAAAACATTGCTTAAGTTTAAGCTTCTAATAATATGTAAACACTGATGAATTTGAAGAGTTTCTATATGATTAATCATCAGACAAATAAAGAGTAACCTTTGTCAAGCCTGAGTGAGCGTGGCTGGCGTGGTGGGCTATAACTGACAGATTATAAAGGCAGGCAAAATGCTGAAGCAGAGGTAGAAAGAACTAATGATCTATTTGATTTAGGTCCTCGCTTCCCTAATGTTCTGGGGGCAGAGTTCATATGGTTGTGTGAAAAAGACTGGGCCCTTCTACTTCAATCCCAAATCCCCAGATTATCACAGGTACGGGAGGTTATTACGGCCTTTGTGTCATGCTGGGAAATGGATAGGCTTTGCTTCGCCTTTCCAAAAGTAACTTCTTAGTCCCATGAGGAATGAGAAAGGGTAAAATTAATAAGATTAATAAGATGAGTTATAGAGATACTGGGCACAAGTCATTTCATGAAGAACTCTCTTTTCAGCTTCATCTTCAGAAATTGAGTCTCAGCAACTGTAATATGGAATTTTTCATCAGGGGATTCTTCCAACCTGAATACTCCTTCTTAATTACTAACCTGGTAATGGGGGAGGCAATTATTACAGCAACTAGAACTCAAGTTATTTTCCTTCCATTATCTACTGGCAAGGCATTTCCAATATCCTCAGTAGTAAATTATATATACGAGTCTATCATGCAAGGCTGATATGAGGGTATAAGCCCCCAGACCTTTCTTTAAGGGGCATTCTATTGAATTACTACAACCCACAGCAAATAAAAGGAGCTAAATGTTCTCTGTGGGATTAAAGTTGTGGGGAGAAAAGCGGCTTCATGTGGAATAGGATGAGGAGAGGTTCCTCAATAAGGTAATTTTCCCAAATAACTACACAAAAAGAGGGCCTCTTCAGAACGCCCTAAACAAAGGTTGCTGTATCAGAAGAGTCGGCATTTATGTAAGCTTTATTTACTTGTCTATGTGTGGTTTTTGCATGTGTGACTGTATGCCATATGAGGAGAGTGGAAGAGGACAGAACAGGGGGCTGGGTCTCCTGAAGCTAGAGTAAGCATACACATTAGTGAGCTGAACTCAGGTCCTCTCTAAGAACACCAAGAGCTCCTAATCACATAGACATATCTCCAGCCTAAGAAAACTAAGTACTTGTAAGTCAGCTCCAAAGCCAAAGGTAGATGAGGGAGCAACAGTTCTAAGAAGAGCACAGATAGTACTTTCTTACAAATACTCCAACTATCCCTTAAAATATACATAAGTGGACACACTTTTTTTCCTTTCTCTTTGACAAAATATAACAGAGATTGGAGGAGAACAGGGAGTGGCGGGGAGAGAGGGGGGAGAAAAGAAGATAGAGATGAGGGAGGGAGGGAGGGAGGGAGGGGGGAGGGAGGGGGAGGAGGGAGGGAGGGAGGGAGGGAGGGAGGGAGGGAGGGAGGGAGGGAGGGAAGGAAGGAAGGAAGGAAGGAAGGAAGGAAGGAAGGAAGGAAGGAAGGAAGGAAGGAAGGAAGGAAGGAAAACAGCTGGAGTTTGAGGCACAAGTCAAATCTGCATCCATAGTGAGGAGGAAGCAGTCCAGGACCCCAGCCATTGGAATGGCGCCCCACACACATGGTGAGCTTTCCAAAATCAACCCAACCTAGAAATTTTCTCACACATATGTTCAGGGGATTGGTTCCATGGTGATACAAATCCCATCAAGTGGACAATCATGTGTAAACATTACAGAGAAAGAGGCTGAAGCACACGGGATGTGTGGGGAGAAGAGGGGGAAGACAGAAGACAATACAAGATATTTTAGTCAGTCTCAGAAGCCAGTCAGGAGCTGACTGCAGGGATTTCCAAGAATTTCCAGGAACAACTGGACTTTTCCAAGTGACCACGAGAAATGAGAGTTATTTCCTTTCTCTTTGATATCATGACGTCAGTTCACTGGAAGCAGAAGTCCTTCCTGCTTTTTTACTGGTGTGCAGAGAGACTAAACTTCTGTGACGCGTCATTTCGTGTGATCTGAGCTTGAACAGATTGCCTTTCACCCCACCCCAGCATTTGTTAAAGAAGAAAGAGTGTAGTAGGGCGAGACTCGTTGTTTGAAGTGTCTATCTGCCTCTGTCACTTGCCAGCTTCATGCTGTCAGGAAACTTCATCTTTTTTGTTTTTGTTTTTGTTTTTGTTTTTTGGTTTCTCTCTCTCTCTCTCTGACATTTCTAAATGTTTTCTTTCTGAAATTCAAAGAAGATTTAATATCATCTAAGTAGTGGGTGTTCCTGCTCAAGGGATGCCTGTTTACATCCCACTCATCTCCTCAGCCTCCAGACCAGTGAATCTTAACCTCCCTCAGGCTATGACCCTTTCATACAGTTCCTCACACTGGTGATGCTCAACCAGCAAATTATTTCATTGTTTCTTCATGACTGTGTTTTTGATATTGTTATGAATTCTTATGTAAGTATCTTTGCTACTGTTATGAATTTTTATGTAAATATCTGTGTTTTCTGACCCACAGTTTGATAACCACTGCTCTAGACAAAATTTAAATGCTGATTTAAAAAAAAAAAAAAACAGAGCCGAGTATGGTGGCACACACCTTGAATCCCAGCACTCCAGAGGCCGACACAGGTGGATCTCTGTGAGAGTGAGACCAGCCTGGTCTACAGAGTGAGCTCCAGGACAGCCAGGGCTGTTACACAGAGAAACCCTGTTTCCTCAAACAGATCTACAACACATTATATTTTTTCAATGGGTTTATTTCCTTTTTAATCACACTAAGAAAAAACTGAACAGACAATTTTCATCTAGAATTTTTGCCATTGCATACTTGGGATGCTTTTTTTTTTACTATGATTCTAGAGTATGAAGGAACTAGAGTCCCATTGTGCCGTAGGGGGTTAAGTCTGTGACTTTGCAGTGTTAGTGGAACAGGAATCCCAATATGATCTGTCCTATTTATTCCTTGTCTGCATATTTATCTTCCTTCACTGTTATTTGAGTTAGTCTTTTTAATGTTTTTAAGACAACAGTCTGTTTGCCTTTGGCCTACTTCAGCTATAATACACGCTTCCTCTCCCCCAAAGTAGGTTTCCTTAGACTGCCATAGAGGTGTCCTGAATCCTGTCAATTTGCTATTCAAATATTTGGATTTTTTTCTTCTTCTTCTGCCTCTCTTACATCTTATTTGCCTTCTATATTTTGGTGGCGATTGCACCCTAGCCCTCAAAAGGCTCTAAACCACACACCCTTACTAACCAATTCATAGTTAGCTGCTCTAATAGTCCTTGACAGTACCCGGAGTCTTTAAAGCAGTTTCCTGTAGCAAATCATATCTATAAACATTTTACAAGAAGGGTAAGTCAACATGTTTAAACAAGCTGCCTTGGACAGGACCTGTATAATTTATTGTGTAGAACAGAAATTCTGCTACCGGAAGCATTTTCTTATCCCTGTAAAACTGTAGCATGGTTTCAGTGTTCAGTGACTGGCTTTGTGCAGGGGAGAGGGTCTGGCAGAGGAAATAAATTTTTGGATATTGTTTTGGAATCTGTAATATGCTTTCTCTCTGCCTTTACATGGGTTTAACAGCTGTGGACAACAGGGCAGGAAATTCTCCTTACGCTCCTCTTAACTTTGGGCAGGTTTTCTTAGTGGGTTACCTCTTATTAGCCTCTGTTTTCGTCCCTAACAAAATCGGGATGAAACAGCATCATCTTTAGAAAGTTGGATGCGAAATTAAAAGAGTTTTTTATAAAGTGCTTAGAATAACCTTTTCCCCTCTGCAGACAAGGGCGAATGTTGTTGTGTTTAATCATTCGGTATTATTCTGTAAACATTCTTCATCTCCTCTGCTTCCTACAACCTTGACGGCACAAAGCAAGCCAAGGGCAGACCGGCCCGGTTCCTTCCACACCCTTGACCAAGGAAGTCTACCTCATGTGGAACTCATGCTGATTCCTCTCTTGGTTGATGAATGCTAGTTTCCTGCTGTCTCTTAGTTTTGTAAAGCACCTTGCCTTTTCAGCATCTCTGTCCTCTCCTCTGTACATACAAATCACAGTACATAGATTTCTTCTCTAGTCTTGAGAATTCACTTAGTTTCCTCTTTCCAAAGCTGGTGGCCACTGACTACCAATGTTGCTTCCTATGCCCCCTGAGTCACTATTTTTAGGCTCTGCCTGCTTTGGGGAGCTGTGGTATTAAATCTCCCTTTGGTCTTTCAAGGACAAGCCTCAGAATGAACTTTTTATGACTCTTATTGAGGACAAAGTAGTCCCAGGTGCCATACCTGTGCTCATGAAATAGATAATGTCTTGGTCAAAGTACAGTGGGATTAGAAATATTAACCCAATGTTCCACTTTCAAGGCCTCCTTGTGGGATAATTTTTAAATATTTAATTTATGTATATGGACATCTTTCCTGCATAGATATTTGTGCACCACTTGTGTGTCTGGTGCCTGAGGAGGCCAGAAGACATTGGATTTCCTGGAGCCAGAGTTACAGACAGTTGTGTGCCACAATGTGAGAGCTGAGAATTGAACCCAGGTCCTCTAGAAGAACAAACAGTATTCCTCCTGTGTGATCCTGACCAAGTCTTTTAACCTCTCTTGTGTTTGCACTCACACTAGAGGTACCTCTAAGGTCTCTTCAAGGACCAATCTTTTTTATCTCTCCATTTCTCCATCTTGCACATATTTATGAAGAAATGAGTTTATGTGCCAGCCCCAAGGGCTAAATTGTGAATAAGATGTGGGCAGATACCATTTTGCCTTCACGGAGGTTAAAATTTTGCTACAGAAGACACATGCTAAGCAGTTTCATCATCCGTGCAAATGAAGCAGCAAACTCCCTTTCAGGCTCCTGAATGTTAGCTAGGGGACAAAATGTTTATAGTCTCTCAAATGCTGTTGCAGAGATGGGAATAAGAATACACTCATTTAAGTTGGCACCAAGTCATTTCAGTGCCTCCCAGAGTCGTTTGCTCTTCCTAAAGAGTTGATAATAGTCTGGATACTGTCTTAGACCCATGACCCTCTGAGCCTCATCTAACAGCAGAGGGGCAATCAAAAGGAAAACTACTTAGAAGGATGCTTGTCTTCACTAAGATGACAGTTGGTACACCTTAAAATAAGGCCCACCTAATGTGACACATGGAATGCCCTGATGATTTTATTTTAGAACTCAGAGTTTAAAGAAATTGCTTTGGTTTGTGTGTTTGTTTGCTTGTTTGTTTTCTAAAGACAGAGAGAAATTAGGCACGGAATTGGGTAAATTGAGAAATTTGAATGATCTGGGAAGAGTCAGGGCCAGGAGAAGTCATGATCAGAATATATCTTATGGGAAAAAATATTCTCAACTAAAAATGATATAAAATGAAAAAGAAATGTTATCCTGTGATCAATTTCATTACTTAGCTAAACCTTGCAGATATATATAGAAAAGCAATTTGGGGAGGAAAGGGTTTGTTTGGCTTACACCACCTGATCAAAGTCCATCACTGAGAGAAGCCAAGACAGAAACTCAAGGAGCAGAGGCGGGAGCTGTAAAATGAAACAGTTAACTAGCTTGCTCTTCGTGGACTCAGCCTGCTTTCCATACCACTCAGGACTACTTGTCCATGGGTGGCAGGTGAGAAGTGTCAAATTACATCCTAAAGTAAAGAGATTGAAAATCTCTTTAAATATCTAAATAGCAGGGCTGATAAGAAAGGGGAAGCTGTGTGGTTTCTTGAATGACCTACAAAACTCTTCCTGGACTGTGTTCATCTTCAGGATGACCATGGAAAATCGATTGACAATATGCAAGCACTTGTAGACAGGTCAGAGACGTTCCTCACAATCAAACAAGATCAAAAGAGAAGCTGTTTTCATAAGAGACAGGAGCTGGATCCTTATGGAGGGAGCAACTCTCAGTCTTTTTCCCTTTTGTGGAAATAATTGTTCCTGTTTACAAAACATCTTGGTTCTAGTTTTCTTGTCTATAGTATGTGCAATTAAATATCTTGAGATCAGAGTCAATGGTCTGAACAGTTGTGTTCTTCCAAAATTTAGAGGTTAAAATCCTAACCTGGAATACAGGGGCATTAGGAAGTAATTAGGACGTGAGGCTGGAAACTTCTTAGACAGGATTAGTGCCCTACTAACAGGAACCACAGAGCACCCTCTCACCCTCTTTCTTCCATATGCAAATACAATGAAAAAAATCAACTATTTAAGAGATGTGACTCCTGGTAGGACTTACCATATTACATAATCCAAGATTTCTCACAAGTGGTGCACAGACATTCAGGCAAAACACCCATACACATAAAAAAAATCTTAAAACCAAGAGAGGGGCTTCCTTAAGAGAGCTCAAAATCAAAGAGTAGGAGAGATAGTCACTAGGAACCACATGGCAGGGACAAAAGGATGACCAAAAAGGAGGGAAAGGGAAAGAGTCTGAGACCTAGCACACAGAAGCAAGAGAAATTGGAGAGAATGAGAGACAGAAGTTCCTGACTCTTCTAAACCAACATGTTTCCCCGGAGGTGGAAGCCGGACCAAAGCACAAAGCCAGTTTGTCGAGATGCATCAGAGTTTGTTCTTCCAAGAGCATCGGAAATAAGTAAAGCCGTTTATTTACAAATCTCTGTTACCTAGCATGAGGTAGAATCAGACTTCTGGAAGGAATGGGGTAGGGGATGTACCCTGTTGGTGTTCCAACAGTCTTGAAAGAGCCTCCAATTGGAAAATAAAACCAAAAAAGCCTTGGTAGTGATTAGCCAGAGCCGATGTCTTAGGGTTTCTATTGCTGTGAAGCAACACCATGAGCACGGCGACTCACATAAAGCAAAACATTTAATGAGGGTAGTTTACAGTGTCAGAGGTTTAGTCTGTTATCATCATGGCGGGGAGCATGGTGGCTTGAAGGCAGATATGATGCTGGCTACATCTTCATCAGAAGGCAACAGGAAGTAAACTGAGACATTAGGCATGGCTTGAGCATATATGAGACCTTAAAGCCAACTCCCACAGTGACACAGTTCCTCCATAAAGGCCATATTTACTCCAACAAAGCCACACCTCCTAATAGCGATGCTCCCCATGAGCTTATGAGGACCAGTTACATTCAAACTGCCTCAACAACATCACCAAAAAAGAAGCCTTGGGAATCAATACTTCAACCTTACTTCCTCTTGGAGGCTCCCACTAGTCAGCTAACCTGGACGGCAGAAGGTGCAATCATGTAAAGGTCTCCTGAGGTAGGGTGAGGTGAGGAGGTAAAGGTGTAAACATAAGCTCTCTAGTATAAGGTAGCTGGGCATTCATACCATTCTCCCTGCCCATGCAAGCATGAATCACAGGCATGAATCATAGATATGCATTATCATCGTCAAGAAGAGAGTTGTTGCTTTTAATCAATATATTCTCATTACCATCCATTGAAGTATACATAGCACACCAATTATTTTCCACTGATAACCCTTTTTTTTTTGTCTTCTGAAACAGTATCTTGTTACTACTAGTGTTCTTAAGGTCAGAGTCTGGGCTCCAGCAGCCATTAGCTAGGTTCAGCCACTTGTCCTCAACAGGCAAATTGAACACACATGAAACAGTGAAGATCAGAAAAGGGAAATTTATCCAATATAGCTCTGTCAGGAAGAGAAAGGAAAATCCAGTGACTACCAAGTCCAACACTTGGGCAGTGACACTGAGTTTAGGTCTATCTAGAAAGTAAGAGGTATACATAGCTAAGCCGTTCTGTTTAACATGTGGCCCACTCATTCTTTAGCCTTCATAGCCTGCAACAATCTTTTCTGAGAAACAGTCTGACAAGGTGACAAACTGGGGGCCAAGGTTCTCCTCTGAACTGGCTACAGGCTTGCTTTATTAATTCATTAATTTTTATTTATTTTTTCACCATAATATTTTAATTGATTCTTTGGGAAATTCACATACACCCAATCACATTCACTTTCCAGTTCTTCCATGTCTGGTCGCACCCACCAACAACAACCTTGTGATGACCTCCCCTCAACAGAGCAGCAGCAAAAACAAGCCCAGTTTGTATGATCCTTGTTCTCACTAGAGTGTGGTCAAACTCCCGGTGGCTTGACCATTAAATAGAATTGAACCTTCTTTTCCTTCACCCTCCCCCAATGTAAGCCATCAATTGTGGAGAGCTCTTTTTTTCTTCCCAGCATTAGATTCATGGAGAAATTTCAATTTCTTGGGGACCATTGTTTCCATAGTCCGACAGCCAACAGGAGAAATACAAATGTCTCTTTGGAATTCCTGCCTGGAAAATGGCAGACTCACTATGAGTCCTGGATGTTTCGAAGCCGTGATCCTTCTAGAAATCATGTTCTTCTTACCTCAGCACCCTATCCCCTGAGGTTAAAGCTGTGTACCACCACACCTGGTCAGAGTACGATTCTAATTTGACCAATGAGCAACCCATTAGCAGTCATGGGAAATAGTTATGCTCTCATTAACAGACAAAGAAAGTTACATGCTCATGTTGAAGACAACCAGAACAGAGTGAACTTATAGGAGATAAGACACCTTAGCAGAAATTTAAATTCTTCTAGAATATAATAATATTGTGAAGCAGTTTTCAAAACTGTCTTTCTTTAATCGAGTAATTTAAAAAAAAAATGATTCTGTTTTGCTTCCTTGATTTTTTTCACCAAACTTCCTGACAAAATTCTCCAGTATTCTTTAAATTAATTCAGACGTGACACACATACCCATACTAGTGACTTTTCTTGCTGTGATGAAATACTTAATTAAAGAAACTTAAAGAATGAACAATTTGGCTCATCAATCCAGAGTGTGGTCAATCATGATCATGGCAGGGAAGTCTGGTGGCAAAATTTCAAATCCACAGTCAGGACGTCACACTGCACCCACAGTCAGTCAGGAAGTCACACTGCACCCAGTCAGTCAGGACGTCACACTGCACCCACAGTCAGTCAGGACGTCACACTGCACCCACAGTCAGTCAGGACGTCACACTGCATCCACAGTCAGGGAGTCACACTGCATCCACAGTCAGTCAGGACGTCACACTGCATCCACAGTCAGTCAGGACGTCACACTGCATCCAGTCAGTCAGGACGTCACACTGCACCCACAGTCAGTCAGGGAGTCACACTGCGCCCACAAGAGGGGAGGAAAGCAAAGGGGAAAAAAATTACAGACTTGAAGACAACAAACCTCAGAAACCCAGCCTCATACTTAGATGTCTACCTGATTTCCTTCTGCCTTTGATGCTGTGATAACAGACACACAGACAAGAGGCACACCACACCATCTGAGGATGACCCCCTACCAGACATGTTACCCATTAACTTTCTCTCTGTCCTGCTCCTGCCTGAATTGCTAGAAAAGATTCACTTCTTTTTTTTTTTTTTTTTTTTTTTTTACTAAGGTACATGAACCATGCTTAATCAATTGACTCCCTGTTTTTAAACATGATGGTTTCAGGTGAAAGACATGGAGTACAAATGAAATAGCTATGTAGTCCCATTATATGGTACTAATTGATTTTTAGTACCTCATCCAAGGAATTTAAATTCGTTAATTTGAGGTAGCTGTTAGCAACATTTAATCTTTTCAAGCCTGAAATTCATACTTTATCTGTAGCTAAAATTAAGAAATCTCTTTGAAATGCTTGATATTAAATAGAATGAAAAAGATAAGCTGGACTATGTTTTAAATGGATAATTCTCTAAGGGTGATATGAATCTTTTCTGGGGAATAAAAAGGCAAGATAATTAGTCCATAGGTGTAAGATCCATGAGCCTGGCACCAGTTTCCAGTATATTTACATCTGTATTCTCAGGGCGGAAGTAGTGACTGGCTCTAATCAACCACTCAGCTAACACCTATTGAAAGAGTGACTACTTAGAGTTCTTCAACTCATTCAAACACCAAAAACAGTTGATTGATTCTGAATGCTTAAGAATAAATCAGCATTAGCAAGCATACAAGTAGCAATGATAACATGGTTATCTTTTTACCATCTACCCTAAGGCCACGGTGGCACACACCTTTAATCTCAGCTCTCCAGAGGCAGAGACATCTCTCCTTTGCTAACCTACACTAGATGTTTTGTTCATAACATCTCATTTGACCCCTACACCATGACCAGAATAAATACAAATCCCATTCCACCGAGGAAAATAGATTTAGAAGCTTCAATCTGATGAGCCCTGGGATTTACATCCTCACCTATCAGTCTTCCAAGCCCAACATCTTCAACACAAAGCTGACCCCACCGCTCTAGCACCAGGAGTAACCTCTCACCTGGAATCCAAGACCTTGACCGGAAATCTTCTCAAGAGTTGGGTCCAGTCAGCTCAGCACTTACTGTCCAGTGCCCTACTCTTCTCTGAGTGACAGTGTGTGAGTGACTTGATATGCATTCATTATCTTCACCTAATTAGTAGTTTATTCAAATTCTATGGAACAGTTTTGAGAAGCCTATCCAGGACATAGCCCACGCATGTTTGGGGGTGTCCTGGAACCCAACCCACAAAAGTACAATGAAGACTTGAGCCAAGCCACTATATATATCAGGAAGCAAATTGTCTAAGAACGTGGTCCAGCTTTCTCAGCCCTGAAAACACCTTCCATCACCTTTTCGTTTCTTGAGTGGGGTGGAAGAGACAGTTCACGCCCAGTATTCTACCGTGGACTCCCTGTGTGTCTTAGGAAATATGGAATATTATGTCCATAAATCCTTCAAGACGACTCTGAGGGAAGATGCACCACTGTTAATAATTGATCCAAGACATGTGACAAGTCAGATAGACATTAGCATAAAATCATCCTTCTTCCACGCATTTATAGCTCTCTTTTCAGGGCCCAGGAGGTCACGCAGCAGTGGAGAGACCATTGCCTCCTCATTGCTTTTCACTACCCCTACTTGCTTTGTTTATTAAACTTTCTGATTTCTTCAGAACATCGCAGACATTTCCATTCATTTGCTTAATTTCTCTGAACCACAGCAGGTGAGCACCAAATAGAATACAAAGGTTCATAAGCAAGGCCGGAGCTGACAGATGGCACCTGTAGAGCCGCCCTCGTTCAGGCTGAAGACTAGCCATGATCTAACCCGGGCAGTGATTCTTACGTGTAGTTGACAGAGCTATCCACTGCGATGCTCTGGAGCATCCTGTTTGAAAGTTTATTAATTTAAGGATAGCTTTTGTAAGAAATGCACATGTGTTTCTTTGTAAAGACAAGCCGTTTTTCGGTTGTTGCTCAGGCTGCCTCCTCCCCCGAGACATCAAAATCAGAAAATCTGCGTGTGAGATTTGGTGTTTGCCTTGCTTCAGCTTGCAGGGTCACAATGAGCAGTCAAAGCCGAGGACCGCTGCACCAAGCAGTTACATGTAGAGGCCCATCCTTCCATGTTACTTCGAAATGTACAGAAATCTCATTAAATAGAGTCATTAGGTTCAAAGGAAGAGTAATAAACTGTTTTCTTATGAACTCGCCGGCTGCATTTCCTAGCGTCCAATGCACACTGTCAGGAGGCAGATGACAGGGCTGCGATAATTGAATCCACGGCTCTAATGAGATCTCCTGGATGGCGGACTCAGCATCGAGCAACTGTCAGAGATCGCCACAACCGTCCAGCTCTGCACTCCCGAACATCTCCAAGATGCTTGTGGCAGCTGTAGGGAGAACCTGGCCTTTGTCCACAGGCCCCCGAAAGCGCTCGCCCACCCCAAGCAGCTGTCCCAGAGCATGAATGAGTGATTCCCTGCCAGTAACGGGGAGCAGCTGCTGAAGCCAGCTGCTGGCACCGAGGGAAATTCGGACTGTGGAGACACTCTGCAGCTATTGCCAGCACCTGGGGGAGCCCCAGATCACTCCTGGTGCAGCGTGGGTGGCAGAGTAGAAGCTGGGGGAGACGCTGCGAATAAACTGCTTCAAATAAAATGAGTAATTAAGGCACACGCTTTGACAAGAAGCTGTTGATAATTTGCCATTTGCTTCAAAACTTTAAAATATGTCTTGAACTGCTAAAATATATCTTAAATTCCCAGGGCTAGCACGTTGTTTTCTCAACCACTGTTGGTTTTCGATTGTTTTTTAAAGATCTTTATTTGTCAGGTTTTGTAAATATGAGCTAAGATGTTTTAAGCCAGTTTAAATGGATGAATTCTTCCTTTATTTCACATGACAGCAGTTTACATATTTTAAAAGCATTAGCTTTTAGTGAATTGGAAATTGCATTTAAAGGTGCTAACAAACTCTGTACCGCTGGCTACCTGTCTCCATTTCTCTGACATCTAGTGACTGTTACTTAGCAGTGGGAATCTAGTGACAATCCATAGGGCACAGAGGTCCTGAGCCCTTTGTAAACACTTTCTGTCCCCACAAAACGCCCTAATTCTGTTCCCTTCCTCTGTGGTTTCTATGCTTCAAATGTCTTATGATACAATTTAGCTTAACATCTTTTTAATTCAAGGCACAGTAAGTTAAACAACAGAGCTGTGATAAAAAAAATAATAAAAGATGATAGTCTGGAAGCAATTCCATAAATATGTGTCATTGTATGGGTCATCATTTGTAAATGCAAAATGGCATCATTCCTGGCACGATCCCTTAAGTGATGAGCAGGGTCATAGGAAGACCCTTGTCTTTGTGCACCAGCCTACTACTTACTGGGAGAAAGTCAGCCCCCTCACTCATGTGCATGTGGTCTGCGAGCTGAGTAGCACTGGACTAAGTTAGATCAAAATTCCCTCTTTGAGCGGGAGTGAGAGAGGAACCCAGTAGAGTCCAGGCCTTTGTGGCCCGCTTATGAATCTGGAAAAGGACAGACCTCTCTACCCAAGTCACAGTGACTAAAAATGAAAATTGAGGAAGGATTGTACATCAGAGAAATCCATGTTGTAAGTAACACACACACACATTATATCACTCAGGATCCTGGATGGCATACTCAAAACAGGATAATTCAGAGTCAGGGTGAAGACTTTTTATGCAATAATGGGATGGGCAAGGAAGAGGAAAAGACAAACGTGGGAGTAGAGACACAGCTGCTACCAGGATCTGCAACATCAGAATCTCCCGGTGGTGCCCTCCAAAGGTTCTGGGGCAAGTTATGGAAGCAGTGCCAACCTTCATCACAGCTCTCCAAATCTAACAGTGAGTCAAAAGAGCTCGTGGGGCAGGGTAAAAGTGAGAAGACAGCTCTACTAGGTCCAACACCAAGCACACAGCGCACAACCCTTAGAAACTGTAGTCTGTGGTAGCTTTGAGTTGTAAGTGTACGATAAACCAGTTCTGTTGCAATCTGTGTAGACTTCACATCACCGCCAAGTTTCTTGAGCCAAAACACCCTCACCTTTGCCATAGTCCATTGATGCCACAATGGTGCATTGGTTTGTTTTGTTTTTTCTCCCCTACAAACTCTACAGTATTATGTAGTTACTACATCCCCAGGTGTATCCTTACCATGGAACCTGTAAGAAACACAAACTCAAATGCACCAAGCAAGACAGAAGTGCGAGAAGGTGAAGTAGGACAGTCTGTGATGTGATGAGCACTTCAGCGGTGTCTGAGACACAGCAAAGATGGAAGACCACAGCTCCACAGCAGCCGCCGTCTCTGGGTTGACCCGAGAGCTCTGCTGCCTGGACGCTAAGCAGTTTTCTGTCTTCATATTCCATGTCCTTGGCTGTGACCTTGGTTCTTTCTATTGTCACCACTTGGGGGGAAGGAAGCAACCTCTCAGCCCATATACCTATTGCAAATCTTAAAACAAAAACAAACAAACAAAAATCCTAGTCTTTTAGGACATGTTGGGATCCAAACTTGCCTCAGCATACCCCAAACCTCCCTGATCCTGGCCAACCTCTCACCGGAAATAAGCAGAAGAAATGAAGTAAAGCCATTGTTCTCAGGAGTGTCGCCGTATATGATTTATGTATTTTATACTTTTTTATTGTTGCCGGCTTACAGGCCTCACTGAATGCTTTACATTACAGCAGAGTGGGGAAGAGAGATTCATAGCTTGATGGCTATTGCTTCTGCTGCTGCTGAAGAACACAATATAATTCAAGAGGAAAAATAAGAAGGAGCCCATTTGGGCTTCAAGTATAAGTCAAATCTTCTAATCCATCTTTATCAAAAAAATAATACTAGCATTTCAATCTTTCTTGCTGACTCCAAAGTATAACTTACAATTTAGGATTCATGAATCTAAGGGGCAAGAGTGTGCTTGCATGAATCCCTAACATGTTGGCCAGAATAGGTCAGAGACTTTAGAGTTTTGGATCAACATGTAATTGAGCTTTAATGCAGCTGATATTAATGGTTTTAATAGCTGTACCTTCTTGACTCTTTGAATATTGATGTCCCCAGAAATTCATGGGTGTTATTAGATTCTACAGAAATGTGGCTACTGCACACATAGCTGACATATGTGACTTTAAATTTCAGAACCAGTGGGCAGGAGGAAAGTTGGAGCTTCAAACACAATGTGGGCTGCTGTGCCCACACTCAACTCCAGTTGGGGCTGAACTGAGACATGCTTCATCTTGCAGCCAGTGAAGGCATTTCTGGAGTTATCCAGTAGAATCGGGAGAAATCTGACCATAAATCCAAATACTATATCCTGTCAGGAATTGGAACCAGAAAAGGCATTATCACATCTGCTACTTTGTCCCGCACAGAACGAGAAGGCCCTTTACTCCCGTCAGAGGGACGGGTGCTCACATATGACACTTAGGAGGAATCTAGGCTTAGAATATGAAAAGCAGGTTGGAGTACCTTGTTAGCTGAACACGTGAGACTTCCAAGTCCTGGATATTGGTAGGAAAAAAAAAAAGCTAGCAGAGCTTTGCTTGTTTCAAACACAATTCTCTCCTTCTTAGCAATGGGATAAAATAGTCAACTGCTGAAAGAAAAGAAAAAACCAGGAAGAGAAGTGGCAGAGACGGTGCCATTGGAACTGTAAGCCTTAGCCAGCAGCAGGGGAATTAAAAGTGGAAGAAGTGAAGGTTTGCCCTTCAGAGGCACATTTTCTAACCAGAGCTATTAGGGTCAGAGCCTGGGCCCTGGTAGGCCTAACACGCTGAGATGGCCACCCATCCTTACCAAACCCAATTACAGAAATAAGCTATAGGAAGAAGAGAGGAAGGGGCCGTATTCAACATGGTCACGGTGGGTAGAGGAGCACAAGAGGAATTCCAGGGGCAGCCCTCTCACGTCTGTCTTCAGGGTCTGGCCATGAGGCTTAGGTTTAAAGAGAGGGCCTTTGGTAGGCATAACTGAGCGCCCCTGGTCAAGGTTCCTCTTTCCCATCATTGGCCCTTATCTGCACTCAGTGCAAGTTGTCAGAACTCTGTGAAACCTCTTTCTGGAGAGAAGTTTCCTCTCCAGCGGGCACCAGGACGTCATCCTTTTCCTGTTCCCCTGGGGTGTACTTCAGCAGTCTGAGAACGAAAGAGAGAGGCCCGTGTGTCTAGAACATCTTCACCTCTTCCAGGGTGGTTATAATCTCACACTTCATGGCTCCGTGCTTTCTGCTGGACTTCCGCTTTTGCAGTTATGTGGACCACAGAATCGCAGAGTCTCTGGTTGGGTGGGTGACTGACCCCTATCATGGAGAAATTAAAACCAAAATGATACATTTATATTTTTTCTATCAGCCCTATCAGATGTCTCTGAGCTTTCTCAGAGGGATATGCTAAGAGGGTCTAGCTCAGTCTAAATTCCAAACCACATTCTGTTATTTTGCTTTCATCCTGACTCAGAGGTCTACAGATCTATGCTTTCTCAGTCATAATAGCCATGATCCAGGGTATGGCATGGGTTCTCAGACCCCTTTAAAAAAAGGATTTATGAAAGAAATAACAGCTTAGGGCTGCTGAAGAAAGCCTCACTGACTTAAATACCCAGCCCAGTTGAAAGCTGTCAAAATAAATCACAGAGGAGAGAATTTTTGAGTTTGAATTTGGGGAACAGGATTACTTTGGAAGCTCATTTATCTTATGTATTAATTTTTTTCTCCTTTAGCCATTTAATAGAGTGTGTGTGAATATACAAATTTGAGTCATGTATCCATTGTTGGCATTGTGCACTCTGGAACAGTTTTGTACTGTAATTTGACTGAATATGTAAATCTTTGTGAATTATGCAAATGCATATAATGTGAGATGCAGGCTAGAATTCAGTAAAATTGTAATTCAGGGTGTCCTCCGTTCCAACCATTTCAGAGCAATCTGGAACAAATTCTGAGAGCCACTGTGCTTCCCAGAAAAAGGATGGACCAGAACAGTGACTTCATGAAGATAAAATTGAGACTGGATGGGCCATGACAGTGACTTCATGAAGATAAAAACAAGACTGGCCTTACACACAGAAGCTGACTTCCTCTGTACCCTAAATTTACCGTACATTCAAAGGCGAATGTAGCAGCAAGACTTGAAGAGCTGGGCCTAAAATTCCCTTTCCCTGCTGTCTCACATCCCAGCTCCCATGCAGTTTGCTGCCCTCCATCTTCATTGCCGACCCCCTGGAGGGAAGATGGAAGGCACTCGGCTAGAGCATCCTCGAGAGGAGAGTTAATGTGGCAGAAGCTTCTTTGTGAGCTCTCTCCCTGAAAATGTTTCCTCTTCCTGGGGTTAATAGGGCTCCACCATCTTTCCAAGTATTTCTCCAATTGAAAGTATCTTTCTCCTGGTTCTTCTATACATTCCTTCAGTGGGATGTTCTCCATGGCAACATCCCCAATCCTTTCAAAGTGTTTTTCTAAAACAGAAACAGACATGTCACAAAGCTTAAGATCATTCTAGAGATTTTGTCAGTTTTTAGGGTTGGAGGGAATAAAAGACATTCTTAGTTTACCATGCAAAGTCCTTCGTGAACTGGTTCTTGGTGGTCCATTCTCAAAAATGAAGAGAAGCGTTTTCACATTGAGGCATCTGAGATGCCACTATGACAGCAACGTAAACAAAGGTCCCAGGAAATGATCTTTGAATGACGAGGAAAGAAAGAATAGTGTTTGAATTCAAGATGTGGAGGGAACAGTGGGTAAAGAGATAAAAAGAGAAGGGAGAACCTATAAACAAGGCTGATCACTAAATGCACCTGTTGACTGCGTTGTACCCAGAGTCAGGACCCCAAAAGACCACCAAGAGCCCAGATCCGATGCAAAAGCCTAGAGTCCTTTTTATTATTATACCAGAATGCTAGGGCCAACCATACTACACAAAGGCAAGATAGCAGCAACCCTGAGAGGAAGGTGGGGTCTTCTTTAAACCTTACTTTGGGGAATGTCTAAGGAAGTTAGGTGGCTTAAGCAAGTGAAAATCATATTAGTATGTTTTAATTGCCTAGGCTAGTTAGGGGTTGCTCAGGGCTACAGTTTCGAGGCAGGCCTTGAGTTTCTGTGGAGGCTGGCTAGGCCTGGCTTAGTACTGCATGTACCAAGCCTCCTCCTTGCTGTTGCGGGTGTTGGAGATTGATTGTCCTTTAATCGTGGCTTTTCCTCAGAAACTCCTGTTCAGTCTCAGGAAACTGAACTTGAGGGCTGATCTCTGAGAGAAGACTGAGCAGCCGTTTAGGGCATCTTCTCGGTCCTTTCAACTGGAGAACAGAAGATGGCATCTAAATTTCTTTTTTTTTTTTTTTTTTTTTTTGGTTAATTATTTCTTTCACTAAAGAAAATCACAAGGCAAAACTATTTTACTGCATGATGGCAGCTTGAAATACTGAAACAGCCAAATAGGAGTCTCTGCTCTTTCCAGTAGAGAGCATTTGCCTCAACATCGCATTAGATGCCCCTTACTAATCATCCTATCTGCTGTTTCTATCTCAAGTGTGTTTCCTGCCTTCTGTTTGTGGCTGTTCCATTCTTTGGAAATTTACTTTCAGCTTTTTGTCTCAGAGGCAAACAGCCGTGGTTCTGTCGGTCCATAGTCAAATCTGGTCATACATTCATGCCCCAGCCATCACTTAATCTACTCAAAATGTATTTCGTAAGCACCTCTACTATTCTATGCCACATCCTGTACCTGATATGAATTCCCCTCTCTAAAATAACACTTGGTGCACTATGCTGTAGCAATTGATTTATAGCCCCTTCATACATAATAATCTCTTTGCTAGAAGACAACTGCGAATTAATACAAAAAAGCCTCACTAGTGACAGGCAGATATTTTATAGTCTGAGCAATAATCCCTTTGAGACTATGATCTTTAAACACCCTACTGTCTAGTATGATGAGAATATAGACACAAGTCACGCCAAATATCGTAAGTCCAACTTGTCCTGGACTGGTGGAAGAAGGCATTACTGGAACTGATAAGCTAATAAGTCCTTAAAAAAAGCAGAATAAGAGTTACAACAGGGCATGACTAAGGTCAGCTTCATAAATGCTAAGCAATTACCTGGAGTACCTCTCATGTATCATTAACAGCCAGCGTCTTTGGGCTAGGACTGGAACGGTAAAGGAATAGAACTCAACGAAAGATTCCCAGTGTCTTTAGTCTCTAATGTATTACAAATGAAATTTCCATTATCTTATATTATGTCACAATTTTATTAAACTTGCAATTACATTTCATTCTTTAGCTACTAAACATTACTCTGCCATTAAATTCTTACAGCCTTACTGTTTCAAAATCAAGACAATATTCTTATATTTTCCAGATACAAGTAAGTTACACACAAAAAAAATCATTTGATTTTTTTTCTACATATAGTAGCTTGTCCAAAGTTATTTAACAAAACAAAACCAGGGCATTTTCTGCTATTAATGTTTTCTAAATTTGTTTAAGTTAACTTTAAATTTCATTTAATAAAATGTTATGGACTCATTAATTAACTTTTTTATAATAGGTATCAAAATCTTGATGGTTCATATATTCAAAAAGAAAAACTAAAGAAAATGATAAGCATATACAGTATTCTACAACAACAATGTTCAGCTGTCGGCACAAGGTACAACCTAGGCCACCTCTGAAACAGCGTCTGTGTGCTGACTCTCAGGAAATACTTCCTAGAAGACTTCACCTCAGCGATGCTGATCTCTTCTTCATCCCTGCTCATTTGTCGGTTCCAGATGACCAGGACTGATTGCCCCAGCAAAGCAAAGGTTTCACTTTAGTGGCTCTGGCATCTTGTAATCCCATCCATTTCTTCAGCCTCAGCTGACCAAATCCACAGACTCTTTTTCTATTTCTCTATTTAAAACAATTTCTAAATTTACCTACATTTGATCATATTCTTTCCCTCCTGCAAGTGGAAGTGTAGTTTAAGGAGCCATTTACAGCGTGAAGTTCCCTCACTGGGGCCCACTGAAGGCTTGGATGACACCCAAGGTGACCAGCTCAGCCTTGGGGCCTGTTTGTTACTGAACACACCATTTTCCTGCTGGGGTTAAAAACAAAATTAAGTAGGTGACCCCAAAGGCTCCTTACTTTGCTTCTCCTGTGAACACCTCGACTTGATGACAAAGGGTAAATATTGCTCACGCTGACAGTCTGACCCAAGTAATCGCAGAGGCTATGTAGAGGTGAGGAATTTTCTCTCATAGAAGCTTCTGGCAAATAGCCTCCTCTAAAAGCAAGAGCTGTTTTCCTGACCAAAGGGCGCCTTCTATCAACCTCCAAACAAAGACCAACATGTTCAATAAACAGCTTCCCTAGCATTAGGGGAAAAGGAGTGATGTGTTAACCAAACTGGGCCAAGAGAATGTAGCCAGAACCTAAGTGAGACAAGAAAACACAAGTGTGTTTGTCTCTCCCTCACCAAGCCTCCTCCAGTCGGGTTGGGTGAAAGGAGAGTGCCCTTTGCAGTTACTCGGCATCTAGGCAGCTTTGATCTTCTCACCCCCTCTCACCATGTACTCTATGCTTAACACCAGAGGAATCCAACAGTGCCATCTGGTCTACCCTTGTGCATGTAGAACAGCTACCCTACAGGCTTCTCTAGCGTTCTTTTCTTCACAGTCATTAACAAGTGGACACATAGTCTTTTACAATTCTCTATGACCAATGCCAATTTGTCCACCTCACTTCAGAAGAGTTGTTCAGTGACTTTCCACTGATCCTGAGAACTCTCTTGAGTGCCCTTTTCTCTTCAACCTTTTTCAAATTTGTATCTACTTTTTTATGAACCTTGGTGTTTCTCCTGCATGTGTATGTCTGTGTGAGGGTGTTGGATCCTCTGGAGTTAGAAAGAGCTGTAAGCTGCCCTGTCAGGGCTGGGAATTGAACCCAGGTCCTCTGGGAGAACAACCAGTACTCTTAACAGCTGAGTCATCTCTCCAGCCCCTGGTATCCACTTTTAAAAACCCTTGTTATAAAGTATTCCTACAGTCATATTTTTCCAACTGATGCTAATGACTACAACTATTGGGACCAAACCCTGCTCAAGGAAAGCACAAGTTTAAAAATGAGAACACATGATTAGTTCTCTGTGTAGGTATAAAGGCAAGAATGGCTCTCTACCTATTGGTAGGGAAAAGTCTAGAACTCTATGACGAGAAGTAGGAAAGGAAATTGTCACTTAAATATTGTATGTACCCAAAGGATCAAAAAAAAATGCAAGACTTTGCATGATGAAGAATTTTCTATCATCAAATAAATAAATAAATTTTAAGACAAATGAAAGTCAATGGGCTGGGGTTTTTTAATTGGACAACGACTGAACACATGTAGAAAAGCATTACAGGTTCTGTAGGTTAATTAAATCCCTGTCTCTAGAACCAGTAAACAAACAAAAGGCACTCTGTCCCCAAAGTAGCCTCAACTTCCTTAGCTAGAGATTGGCTAGAACTTATCCTGTATGACACTTACTCTATTAAAATGTATAATGGGGGCAGTGCTTACCTAATTCTCATCATTTGAGAAGACAAAAGTTATAATTTCAGAGGAAAAAAAAGCTACCATGTGCCTTGCCCAAAGCCACACTAGGAAAAAGGAAACTCGGAACTCACAGCCACCTAACACGCAATTCCATGCTTTCAGCCACAAGTTGGTTCCACTCCCCACATGTACAAACCTATGAAAACAACCATCCACTTCTCGAAACACTAATGTTCAAATATGTGCTTCCCAAGCAAAAAAAAAATTCTTCATGTGGATTTTGCAAATTTCTCATGATTGCAAATCTTCTATGACTTTCTATATAAAAATGATAGTTTAGATTATTTTCTGACCCCTATACTTTCCTTTTTTAAAAAAGACACCATGAAGACTACGTTTAATTTAAATTCAACCTCAGTTGAAAAAGGTTTGCTGCTCTCCTGAGTGCCACAATTCCTGGTACGGAATTGCTGACCTAGTTTTAAAGAGAGGGATAAACTCACGTACCTCAAATGGAGTCTTCGGGGAGAGAACAGAGTTATTGTTCATGTCCCATTTATATGGAATGCTGACCTTTCAGAAGGATCCATTGCTTATTGTAAATGTTTAATGAATAAAAATAATTGAGCTCATACACTGCAACAATAATTCATGCTGTTTTTTCTTTTCTTAAATACCACATCGAATACCTAACCTACATTCAGGCTTAAAGATTACTGCTCAGCTCCATGTTTTGAAATGCAAAATAGCATACTCTTAAGCCTATCTCTTTAATCCAAAAGATAAAGTTTGTACATAGAAAAAAGAACTGCATCTACTTACGCTAACTGAGAAGTGGTGGTTAGCCCACTCATCACACACGCTAAGCAAGTGCACGTTACTGACTAGTGTAAGGATGACTCAGAGATGGGGGGTTTTTGCTCATATCATAAATGAGTAGCAACACTGAAACAAACATTGACTGAGTACAGGTACTGAGATTACAGCATGTAATACTGTCCTGGTTAATCTTTACGTGACTTTGGCTGTATTGAGTGATATCTAGAAAGCTATCAAATCATGCTTCTGAATGGGTCTACAAGAGTGTTGCCAGAAATAATTGACAAGTATGTCAGGGAAGATTCATCTGGATGTGTTTAACACCATTCAATAGGGTATAGGTGGAGGGTGGAACAAAAGCAGACCAGAGAGGGGAGCTGGATCACTCTCAAGTCAAGCTTGATTTTTCTTGATAGGTGTGTGTCTTGCTATTGCCACCATTTGTAGACATCAAATACTACTAAACACAGATTAACACCATGGCTCTCCAGGGAACCTGCAGGCTCTCAGCCTTAGACTTGAACTGCATCACTGATTCTGAGGTTGGCAGCTTGTTGGACTGAGCAGGTACCACCTGCAGAAAGCCATTGTAAGACCATCCAGTATGTGTTCAGGCAAACAAATCTCTCATTCATGAACAATACATATATGCATATACATATGATTCACACACACATGAATATGCTCATTCTATTCATTCTGATCCTCTGTCCCTCTAGAGTGTCCTAAAAATCCATACTTACAAGATTCAGAATTATAAAATATTTGTTGTTTCAGAGTATTTGCAAAGAAGACTATTTAAATGGATAGAAAGTTTAGAAATCAACAAATAACATAAAGCTTTAAAAGACAAATACTAAAGAACAAACGTGCTTAAAGTTGGAGTTAACTTTTTCTCTAACTTCATTAGTTCTTTGAGAATTTTATATAATGGATTTTGATGATATGAACCCTCCTCTCCTTAGATGAATCTTCTTAGATCCATCTCCCCTTCCCTACCCAGCCAATTGTGTGTCCTCTTTTTAAAAACTATCAAGTATAGTTTATCCTCCCTTATACTCTTGAATGTGTGTGTAGCCTTACAATGGAGGGAAGCCTACAAACCAAGGGCTGTATTATTATGAAAACTAATTTTCCTTCTCCTAGTAGCCTTCAACTACCAGTAATTCCTTAGCTGAGGGTGGGGTTTCACATCCACCTCCCTTATCCTGCTGGAATTTTGTCTGGCCTGAGCCTTCACGAGTATTATGCACACTGCCTCAACTACTGTGAACTGATATATACAACTGCCTTGCTACATCCAGAAAATAATGTTTCCTTGTAGTCACCCACCATTTATGGCTGTTCCAATGTTTCTGTCCTCTCTTCTGCCATGATCTCCAAGCCTAGGGTGAAGGAGTATTACACAGATGTCCCAGTTAGAAATGAGCATTCCCCAACATCTGACGCCTCTCCCCTTGCCCAGGTCTGGGTTAATCACTACCTACTGTAAAAAGAACCTTCTCTGATAAGGGCTGGTGGATGCACTAATCTACAAAATGAAAACCTTAGGACACTGAAAACAAAATTGAAAAGAACAGCAGAAGACAGAGAAAACTCCCATGCTCATGGACTGGTGGAATTAATATTGTGAAAATGGGCATCATACTAAATACAATTTGCTGGATCAGTGCAATCTGCATCAGAATCCCAAGGCAATTGTTCACAGAAATTAAAAAAAAAAAAAAAAACTAACCTTAAATTTCACATGGAAATAGAGAAGATCTGAGATATCTAAAACAATCCCGAAGAGTAAAAGAACAGCTGGAGGTAGCTCTATCTTGAATTTCGAGTTACACTACAGAGATCTAGTAGTAAAGCCAGCATGGCACTGGCTTGGAAACACTTTCATGATCAATGGACTAGAATTGCAGGCCCACATAGAGGCCTATTCATCTGCAGGCACCTGGCTTTTGACAAAGAAGCCAAAAATACACATTGGAGAAAAGATACCATCTTCAACAAATGGTGCTGTCTATCTGAATAGCTACAAGCAAAAGAATGAAATAGAATCTTTATCACTCACCCTGCATAAAAATGATTGATCAAGAACATCAATATAAAATCTGATGCCCTGAAAGTGATAGCGTGAAAAAATCTCAGTTTAGTGGAAATCAGCTTCAAAGAATGACATTCCATGGGTTAAATAGGAGCTTTGAGTTAAATAAAATAAATAAAATGGCTCAGCAGCTAAGAAAGCCAGTGGCACAAGCCTCAGACCAGAGTTTAATTCCTGGAACCCACAGAAAGAGCCTGACTGTGGCTTGTATCTGTAATCCCAGCACTCTTGTAGCCAGACTGGAGTTAGAGACAGAGAACTGCCCAGACGCTAGATTGGAACATGCAGAGCACGTGAAGGCATAGAGAGACCCTGCCTCGACAAGGTGGGAGGAGAGAACCAACTCCTAAAAATTTTCCAATCACCCCCCCCCATATGCATGCTAAGGCATGTACATACTCACATTCACACACAAACATCACACAGAACACACACAAATAATGAAAATAATGCATTCGCTTTTAGCACACTACACGTTGAACACAAATGCTTAATAATCTGTCTGCTTTGACTTCCAAGCCCATTGCGCATGATTTCAGTGATACAACCAGTCAAACAGCTTCAACTCCCACATTCTCAGACTGTTTTCTAAAGAAGAGGTGAAAACAATGACTACGGAATTCAATCCGTCCATTACTAAAGTCTTTAGTGATACCCTAACAGGGCTGTTTCAATTGGGGTTCAAGGAAAATAATTAGTATTTAATGGAATGTATATTAAATTGGGTTTTGTTAGATGGGCTCATAAAATATTAATTTAAAATTATTCTAATAACTTTTAATATGCCTCCAAGTATATTCATAATACCTAACCATCCAATTATATGAGTATAATATTACACAAGTTACTCCAGAAAGCCATATGGAAATATTATAAGCACTGGTTTTTCATTTATTGTGCATTTCTTAGATTATTTATAGTTACATTTCCAAATAATGTATCTGTTCTAAGTGGCTCTTTGCCTCTTCAGACGCCTTAGGACAGGATCCTCTGGAAACGTCATAAGTCTTTCTCTGTGCTCTTTGACATGCAGGCTAATAGGGAAATTGGGAGGAAACTAATATTTTTGTGTATTAACTGTTCACTAGACTCACTTCAATTGGTCTTTTGTCTTTAAATAGGAATAATTATAGAAATTTTAGAGTTTTTAAGCTTCAATTTGTGTGAAGCTGAACTTCATGCTGTTTCTGTGAAGAATGTTTCTGTGGGTGGAAATGTTGCTGGTGGAAGGGGAGTATCTGGTACTTCTCAAGTTGCCTTCATTAATGCTCTAAGAAGAGGAAGAAAAGTTCTACAGATTTTACCCTCTAGAGTCTGTCTCCTAGCTTTCTTCAGGAGCCAGTGGTGTGGGACTCACTTTCAGTTTTACTCTTGAAATTATATAAAATATTGCTTCCTTAGCTTTAAGTGCGGTTTCACTAAAATAACTCTAAAAGTTCAGCTCAGTTGTAGAATACTAACGGAGCATCATTGCCCCGAATTTCAGACAGAGAGGTGTGAAGTCAATACCATAAGGACGAGTGAATCGGGAACATGGTGTCCAAAACAAGGCATCTTACAGACTAAAATTCTAGGGAGTCCTGCCTTGAGTCAGGAGGAAAAGACCCAGCTAAGCACAAGGAACAAATAGGGCACTAAGTGTCCTAGCCTAGGTGTGAGCAGACTGAGATCACTGTGAAATAAGAATTACAAAGCCAGAAGGAGATGGAAAAGTCTATTCTTTAGCAAGAGTTAAGGCCAATTCTTCAAAACAAAGGCTGTCAGAAGGGCAGATGCAGAGGGATAGAGGGGTAAAAGCGAGCTGTCCTGGATCAAAATGGAAAACGATATGATAGAAATGTTATATCTGAGCACAGCAAACGCCTGCATGCAAAGAAGGGGTAAGAGTGAAGACACACTCAAAATTCCTGCAAAAGTTAAATAGTTAACCTCTGACCATTGTAGGGGCTTGTTCACACAGACCTCTTGAGCACATAAAATATGCCACAGGAAGCTAGGGAACTGAATTTGATTTTGTATTTTAAAGTACTTTCACTTGATATAATTATTCACACCTACTCTATGGGACATGACACCTCTATGGAGATAAAAATGACAAGCTCTACCCGATTAAAATGGGCTGTTTCTCTGCCATCTGACCTCCTGTAAGAGCCCAGGCACACTGCATCATGCCCAGCAATCTTCAGAATGTATCTGTCTCCGCTGAGTTTCTGACATTACTCATTTCTCCTTATTCCAGTTGGCAGCTATATCCATTAGGATATAAGATGTGGGTGTCATGGGGATGTTAAAATTTAGAATGCTGTATTGGTGAACATAAGGTTCCTGGGCTCCCCAGAAGGTCTCTTTCACACCTCCCACCTTATATCACCCAATTAACACATTGCCAGAAGACGGGACTTTCACTGACTGCACACCTGAAGATAGGCATGGATGTGCATGCCTGCTATCCCAGAGAGGATTGCTTTGAGAACTGAAGATATTAAAAGATGGCGAGAATAGGAAGTAAAAAGCCGTAGATAGGAGACAGCACCTATGATGCACCATCTACAGAACACAATGCACAATTGCTCCAGAGTGAGACACTCATCCTCCCCCTTGCCAGTGTTCCAGCCTTTCACCTGCACGCAACAGATGATACCTTCAGAAGACCCTGGACTCTTCAGGCTTAGCAAACTGAATCTTGACAAGTATCTCTTTTTTTTTTTTGGCTCCATACAATGTGACATTGCAGATCTGATAATATTGTTCTTTGCAGATCTCAGAAGGCTTGAACTTCTAGACACATCTGAGCTCTATGAATAAAAGAGATGGTCCACCTGAGAAGGCTAAATTGGGTAAGAGGGTGTTCGTATGAATTTGTTGCCTGTCATAGGCTCATAAAGAAAGAGAGACTAATTCCAAATAATGTGGGAAAGGTAGAAGGACATATATGGTTTGCAGTTTTGCAATGCTATAACCTCAAATTTAGGACCTGGCCCATAATTCACATGAATAAACATGAGTGGAAACCCAAACCATGGCTTCCTCAGCCTGAACTGGACATAGCTCTGAAATGGTACTGTCAGGTTAGATGAAAGTGTAACCATGTATGTGGCCCATCTGTTGTGGATTTCCGAGTCTTCTCTATAGCACAGATGAAGATTAGGTAATGCAACATGTTTTTGCTATCAAAAGTAGAGAAAAATTTCTGCCAAGAACATGAAGTAGACATAAATTTCCCTCTTTCCCCTGATTAAGTACAACTAAAAACCATGGAAATTATATGTATTTTAAAAGTCTTAAGAAGGCTGTGAAAGTTTGAAAGAACACTGACCAGCCAGAGAATACCTCAGGTTCCTAACAATGACATGTAGTGAATTCTTGGGGCCTCATCTTACCTCTTTAACACCAGTTGATGCGAAAGAAGCTGGCTGGCTAGAAAAGTCCTAAATGTTTTCTTTCTGACCAACTAAGAAGTAAGACAAAAGTTTTAGATAACATTTTCCTTTTTCACTTTATTTGCTTTGAATAGGGGAAAGATAACATGTTTCTGAAATCAAGTTACTAAAGTCCAGGCATATTTAATTCAACATGTTTCATGGGATTTTTCCCCCATTCCTTTCTTCCCTCAACCCCTCTTCTGATTACCACAACTATCCACACTCCTTCTCAAATTCATGGCCTCTCCTTCTTGGTGATTGTTACAGATATGTAAATGTATAAATACATAAATAAATGTGTTCAAGCCATTTAGTGTCTCTTGTAGGTATATGATTTCAAAGTTGACCAGTTGGCATTGAATAATCAATTAAGATTATTTTTCCCACACCCAGCAGCCCTGAGTTGCCCATAGTTCCTTGTCTAGAGGGGGAATGCTATGTAAGATTACCTCCCTTACATTTTAGTATATATATTACTTAAGGATTCTATTGCTGTGATAAAACACCATGACCAAAAGCAACTTTGGGGAAGAAACAGTTTATTTCATCTTATAGCATGTAGTTATCATGTAGGGAAGTCAGGCGGGAACATGGAGGCTGGAACCGATACAGAGGCCATGAAGGGGTGCTGCTTACTGACTGGCTCCCTGTGGCTTGCTCAGCTGTTATCATGAAACAAAGGATACCACTACAGATTGTGAAGACAAGAAAGTGGTTATAACAGTATACTAAGGACACCTATGACTTAGTATGGATTTCTTTAAAAATACCACCTTTTACAGTTTATTCATTATGAAGCAGATAATAGAAATACCCTTACAACATTAAAGGAATCCAATTAATAATTTTAAAAGCCCCCCGCCCCAAAGAAATATCCACTGGGCTGGAGAGGTGATTCAGTGGTAGAAATGTGCTCTGCTGTCTCAGAAGACCCAAATTTGGTTCCCAGCATCCTTGCCATGATCCTTACCTCACCTCTCCAGAGCATCCAGTGCCCTCTTCTGACCACCAGAGGTAAATGAATTTACCAGTATGTGCCCATAACAGACAGACACACAGATGTACATAATTGGAAATAAAAATAAAATAATCCTTAAAACATTTCTAGGCCCACATGATTTCACGAGAGGTTTCTGTCAAATGTTTGCAAAAATTTAACACCAATTCTCCAAATTTCTTTCAGGATACAGAAGAGAAATTCATTTTATGAGGCTAGTATAACAATGATAGTAAAATTAGAAGAAAAAACAGGACAGCAGCAAAATTTAAGGGCCTACAAACCAATGTATCTCAAACATGCATAACAAAAATCTTTGACATTTTATCAATAGATTTCAACTAAATTCAAAATTAATTTTATGCCATGACCAAATATCAGTTATTTCATGCATCCTAGAGTGATTTAGTCTTTAAAATCCAGTCACCATGTTGACATAGTAAAGAAAAAGTATATGATCATGTCATCCAAGGTAGGAAAAGCATTTGATAAAAGTCATCAATCATTCCTCACAAACATGCTCAGAAGATCACAGATATGGTTGTCTCCTGCTTGGAAAGGATCTAGCAGAACCTGGCGTCAGTACCTATAGCACTGATGCTTCATGTAAGGATTAACTCTTGTCCTGCAACAGTGGGAATAACAAAGATCCTTGTTTCTCTTCTCCAATAAACTAGGAAAAAATGAATAATGTATAGATCCATTATAGATGAACTGATTGAGAGGTATCAAATTCATCCACTCAAAAGTTCTGCAATTAGTAAATAATTTCAGCAACTGTACAGGATAGAAGATAAACATGTAACAATTAACTGCATTTTTAGATACTAACAATAAATATTTGAGCAGCAAAATTTAGAACGTAACTACTGTGTGTTGTGCATGCTCGAGTGCACAAACACAAGTGTGTATGTGTGTGTGAACCTAACAAACATTCAGAATGTTTATACTGTAATGATTGATAATGAAAAAGAAGAACAAAGAAGATCTAAATAAATCAATAGCCATCTGTTGGTCACATATTGGAAGACTTGACAATGCAATACCAGTTGAAATCTCAAGTGTTTTTCTGGCTATTGACTATATTGCTCTTACTTTATGTTAAAAGACAAAGGGATCAAGTTGTCTAAGACAACTTTATAAAAGAATAAAGTGAGAGAGATATCAGTCTATCCAGTGTCAAGAATCATTGTACAACTACAGAAACTAGGATCATGAGGTATTGGTGGAGGGCTAAGCATGCATTAGCAAAACGGAGGAGAAATCAGAAATGGCCCCCCAGAAACATGCTGGCTGATTCCTGGCAAAGAAGACAAAGGAATTCTAAAGAATAAAGAGAGACTTCAACAAGTGGTGCTGAAATAAATGGAGATCCACGGGAAGAAAGGAAAACTCTTTCTTTTTTTTTTATTATTTTGTAGTTTTTCCCCTTACTTATTTATGTTTTTAAAAAGAAAACAAACTATCTTTTTTCATTATACATAACCAATCTAAGTTCCCATTCCCTCTACCTAACCTTCCTGCCATCCAATCCTCAGAGAGGTAAGGCACATTGCTTTGGGGAAGGTCTAAGGCCCTCCCTATTATATCTAGGCTGAGCAAGGTATCATCCAAAGAGAATAGGTTCCAAAAAAGCCAGTATATGCAGTAGGGATAAATCCTGGTGCCACTGTCAGTGGTCCCTCAGTCTGCCCCAGCCATACAACTGTCAACACATTCAGAAGGACTAGTGTGGTCCTATGCTTGTTCCTTCCCAGTCTGGCTCTAGTTAGTGAGCTCCCATTAGCTCAGATAGACTGTTTCAGTGGATGAACCCATCATGGTCTTGACCTCTTTGCTCATATTCTCACTCCTCCCACTCTTCAACTGGACTTTGGGAGCTCAGTGTTCCAATACGGGTCTCTGCCTTTGTTTACATCAGTTGCTGGATGAAGGTTTTATGATGATATTTAAGACAATAATTAGTCTGACTACAGGGCAAGTCAATATCGGGCCCCCTTTCCTCTATTGCTTAGGGCCTTAACTGGGATCATCCTTATGGAGTCCTGGTATTTTCTCTAGAGCCAGGTTTCTTGCTAACCCTGCAATGGCTCCCTCAATCAACGTTTCTCTTTCCTTATTCTCATCTTTGTCCTTCCTCCTTCTCAACCATCCCATTCCCTCAAGTTCTCCTCACTCCCCCTTTCCCCTCCTCTTCCCCTTCCACCCTCCTTTCTCCCCCCACCCCCATGATCCCAATTTTGTCAAATGATCTTGTTTGTTTCCACTTTCCGTGTGGATCTATATATGCTTTTCTTAGGGTTCCCCTTATTACTTAGCTTCTCTAGGATCATGGACTATAGGCTCAATATCCTTTTTTTATAGCTAGTATCCACTTATGAATGAGTACATACCATACTCATCTTTTGGGGTCTGGGTTACCTCATTCAGGATAGTGTTTTCTAATTATATGCATTTTCATGCAAAGTTCAAAATGTCATTGTTGAACCTGATAGAAAAGAAATTGGGCAGTAGTCTTCACTGCATGGGCACAGGAGAGCACTTCCTAAATATATCACCAGTAGCACAGACACTGAGAGCAATAATAAATAAGTGGGACCTCCTGAGACTGAGAAGCTTCTGTAAAACAAAGGACACAGTCAATAAGACAAAAAGACAGCCTGCTGAATGGGAAAAGGTCTTCACCAATCCCACATCAGACAAAGGACTGATCTCCAAAATATATAAAGAACTCAAGAAATTAGACATCAAAATTCTAAATAACCCAATTAAAAATGGGGTACAGAACTAAACAGAGAATTCTCAACAGAAGAATCTCAAGGAAATGTTCAACATCCTTAGTCATCCTAGCTATTAAAGGTTATAAATTCAAACCATTATGATAAGAGGAATGTATGGGAGGGTTTGGAGGAAAAGGGAAGGGAAATATTTTAATATCAAAAAGTAAACAAATAAAATAGTCAAAGGAGATTAAGTCTCCATATCAAAATAACTAAAGTTTTAAACATTGGGGATATCAAAAATGACGGAGGAAGGTCATTGGTTAATTAAAAAAGAAACTGCTTGGCCCTCATAGGTTAGAACATAGGTGGGTGGATTAAACAGAATTGAATGCTGGGAGGAAGAGGAAGTGAGCTCAGATGCAGGGCAGCTCCTCTGAGAGACAGACGCCATGCTCTCCTCTCCAGAGCAGACGCGATAAAGCAAGCCGCCACGTCAGACATGCTGAATCTTTCCTGGTAAGACTGATGCTACACAGATTATTAGAGATGGGTTGATCGGGATATGAGAATTAGCTAGTAAAGGCTAGAGCTAATGGGCTAAGCAGTGTTTAAAAGAATACAGTTTGTGTGTTGTTATTTCTGGTGTAAAGGTAGCCGTGCAGGAGCCAGGCAGGACGAAAAGCAGGCCCGCAGCTCCTACTACACAAAAAGATGAGTATGGTAGCTCATAAATATAATCCCAGATCTAGAGAGGCTGAGACAGAAGGATTGCCATGAGTTTGAGGCCAGTCTTAAAATACACAGTGAGTTCCAAGTCAGCCTGGGCTCACCTGAGACCCTCCCAAAAGCAAAAACAAGAACCTTGACCATACCAAATGCTAGTGAGGGCATAGAACTCTGAGTTAGATACATTTCAAGAGGTAATGTAAAAAACACTACAACTTGTCTTGAAAAGAATTTGGTTCTTTAAAAGAAAAAATAACACTAATTATTAGTGTTACAGACCAGCTGTACTTACGGAAGCCATTCCTGGGGGAAAAAAAATCAAGAAGTACGTTCACTGTCAAAGCTATATACAAGGTTGGTATCAACTTTATTACTTATATAAGAGAAGTGTTGAAAAGTCCACATGTGGTTCAATGGGAAGGTCTCAAACATACTTATCCATTGGTGCCACGGATAATACTCAGCCATAAAAAGGACAGGTCTTCTGGCATGCTCAACAGCAAAGCACCAGACATGTTGAGTGGAGAAGGACATTCATGAAATCACAAGCGGAAGACATGCTAGAGATTGACAAGGAGGGAGGGTGGTCTAGGATTGAGGGCCTGTGTGATTTTTAAAGGGATTTCTTTGTTGACAAGAAGGTTCAGTGTCATGAGAGTGTTGATGTCATTATCCCAGTTTTCATATGATTCTCTAGAGTTTTCAATGATTTTATCATCGATTAAATTGAATAAGGAAAACACAAGGCTGTTCTCTAGTATTTATTACAACTGAATATGAATTTGCAATTGACTCCAAATGAAGAGTTTAATTTAATAAATCTACAGAACTGAAGAAAAGAAAATGCGATAGAGCAGAAGGGATGACCAGGGTCAGAGCAGAGAGCTCTGCTGTCTTTATACCGCTTCTTACCTTCCTCTCTCAAGTGCGTTTGAAGATGTAGAGCACAAAGGAAGAAGAAAAGGCGCCTTTAACTTTAAGAGACAGAGACAGGGGAGATTCCGAGTTATAAGAAACAGATTGTGGCTCAGTGTAGGAAAAAGCTTGTCAGCTAGAAACTAAGAGTGTCCGGTTCTAGCACGGGTCACCTGGAGAGCTGAGCTGCCATGTCAACTTGTTCAGGCAGAAAAGAGTTCCGCCAAAGGTCTGGCTGCATTTGGAAAAGATTGGCCTCACCCGGAATCACAAGTTCAAATGTCAACATAAGCCGGAGAATGAACATGAACTATGGACACAAGCTGGGAGAGAGAAGAAAGGTGACTGACGAGGACCGCAGAAAACCGCAGCGGCCATCTGCCACTCAGCCCCTGGTGGGTGTCTGCCTTAGGCAAGAACGCTGATCTGGTGAAGCTGAACCTGCAGATGTTTCCAGGGCAAGGTGGAAACAAAGCTCTTGTGTGTAATGCTATGAAATCTAAACTTCTAAACCTAGGAAGTTTAAAGAAGGCTGATCTAGAATTCGCTCTACTAGTTTAATTTTAACATTTTAATGTAGTAATAACAATGGTTTCCATGATGCATTTTTGCCTTACTAACTGATAGATAGATGCCATTATAGATAGATTACTGTATCCATGAAAGCATCTTAAGAGTACATTTTTTAAATGTGTTATACAAGGTCTTACTATGTAGCCCAGGCTGGCCTGGCACTCACTACACACATCAGGCTAACCTCCAACTCACAAAAACACACTCCACCCCACCCTCACACACAGCCTTCTGACTGTTGGAATTAAAGGCATACAGGAGTTTATGTCTTATTTGTTGCAATCTGTGCTTGATAGCAACGTTGTAGTTATAACAGTCTTTCTGGCCAGGCACGGTGGCTTGCTGTGGCATCTGCCTTTAGTTCCAGTGACTGGGGGAGAAGCACGCAGATTTCCATGAGTTTGAGGCCAGCCCGTGCTACATACATTGAGCTCCTGTCCCAAAATCGAACCAAACCAATCAACCAACTAACAAACAAAACCAGTGTCTTTCTGTTCAGTCTTGAATATGATGCCCTCCCCCTTTCAGAGAGACTTCATGAACATTTCCGTTTTCTTGCAGCCTGTATTATCTTTACCACACAACCAGACTGGTATTAATGTGCTTCTTTCTTCAAGTCTGTCTCATAAGAGCACTTCTCTTCTCTGACGGGAAGTGGAACACTTTGAGGAAAAGTGCCAAGTCCCACATTTTGCTTCCCTGTCCTCAATATTGTTTGCCACCATCAGCACCGCATAGTAAATGCTCAAAGGGAGCCGAATAAACATCACAGAGATTTACTTACTCCCAGGCTCTCTGTTGGGTAATGGGACTTAATATGTCCCTAGCCTAAAAGGGAAGGGTTGGAAGGTTTGGTCCTATGATGCCTGATTCTTCCTGCACCACCGTGACTTACCTGCCTATCAGCTTTTCCCACTAGAGGTGTCAGCACCATCCCTAGCCCCCTGAAGTCCTCTGGAGCTTTCTAGCTCGTCTAGGTGAGGGTATCTGTTCCCTGCTTTGACTTGAATAAGCAATAAAGGTATCAATCAAACTTTGTTCTCCATACACTCTATGTAACAGTGGCCTTAGGAGGACTCTGCACTCTAACGCAACCTGGACACTAGGGACCAGGCAGCAGAGGTCAAGGAGACTCTCCTTGTTCATCATTCTTTCAGCTTCATCCAGATGTTATGTTATCAGTGTCTGCTGTTTCTCTGGAACTTTGAGGGCCCTGTGTGTGATAGGCAGGGTTCAACAGTTCCAGTGGAGCAATAGCCAATAGGACAGGTGTATCTGAGACAGACGAAAGCAATCACACCTGAGCTATTGAGGTCACCGGGCTTCCACTTAGCCAGCAGACACGGAGATCTGGGTTGGTATTGGAAAACAACAAAACTTTTACCAGAATTCAGATAATTTTGTGCTGGGTAAAACACACACACACACACACACACACCTTTTTCCCATTTAAAAAAAAAAAAAGGAAAACATTTCAAAGTCCTTCTTAAACTTTTTGACAAGCAAACATCATCTTCTTTTACGAAGGTAGTAAAGACAATGGGCAGCACAGCTGAGGCCTGGTCGAGCTTTCACTGGCGCCTCTCAAAACAGGGGGCTTACATGAACCCTGCACTTGGACATGATAGAGATTTAAGGTGAGAGATGCACTAATTATCTCGAGTTAGCCACTATCCAATTTATATATGAGTAGAAATAGCACATTATGCCTCATAAATGTATGCATATTATACACCAAAAATCGTTTTTAATTTTTTGCTTTGTTATGTTTGTTTTTTGAAATAGGGTTTCACAGTGTAACCTTGGCTGTCCTGGAACTCACTCTGTAGACCAGGCTGATGTCGAACTCATAGAGATCCACCTGCCCCTGCCTACTGAGTGCTGGGATTAAAGGCGCGCCACCACTGCCTGGCTGTTCTTAAATTTAGAAGCCTACTTTTGGGAATTTTAGTTTCACAAGAAAAAGTCCAAGAATCAAATCTCTCTTCACAAATGTCCGTATGCCAAGAATGTGTTCCGCTGTCCTTCAGATACTGTGCTCCTGGCTGGGCTCTGAAGTAAGACCAGAGTCTTTGTTTCCACGCTGGTGCAGCTGTGGTCTGTATTTCATCCCAGGAAACTTCAGCTCCTTTGAGTTCCTCTTGGATGCCATCAGATTTCACATGTAGCTCTTCCTTCACCCAAACAATTACTTCTTTTGTCCTTTTTCACTGATGTGGACTTATTTGGTCTTACTGAATGTGTTGTTTTGTAGGATTTTTTTTTTAATTGACAGAAAAGAGAGAGGGCCGAAAAAGGCGTATATCCTACCGAGTACATCAACTTCAGAGTTCAGTTCTAAGGACACACATGGCCCTGGGAATGACCGGCCAGAATCCTGCGGTGACCACATGGAAACCTCGGCACTCAAACAATCTTCTCAGATGCTGGAAGGCTGCAGAGCAGCACAAAGGAAAGAGGCAAGCTCTCTGGTGCCGCATGTCACTTTTTAGATGCGAAAGACAAAGGTCACCAATGGGTAGACAATTTTCATCAAAGCGCAGTTCTCTGGCTAAATTTCCGTGTTAGATGTAAGCCCAATGAAAGCCGCAGGCAGCAACAATATCAACTGACTTCCTTAGGGTCTTCAGTCTAAGGCAAGCTTTTGCTTTCCTAAATTACTAAACCCATTCCTTATCCGATCACCTCCTCCTGCCCTTCTTAACCCCTCCAGCGTATTTTCCAAGAACAAGTAGGGTGTGGGGAGAGGACCCTCAAACATACCATGAAGAGTGCTTCTCCCCCCTCAACACTACAGGATTCTGCCCATCATTCAATTAGGAACAGAGCTCACATCTACTAACTCTTCATCCACATCTACTGACTCTTCATCCAGTCACCCCTTACCACCCTTCCTTGCCTACGGTCCCCTCTCCTGTCCCTCTACTCCAACTATAGCAGTCTCTACTGACCCTACTACATTATGCAAGTCCTTACAGAAGTTATTCCAGGAAGCAATAAAACACATTTTTGTTTTTGGAGACAGAGTCTCCGATGTACCTTTGGCTGACCTGGAACTTCTATGTAGACCAGGCTGGCCTCGAACTCACAGAGATTCCCCTACATCTGCCTCCCACGTCCTGGGATTAAAGGTGAGTGCCACCAAGTTAGGCTGAAAATACATTTTTAACAAAATAATTTTATTTCACAATCACAAGAACATCAAATATTGTATATTTCCTGAATTCAGATCACTGAGGATTTTTATATTCTCTAGAAGATGTTCAGCCTTAATAAGGCAGATTATAAATTCCCAGGAGTGTTTGAGTTAGAGAGTGGACAGAACATACGGAGGGTCTTTCTTAATTGTCTTCATGTAAAAGGTGCGACCCAACTTTGCCCTGACACCATAATTGCTCATTCATACTTGTAAAGACATGGAATATAGTCCAGATCTTTGACTCAGTGCCAACATTCCTTCCCATTTATGTCTGTCATTCACACTTTTTCCTGGATCTCGAGGTGATTTTGGCAAGGTATCTCAGTTGGGGTTCTGGGTCTCTATGAATCTTGTTCCATGAGACTTAACTGAATTCCTTACTCTTTGCCTAAAAAATAAATTCAGAGATGCACCACCTAGATTGTCTCAGAAATATTTGCTTGGCAATTGTAGTGACTGCAGTCACTAGATAACCTCCACTACAAGCCTCTTCAAGGACTACCATAGCTTTGGGAGGTGGGCAACAGGCATCCAACACTGGCCCAGTGATGGACCCTCACAGAAATAATACTTGGTATAGAGTGTCCTACCAGCTGACCAAGGCACACCAGTCACATATCACCATCTAGCTTTCCTTTTGACTTGATACTACTTTTAACCTCTATTATTAAAATTTCAAGGGCTGATTCTTAACTTATATCATATATATTGAAATATCATGTCAGTGCCTGCTCTGAAGACTCCACCTGACAAGCCCCTAAGAACAATGTCACAACTGAGAAAGAGATGGGGGCAAGCAGGATGAGGGTGGAGAGATGAGACTCACCACGGAAGCAAGGCTGAGAGCAGTAACGAGTCCTCAGCCAATCATCTGCTCGCAATGCCAGGTAATAAAATTTCAAAAGCTTATTTGTATTTTTAAGACTTTTAGCTAAAATTTCTTCTAATTCTCCCTCTCAAAAATTTTTTTTCTTTATATTAACTTAATTCTTTTACGAAGAAATGAAGACATCAATTTGTTCACAGATGATCTGAACTTAGCTTAGGTCTCAAGGAGTACCTAGGAGACCTGGACTCACTAGATCAAATAATTTTTAAATACATCACCCTGCATATTATATATTTTCATCATCCATTTGTTAGAAGTTCTCCTTCAGCTCCATGCACCTAAGGTTTAAGAAAAGTTAAAATAATATGTAGTCAGTCCTATGTTTCAAGATATGATAAATTTATTACTAATACTTCCATTTCTGTTTGTTGCCACCATTACTATTCAGTCCTGCTGTGTTATTGTGTTTTCTTATTCAAACAAGAACTGTATTTGATCCATCTAATATCTAGAAGACACCTTAGCTTCATCCACTGTCACACACTGGCACTGCCATCCTTACTTGAGGGTGAGGATAGCTAGGGCTTTCCAAAGCCCCTTTAGCCTTATTCGTGGGTGACTGGCATCTGTGCCAAACCCATTCCACTTGGCCCCTTATGAGTGGTTCTAAATTCCAAAGGCTGCTTGTTTGAAAATTCATGCGCTTCTCAATGATGCAATTCCTTTTTTGGCTGCCCCACTGCTCAGTTAGTTCAGACAACAAGATGCTTAGGGAATGGATAATTTTTTTTTTCCTTTTAGCTGCCAAAACCTAACAGAGGGCTTGGTATTTTATAGCTATTGTGGAATTTTCAGAAGTTTGGAAAACAGAGGATTTTATTTTTTGTTTTGTTTTGATATAGGACATTTTGACAATGGCTTTGGCAGCAATACAGAAATCTCCATGCTTGCAAAGCAGAATAACATTTGCAGCCATCTGGCACCCATGTAGCACCCTCTGAGTGGGATAGATAGAAAAACAGTTACAATTAGGGGGGCTAAGACGGCTCTCCCACAGTTTCTGCATGGACTATCCCGTGACCAGGATCCAAGGCAATGGAGGAGCTGCTGGTTCTTTATTAGCACGCTTCTAGAGCAAGAGCTGACACTTCCTTCTGTCGTGTCTTATTTTTCAACCCCCTTCCATTCTCACTACCACACGAAATCCAAATTTTTGGACTCAGATTTTTGCTCAGTAGAACATCCCCAATCAAAGCAAACTGCAAAATTCACAAAAAAGATTCACTGTTCGTGAATAGTTCAATTAATTTATTTTTAACTATGATTTGGATTTGATTTCAAGAAATGTAGAAAAGATTTAAAACACTATCTTAGGAATCACTTTTGCCCTTACATTTTCAAAGCTTTGCCTTTACATAGTAAGCATCAGAAGCTTAGATTTTGTTGACATGTTTTCAAACAGTAAAATACAGGTGATTCTTGATTCTTAAAACTGAAATAAAAAAGTTCCTTTAAAGCAGTAACTGTGACTTTTCTCACTTTAAAATTGTTTGTTATTCATCACAATAAACAGAATTAATGAAGATGTGTAAGAAATAGCACAGTCACAGGACGCCAGAGAGCTGCTCACTGCTCCAGAGAGAAATCTGCTGGAGTTGTGCCAACACGTCATACACAGTTGCTATGAGGGAAGAAATGGGAAAAGTAAGTTGGGGAGATTTACCTAGGAGGGAAAAGAGATGACAATACAGGATAAAAGAGAAGGAGAAAGGGTAAATAATACTAAAGATGGTTGGAAAAGCCACAGGGAATTATACTGCTTTATGGATATGAAATTACATCTAATTAATATACACAAATGTGTGTGTGTGTGTGTAGAGAGAGGGAGAGAGAGAGCTCAATTAAAGTTGCATTCATTGAGGTAATGATGCTCTCCTTACAAACCATGGATTGTTTCCAAAACTCCCAATCCCAGAGACAGTAAACCGTCATTCAAGTCGTTGGTCTAGGGAGTTCAAGACACCTCCCAAGATAATATAAGCTAGTGCTAAACTTTCTGGAAGGTGCCTTCCAGGAAAAAAAGGTAAGACCTTATTACTTAATACACCACACACTTTGGACACAGTATTTGGAGAAATCATTCTGGACTTGTTCTGGAATTATTTTCAGTGAAGATTGGTGCTCATAGTTTAGGAAGTTGCATGCAAGCTGCTACTGGAGAAAAGAAAACACTAGTCCTATCCAGCTATAATGCCAATGAACCACAACAGTGCTCAGTGTTATAAGAGGTCCTGAAAGACAAAATAGAGGCACTTTTACGCTGAAAGAAGCCAACAACCATTTAATTGGACTTAAGGCCTACTCAGGAGGAGGGAACTCATGCCGGCTACTGAAAATTTAGTGACATACTTGTCGATGCTGGAGAAGCTACACTACTGCCACTTCCTAAACCAATATGAATTCTAGCTAACTCTGTGTTTCTGCATCCTAAATAATTACCCTGCATCCACAGACAAGCGCAGCTTTCAGCCATCATCGAAGAAGATTCAGATGGAAATCATAATAGGGAAACCACAGGTGGTCCAAATGCAGAGATTAAGTGACCCCAACTAAATACATTTACAATGCCATCTCTACACTTAAGGTTCAAGGAACATCACATAGGAGGTGTCAGAAATGTTATAAGAGACAGACGACAAGACTTCTGCTGTGAGATAATCTCTTCCAAAGAAAAGTAATAATAACCCACTAGTCCTATAGAAATAATCTTCGATGACAATTACCTGTTTGAACTCTAAGATACAGAATTTAAAAGACAATCATAACAGTATTCAAAGAATTCAAGAAGCTTTAGTAAGTTTCTACACTTTCCGCATCAGGTTTTTTGGGGTCTTTTGTGCTACTTTCTCCTCCTAGTTTCCCTCCTCTACCCTGTCTTTATTCAATTTAACCCTCCTTGTTTCATAATACCCCTTTTGTAGAGGCATTTTATTTGTATTTTAGTAAATAAAGCTTGCCTGAAGATCAGAGAGTAAAAGAGCCCCACTAGTCAGCCTTGCAGACCAGGCAGTGATAACACACATCTTTAATCCCAGTAGACGCATGAATTTGCCATAGAAACCAGGCAGTGCATGCCTTTAATCCCAGTGGTGCATGCATTTAATCCCAGCCCTAGAGAGGATTATAAAATGGGATGAGACAGATCACAGACACAGTCTCTTTCTGAGATTCCTGGAGGCATTATCTCCATTTTCGAACTAAGATTAAAGTAAGAACCAGCAGCTATTTTGCTTTTCTGACCTTCAGGTTGAACCTCAATTTCTCTCTCTGAGTTTTTATTAATTGTGCTTCACCTTTTAGTTCTTTATAGCTGTGAATTTTATCCTTCTAAAATACATTCATATACATACAATAAAAGAATCAAAACGAAAATCCACAAAATAAAATCTATACCTAGCTCCATTATTAGATGAAGAACCAATGACTGCATAGGCCATAGACTAAGAAAGCACCTACTGCTGTTACTCTACTTAATAGATCTATATCTAACATAGCACCAATAACTTACTATTATATCCATAAGTTAACACATATCTCAACCCTCATCTTAGAATCTTCTATCTGCAGTCTATAGTCTCAATACAAGAGACCAACACTTGATCAAGGTGCAAAAGACCACAGTATACTAAGCCCTAAAGGAAACATATGTATCACAGCTCCCCAGACAAAGGCCCAATGGTCATTCTAGAAGAAAGAGAAGAAAGCATCTAAGAGCCAGAGGTGGGGGATAATCCCAAGGGAACTGTGTCTTCCAGTGCAGCAGCTGCACAGAGGCCCTCAAGCAGCTGTGACAGCACACAAAATCTATGCAAGCTCGTGGCACAGCAAATTCCAGAATCAAGTGGGAGTTGGGTACAAATCCCATGCCTACTCAAGAAGCTCTTAGCAATGTTTAGCTTCTGGGAAGGGGGGGGGCAATTTTTTCTAAGAGTGGAGACCCAGCTAAATTGACCATGCTCCAATGGAAAGCCACACATCAGAGAATATTTTGGCAACACAAAGTGACCATAATGAATAAATAAAAAAAGGACACAAGTTGGGTGGGAAGGTGAGTAGCTTGATGTAAATATACTTGGGGTAGGAAGGGAGAGTATGATCAAAATACGAGGTACAAAATTCTCAACGTTCTCATAAAAATACTTTTTGAAGAAGAGTTCATACCTTTTAATAATAACTTTAAATTTGAATGGTCTCAACTCCCTAATCAAAAGACACAGATTAGTGGGATAGATTGAGAAACAAATTTCCTAAATTTTTGCTGGTGTGAAACCCATGTTACCTTCAAGGATACCCTCTTTTGAGTGAAAAGTTGTAAAAAGAGCTATTGGACCAGAAAACAAGAAGGTATTATTATCTAAATATCTGAGAAAATAGACTTCAAAGTAAAATTAATCAGAGAAAGAAGACACTTGGTTCTGATCAAGGAAACAGTTAACTAAAGAGACATTATTGCCCTAGACAATTATGCATCAAAGTGTGGTGCAACCAATTTAATATAAAGCACACTGCTGAACTTTCAGGACTCAAGAGTACTTCAACTCAGTAGTAGTAAGTGATTCAGTACCTCACTTTCTTCAACAGATTTATCATCTAGACAAAAACAAATCAAAATTATATGGCATCACAGGTCAAATGGACCTTACGATTATCTACAGACTACTCCAGCCAAAGGCCAAAGAATAAATACTCTATTCAACAGCCCATGGATTTTTTTCCTAAAATAGATCACATATTGAAACATAAAAGAAATCTTTAAAGATTCTGCAAATTTAAAATAATTCTATGTATGCAATCAGACCACATGTAATAAAGATTAAAATTAATTAACAAAAAATCTCTAATAATCACACCAACTCATAATGATTAAATAATGCATAACTGAATGAATGTGTCAAAGAAGGAATCAAGAAAGAAATAAAAATTTACGAACTTAGTGAAAATGAGAACACAGTACAGCAAAACTTCTTGGCTAGATGAAAGCAGTCATAAGAGGGAAGCTTATAACTCTCAGCACCCACATTTAAAAATTTAAAAGAATGTCAACATATGACTTAATGATACAACATAAAAACTTAGAAAAAACAAAACAAAATCCAGAAAACAGTAAGAAGTAATAGAAATAAGAGCGTAAGTTAATGATAAGAAACAAAGCAAATCATACAAATACTCAATGAATCTATGAACTGGATCTTCCAAACAATCAACAAGACTGGCAAACACTTAGACCAATTAAGCAAAAGAAAGAAAAAAACAAGGAAGAAATGAAAGAAGGAAAGGGAAGGAGGGAGGAGAGAGCCAAATTAACAGAATCAGAAATTAATAGGAACACATAACAACAAACACAAAAGAAATTCAGACAATTATTGGGGAACACTTTAAAACAGTTTATTAAATTAGAAAATGTAAACGAAATGTTTGACTTTCTAGATTAAGCCAAACAACCAAAGTTAAATAAAAAGATATCATCAAGCTAAACAGACCCCCAAAAATAAGGAATTAAAAACAGTAATAAAAATGCCTTCTGCCTAAAAAAAGCCTAGATCCAGATAGATTCACAGCAGAATTCTACAGACATTCAAACAAGTATACAACCAACATATCTTAACTAATTTTTTAAAAATAGAAAAAGAAGGAATGCTTCCAGGTTTGTTCTATGAAGTCAATATTTCTCTGATACCAAAGCCAGGTAAAGACACAGGAAAAAAAAACTATAGACCAACATCACTGGCAAATATAGATTCAAACATCTTTAATAAATACTTGGAAATTAAATGCAGGCATAATCTTGGAGGTGGGGATATGATTCAAAATACATAAGTAAAAAAAATATAATACATCATGTAAGTAGACCTAAAGACAAAAAAGACATATTCTTCTCAATAGAACAGAATTGGCCTTCGGCAAAAGCCAGCATACTTTTATGATAAAAGACTGAGAGAGAGCAGCTCTGGAGGGGACTTGCCTAAACATAATGAAGACTACACATGACAAACCCACAGCCAGAACCCCCCACATGGAAGAAAACAAAAGCAATCCCAGAAGAATCATGAACAAGACAGAGTTTTATACCATCCAATTCCTTCAGTACAGTGCTTGAAGCTGTGTGGCTCCAAAATACAGGGGAAAGAAATTAAATGGTTATAAACAGGACAAGAGAAAAAAATCTCCAAAATTAGCCGGGCGGTGGTGGCGCACACCTTTAATCGCAGCACTTGGGAGGCAGAGGCAGGCGGATCTCTGTGAGTTCGAGACCAGCCTGGTCTACAAGAGCTAGTTCAGGATAGGCTCCAAAACCACAGAGAAACCCTGTCTCGAAAAACCAAAAAAAAAATCTCCAAAATTCCACCATTAAATGCTTAGAAATGATTAACAGTTTAAGCAAAATGACAGGATACAAAATCCACTTACAAAAAGCACTAGTCTTTCTATATACCAATAACATGCTGAGAGAGATACTGTGGGAACACCACTATTCACAGTAGCCTCAAAATACCCAGGAAAAAACCTAACTGATGACGTAAAAGACTTCCTCAATGAAAACTTTAGATATCTAAGTAGTTTGAGAAAGACAGGAAAGATATATTGACCGTCCCCGCCATGTCCATGAATTTGTAGAATTAACTGTGAAAATGAGTGTACTACAATTTACAAACCCAACGCAATTCCCATCAAAATTCCCACAACGTTCTTCATAGCAAGAGAATAAGAATCCTGAAATCCATGTGGAAGCACAAAATCCCCCAGAGAGCCAAGGTGACTCTGAATAAAAAGAACAATGAGAGTCATCACACCAGATTTGCAGCTGTATTACAGCCCTACAGTAATAAAAAAAAAAAAGCACAAAAACAAACACGTAGATCAATGAACAAAACAGAAGACCCAAACACAAGTTGACATAATTATAGCTAGCTCATATTTGACAAAAAGTGTCAAAATAACAAACTGGAGAAAAGGCAGCATCTTCAACAAATGATGCTGGGAAAACTGAATGTCAACATGTAGATAAATGAAAACACACACATACGTATATATACATTGTATATATGTATATATATTATGATGCACAAAAACCAGCCAACACTAAATGAAACATAGGTTTCGATGTGAAATCTGAAATTCTGGGATTTTTCTAGAAGAAGATATAGGCAGTACCCTACAAGATATAGATTCAGGGAATGGGTTCCTTAATTGGACTCTCTCCACTCAAGAATTAAGGTCGATAATTGACAAATTGAAACCTCATAACACTGAAAAGCTTTTGTATAAGAAAGGAGGCCACTGGATGAAAAGGCAGATCACAGAATAGAAGAGTGGGTTTTGTTTTTCATTTTTGTTTTTTTGCCAGCTATACATCTGACAGAGGGTTGATAGCCAGAATATATAAAGAGCTCAGAAAAAAAAAAAAGAAAAGAAAGGACCTTATCAAAAGTGTGGGATTAAAAACTGGTGCAACCACTCTAGAAATAACTCTGAAAAATCCTCAAAAAATTAGAAGTACATCTACCATACTACCAAGCTAAACCTTGGCATATGCCCCCAAAGACCTTCTACTGCAGAGATGCTCGCCCGGCCATCTTCATTAACATTCTAGTCACAACAACTAACGGACAAAAACAAACTAAAGGCCCTTCCACTGATGGATAGATAATGAAAATGTGGTACATATACACGATGGAATTTCACCCAGCTCTCAAGAAAGATGAAATAATCAAATTTGAAGGCAAGTGAATAGAATTGAAAAATATTATACTTCAGCTCAGTGCCCCATTTTATAATTGGATTGATTAACCTTTTATGGTCTAATTTCTTGAGTTCTTTGTATATTTTGGATATCAGACCTTTGTCAGTTGCGGGGTTGGTGAAGATCTTCTCCCAGTCAGTGGGTTGCCTTTCTAGCCCAGGTAGTTTGGATGCTCACCTTAATAGACCTGGATGGAGGTGGGTGGTCCTTGGACCTCCCACAGGGCAGAGAAACCTGCTTGCTCTTTGGGCTGAGGAGGAAGGAAGACTTGATTGGGGGAGGGGGAGGGAATGGGAGGTGGTGGCGGGGAAGAGGCAGAAATCTTTAATAATTAAATAAATTAATAATAAAAAAAGAAATTGACAAATTATGGGAAGAAAGTGAAAAAAAAGAAATATGATGCAATTTTATAAAATGTAAGGATCTGGAAAAAAAAAAGAAAAGAAAAGAAAAATATTATACTTAGTGAAGTAACCCAGACCCAGAAAGACAAACCCTACTTGGTTTATTTGTGGATCCTAGGTCTGAATCTTTGGATGTGAATTTATAACCTGAAGTAAACACAAAAGTAAAGAAAGTATAAAGAGGCTGTGGTGACAGGATGGGAGAAAGAACTCCAGAGAGGGGGAGACAAGGACAGAAGATGCTAATGGGGGCAGCGTGGAAAGGGGAGATTTTAAGTGTTGAGAGGAGAGAATGAGTAATACAGAGCAAAGCGAGATAAATAATAAGAGCATTTGAAAAAGTAGTAAGGCAATGCTATTTTGTAAGCTTACTTAAAATACATATAGTATACATAAGTATTATACACATGGTATTATTAAATGGAGTTATATCTCATGGAGTGATAATGTTCCACCTCAAAGTCATAGACTAATAAAAACTCCACTGCCAGGTATGAGAAACCTACATCCAAATTGTTGGTCAGGGGGGTCCAAGAGATTCCCAGAATAATATAGGCTATTGCTATGGCCCTTGGTTGCCATCCAGAACTTGAAAATCCCGTTGTTAAGGACATCGCATGTTTTAGACACAGGATTCAAAGGACTAGAGTTTGTAGCTGTTAGAACATATCAGAACGCGCTACACAACGGCCAAGGAAAAAAGCAGTCAATAGTTGTATCCAACGGTAAAGCCTACAAAACACAAAGATCATTGCCCAGTAAGGTATATCCAGTGATGCAATAATAGCACTTACATCTTTGAGTTAATCAACAACTTCCTAATTGGGCCTATGGTCTTCTCAGCAGAAAAGAATTCATGCCCAACTGGCACTGCAAATGTGGCCAATTATCCCTGTAGGTCATAGACCTACGGGAGAAACTACCTCCATCATCTCATTAACCCAGTATAGTTCCCAGCTGCTTAACTTTTTCCTATACTCACAGATCAAAGGTAACTCTCAACCCTCATCAAATATGCTTTTATGTTTCTACAGATGATGATTATTATAGAAATCCACGGCTAGTCAAAATACAGAGAATAAGTAACCATGAGGTGCTCTCTTCATTATTTTTCTGTCGCTGTGCACCATGACCAAAAGCAGCTTACACAAGAAAGAGCTGGTTTGGGCTTATGGTTGCAGAGGGACAAGAGTCCGTCGTGGCAGAATAGGCATGGCAGCAAGCAGCAGGCATGGTGGTAGGAGTCGGAAGCAGGGCCATCACATCTTCTACCACGCCCCTGAAGCGGAGGGAGGAAAGTAGAAGTAGGAGGAGACTACAAACCCTCAAGGAAGATCCTGGTGGCAAAACAAACAGACTTCCTGTAACACAGTTGCACTTCCCTGTCAGTTCTCTAATGGCACCATGAGCTGGGAACCAAGTATTAAATACCTAAGCCTGTTGAGGACATTTTTTCAACCAAACCACCAAAGGTGACCCCAAGTGATACATCTACAACAAACCTCTATATCTAATGCTTGGAAAATAGTAAGGAAGTGGCTTGGGAAAATTGTAAGAGCCAGAGGACTAACTAGGACACTGCTGTGAAATAGCATGTTCTAGAGATGATACAGAAGCTGCACCCATGAAATCTCAGCAATATGATTCCCTAAACAAGACATTCAACTGTGGATAGGAGAGAGTTCATTAGATTTCACCCTCTGAAATGAACTCAATAAAGTGTGTGTGTGTGTGTGTGTGTGTGTGTGTGTAGGATAAATACTATAGAGATTGCTGTGGGATGATTTTCTGTACACTACGAATATATGTTGCTCTCATTGGTTGATAAATAAAGCTACTTTTGGCTTATGGCAAGGCAGGATAGTGCCAGGCAGGAAATCTAAGCAGAGATACAGGAGAAGGAGTCTGGAACACCATCCAGAAGCCCAAGAAACAACATGCCAGCAGACCAGTAACACCACAGCTGCATGGCAATACTTAAATTAATAGAAATGTGTTAATTTACACATAAAAGCTAGTTAGTAATAAGCCTGAGCCATCAGTCAAACACTCATAGTTAATATTAAGCCTCTGAATGGTGACTTTAAAAGTGGCTGTGGGATCAGGCAGGATTAAAAGCCTGCATTTACAAGAGATTGGTTACATATATATGCAACAATAATAATTAAAGAGAAAAGTGTAAATAGTTTAAGACAGAGTGGTGGACATGGGAAAAATTGGAGGGGAGAAAGGAAGGATGAAAATTATGTAAATATAGTACTTGTGTATGGAATTCTCAAGTAAAAACTTTAGATTAAACAAAAAACAGATCCAATTAATTTTCAAGCAAAGCTATGGCCTAAATAAACGGTAGCATTCTCGTTTGGTGGACTATTACACAGTCCTAAAACAGTGTTATCAGAGTAAATGAAAGGCATTCATGATGCAGAATATATTGAGACAAGCACAGGCTATAAAATAATAGGTGGGAAATTACTTTTGCAATGTGTGTATGTACAAAAACATTATTAGCAAGTATTCACAAACTCACATTTGCCTACTAAGTTGAAAAAAAGGAGGAGGAGGTGGAGGAGGAGGAGGACACAGAAAGGGGAGTATCTCTAGCAGAGGACATTCTCTTCACTTGAGCAGGCTTTGCAGCCCAGCTAGGATACTAACACGTGCTAGGCTCACACATTTGGGATAGTGATTTATGGCGTTGCATCCTGATTTAATAGAGTACGAGAAAGGATTGTTGTTATTCCAACTCAAAAGAATCATAAAATGGTAATGAATGTTTTGAAACTTCATGAATATTTCATTTGAAGATAGGTTATCAGATTTATCTTAAGGTTAAAGATCATATAGACAATAAATCATGACCCGAGATGCAGTTGGTAGAAGCTCATAGTTGATGAGAACTTTTGGCCACAGCTATTTGTGAATGCTTATTTCAAATAAGTCAGAATCCAGCTAAGATAAAGGGGAAATTTTTGAATTTAAAAATTCACTTCAGGAGGATTCAGAACAGATTTCTAAGAAAGATTTGAAAGATCTTTTGAAGCTAAACTGACTGTATTGAAATTTTTCATTGACATTTTTAAATACTCCAAACTATAACCAATATTCAGTACAATGACATTGCAAGGCTCTTATGGGACCATAAAATTGGAAAATGAGCATAGACTTATTCTTTAGCTATGAATCTTGCATATAACCATCATTCATATTAGATATTTAATATGGAGCCATTCCCAAGGCAATTTCTCTTCTGAAATTTGTTGGCTGGAATGTAGTTGGCTTAAAATTTGCTGTTGATTTTGTCAGGTATATTTGATTTATTCAGCAGGGCCACGTAAAAGTTTCCAACAATCTACATGGATATTGAAATGAAATTTATGTCTGTGATGATGGACTTCTTTTCTCCCAGTTTTGAGGATGGCAAAGAGTGAGGTCCTTAATTCCTTTTGATCAATATTTTCTTCTTCTTTGTCATCATCAAGCTATAAAAATGTCATTTAGATGTGGAGATAAAATGTTTTCACAAGATTTTTTTCTTTCATTAGGAATTGAAAGTAAGGAATTTATTCATTTATCTGATCCATCATTTCAATGATAAGTTAATTCATTTATTTGATCAATCAAGCATTTCAAATACTTCCCTCATGCCCTATATCTTGCTACATTATGGAAAAAAATACGGTGGATGAGAATTCCTTGGTCTCTGCCATTTAAAAATCTTGCTACAGGGGCTGGAGAAATGGTTCAGTGGTTAAGAGCATTGCCTGCTCTTCCAAAGGTCATGAGTTCAATTCCCGGCAACCACATTGTGGCTCACAACCATCTGTAACGAGGTCTGCTGCCCTCTTCTGCTCTGCAGACACACACAGACAGAATATTGTATACATAATAAATAAATAAATAAATAATTTTTAAAAATCTTGCTACAGGAAGGGGCATTAAAGAAATAAATAAAGCGTTATAGAAAGTACATAATGAGTGCTAGGGAGGGAATATACAGTAGAGTTTATAGGTCAAAAGTGGCACCTTAAAGAAAACCATGTAAAAGGTGAAAGCTATCTCAACGATGAGTAAAGTCGTAGAGCAGCAATGTGCAGACAGGGAGGGGAAGTAGGTGATTTATCTGAAAAGTTGAGGGAAGCTTGTAATGTCTGAAACATGTTGATTATTTGGGGAGTTTTCGTTTCAGTAAGTTACCATAAAATAATGGGTTTCTTTAGATTGCTTTTGGTAGAATGGCCATGTTTGCTGTACTAATCCTAGGGATTCATGAGCATGGGAGATCTTTCTATATTCTAATATCATCTCCAATCTCTTTCTTTAATGCCTTAATGTTTTTAATTATAAAAGTAGCCTTTTGAATCATAAAAACCTTTTACTTGCTTGGTTAGAGTTACCCCCAAGGTATTTTATATTATTTGAGGCTATTGAGGAAGGACTTGTTTTCCTGGTTTCTCAGTCCGTTTGTCATTTGTATATAGAGGGTTACTGATTGTTGTGAGGAAATTTTGCATCCAGCTACCTTACTGAAGGTATTTTTTGGTTTTAGGATTTTCCCAGTGAAGTTTTGAGGGTCATTTATGCGTATGGTAATCTGCAAATAAAGATCTTTGTCCTCTTCTTTTATAATTTCTATCCCCTTGATCTCCTTCAGTTGTCTTATTGCTCTAAAATGTCAAATACTTACAATTCTATAGGCACAGAGAGAGTGGACAAGTGAAAGACTTGTATAATATAAGCTTTTTATGTGGGTGCTGGAGACAAAACTGAGGTGTCCACACTTGCACAGCAAATGCTCCACTGAGCTGTCCTCACCTCCCAACCACATCTTATCATTTAAGTGTATTAATAATGTATTAATTTAATTTTCCTTTAAATATGTATTTTATATATAGCAGATAGTTTTTTATATATAGTACTATATTATGTATATATAACTATACATATACTATATGATATACTAATAAGGCACAAAGGATCAAGCAGTTTCCTCACATACAGTGAATGGCAGAGCCTGGACTAGCTATGGGGCCCTTCTCTCTGTTAAAACATACTACATAGCAGCACAGTTCAAGCAATTATCAGAGCAAGAGTAAATTGGAATATTTAAGAAATAGGGAAAGAGCCCATCTATTTTGGGAATTGTTTTATGTCTGTTTTCTGAGGAAGCTCATATTCAGAGGAGGAAGAAAATTCTAGTTTGAATTTCCGCAAGACTGGCACACTTTTGACGATTTGACACTCAAAGCAATATAAATTATGCATTGATTATTAATGAATAAAGTTCACATTCCTATCATGATCTCACAGTAAAGAAGGGTGAGGAGCACTTGACATCACTTGTAAGGGAGCAGTTAATATTACCCAAAATTGAATTATAATGCTGCTCTCTACTATAAAGTATTTTTCAAATCCCTTCAATATGGTGTTTCAGAGGAAACTACCTGATATGTTTTAGGACAACGTACAGGGAATGATATGAAACCTTGCTAGCACGGAGGGTCATCCATTCCATTTTCTTACCTGTTTTAGCTTAAAGAGCAACGGGAGCACAGGATGACAGAGCGAGTTCCAGCAGAACTGGATTTATAGTGAGAGTCTGCTTCTCTGTTCCATTCATGCTGAATGAATCGAGAGAATAATCTTTCTGCTATTACAAATTCAGCAAGCCCTGCCATTAAACAGACAGTGTGATCTATCCCACTCCAAGTTGCTTTATAAGCAAAATGTATCTTTCTTGAGCTTCCTCCTAGTTAAGTAATTGTGACAAATGTATCTCTTGCCATTACTTTTATTGATAAAACCCAGTGTATCATCTTAATTCATCCTTCTCCTGCTCTATTTTAGCATCTGCCAAGAGATGGGGATTCCGACCCGCCAGCATTCCTGTGTCAGATAGCAAGCGTCTGTCTGCTCATCACCTATTCTTCACGGTGTGAAGCTCCAGTGTAGCTTGTTTGTTGTTTGTTTTTCCAGAAACCTTCAGCAGAGCCTCAAATCCCAGAAAACAATAATCTCAGGGTTCCCTTAGAAATCCCCTAGGGTTTTGCTATGCTAATGGTTAAAGCTACCTACCAGAATTAAACGGCAAATACTCCTATTCTCTTTTCATTTTTTGCATGTAACTTAGAGGAAAGAAGTATGTGACATCATCCAGACATTATTCTGATTTAGTAGGGTGATCACAACTTGTCATAGAAGGTGGGAAGGTCCAGAACCATGTCTTAAACTTAAATTTTTATCCTTTTCCTGCATGAAGCTCCTCTTTATCCATGCTGTTTTAATCTCAGAGCACAAAGAGCCTGCTTGCTTTGTCGTGCTCAGATATTTTTATGAATTTTTTCCATTTCTAATAACAGGAGATAATTTTTCAATTCTATTCTGAAGTAGGCATCTGTTTAATTATTTTGTTTGTGTTTCTTGACGGGTTTGTTGAAAATTAATTTATTCACTTAGTTCAAATTACTTGAGAAGAGATGATAAATGAATGCAAATTAAAAGCTGGTTTTGGTCAGAACACAAGCGGAAGAAATAGATCCAGCCTGGAGTGCTTTTAGATGTGGCTTATTTTTGGCAATTAGTCACAGCTTATGCTAGAAATCAAACCAAATACTTTGAGTTGGAGAGTTATTTATGTCCTAAACCATAAACATGTAAACACGCACAGGTTTAATATCAATTCAAGATACTTTGGGGCCGGGCGGTGGTGGCGCACGCCTTTAATCCCAGCACTCGGGAGGCAGAGGCAGGTGGATCTCTGTGAGTTCGAGACCAGCCTGGTCTACAAGAGCTAGTTCCAGGACAGGCTCCAAAACCACAGAGAAACCCTGTCTCGAAAAACCAAAAAAAAAAAAAAAAAGATACTTTGGATGAGAAGTCTTTGGGATGTTGGAAGCAATTTTTTTATTATTTTTATTTGGAAAGGTTTGAGTATTTGCTGATACACACTGAGGTATCTCGGGGATAGGACAGAAGTCTAAATGTAACTTTATCTACCTTAGACACGCAATCTGAAGGTAATTAATATAGTATCTTCAGCTCATCTCCTCTAGTGATTCACTTGGTTGGTTTAATATGTTGACATAGTGTCACACTACATTACCTGGGCTGGCCTCAAACTGGCAATTGCACTGCCTTGGCCTCTAGAGTGCCAGAATCTTAGATGAATAACGCCAGAACCTACTGCACCTGTGTACTCATTACAGCCCTTTACCTAAGACCAGACACGGAATTTTCCATCCACGCACACTGTTAACATACCAAGAGTTTCAGATCTGAAGGCACTTCAAATACTGGATTCGGGAATTAGGAATGCTTATCTTATATACATAAATATAGTATTTATAGTTTTATACACCGTGCTAAAAGAACTTTAAACTCAGGGTCATGGAGGTGATTTGCCAGGAAGGGGCTAGCTGCCAAGGTCAATGATCCGAGTTAAATCCCCGGAATACACACACGCGAACACACACACATACACACAAACACACACACACACACTGTGATACAAATGACCCCCACACACCCACACACACCAAATCAATGCAATTTTAAAAATTAAGAACTTTGAATTCAATAGAAGAAGCAATGAGATAGAGAGTCATTGTTCATTGATGCACAGGACAAGCAATAATTCACACTAGAGCACTATATGCCTAGCCTCGCCTGTCTTACACCAAGGTGGACTAAGGATTCTCAGACTTTAACACAACATTCAGGTTTGAAAGAAGAAGCAAGTTGGCAATACCCCCAAAAGGCTGGGTCTGGAATTGTCATAACAGCATTCAAGTTGTAATCTCTTGGGTAAAGGAAGTTACACGATCAGGCCCTGTTCAGAATGAAGGGAAACTAACTTTGCCTTGGGAATGGAGAGGAAGGCAGTTAGTAACCATCTTTAGAGATTATCTAGCATTTATACCTAAGTTTAGATTTCAGAAGTCTGTTTCTATACGAAAACAGGAATTCCGCCTGAGGCTTTGTACTAGACAGCAGCAATTGATTTTCAAAAATAGTAACCTATCTATATGCAGTTTGTCTGCATGTCTAAAACTGGGTGGATTAAGCGGATGGTAATAATTTCAACAATAATTACCAAGCTTTTTGCTGAAACCAAAGCTGGGATTTCAGGCTCGTTGCATTTCCTTCATTGTTCTTCCAGTTTCTACTCTTTATTTCTTCACATGTGTGCCTCATTTACCATGTGAAACCAATGTAAGAAGGAAACAGAAGGCCAAGTGATAATGTGTTCACACGCATGGGTAGTTCCCCCACACCATCTAATCAGGAGGGACCATCCAGGACCAGGAAGCCAGGGTAGAATGTGCCAGGCAATGCTGTATCCTTGTTGGCATCAGTCAGACAAAATATCTCCTTTCTTCACTCCCTTTTCCAGTGCCTCCCACACCAAGGAGTAACTGAGAGCTTTGCGAGTGTTTAATAAATGCTAGTCACAAAATGCTGTTCAAATACATCACAGACAGTCATCTCAATTGTTCTGTTTGAAACATGTGTCAAGATCCCAATGTATGCTAGGCACTGAGAAGACAAAGGTAAATTATCCACTTTTCAAAGTTTCAGAAAGCTTAAAATGGATGAAATATTTCCTGAGATGTCTGGTTTTGTTTTTAAAAAAATCTTTGATGTCATAATATAAAACTAAATGACCTCTCATCCTAGCGCCTATTCACAGCGCTTTCAGTGCCATCAAATAATAGTAACAAATAAGACTGTGACACGAGACACAAGGATATTTAACAATAAAGGCTTCTCACACAGAGGATCCGCTTCAACAATGGTTCTTCCTCTGCAGCTCACGGATGGAAGAGAAATTATAATCACATGAAAGAGTCCTCTGAAGTGACTGCAAAGTTAGATCAGTTCCCACATGGCAGAAGTGACCTAGGGAAGGTTGGGTTTGTTAATTCAATTAGTACATTATTTTGAGCACCTACTGAGCCCTAGCATGGGGCTTGGTGTACGATGGAAAGCAGAAAAGACGCAACTTCTGCTTCCTCAGAGCCCCTGACTGGTGACAAAACAGACAAGCAGGCAGCTGCAACCAAGTATAGTTTGACAAGAACTCGGGGTACGGATGTCAGGATCTGTCTCCGGAGTGAAAGCTTTGGTCCATGGGCCTCCTTCTAGCTCCAAGACATTTAACAAACAGAAACTTCAACCTGCATATGAGAAAGAAGTGTTCCTCCTTCTGAGCCTTGTTTACTTGACATAACATTTTCCAGCTCCAGCCACTTTCCTGTACATTTTGCAACTTCATTCTTCTTTACATCTGAATAAAATTCCTTGTGTATCTGTGCCACATTTTCCTTATCCATCTATCTCTTGGTGGACATCTAACCTGATTCCATGTCCTAGATATTATAAATACAGCCACAATGATCAGTGGATGTACAAATATTTCTGTGGTAGGGAATATGCTAAGAATTTAAGGAAGGAGTGTAAGGTGGGATTTAATAGATCACGTGAGATACGAGTTAAAGGTAAAATGATGGAAATGAAAAGATACAGCAAGAGTGGGTACCAGAGAGATGAGGGAGAAAAGCAGACCGTGAAGGGAGATAATCAATCAAAACTAATGGTTATAAAAACACCAAGAAGAAAATCTGTTAATTTTTTTGTTGTTAATATAGTATCTTGTGTTTATTTGTTGACAATATCATACCTATAAACAGTGTATCTGTATCATATCCACTCTTACCTCCCCCTCACATTCCTTCCAGATACTCTCAACACAACCCCTCCTACCATTGCATCATTTATCTTATTTTAGTAGCCCACTGAATCTAATGAGTGCTGCCTATTGGAAAGTTGACTGCTCTTCTTGATTTGACTCGATTTGCAGGTCTTATGCAGGTAAGCATAGCTGCAGAGAGTTCATGCATACAAAGACCACAAACTATCCTTTCATGGCACTCCTCCCCATGCTCTCCCCTCCTCTTCCCCGATGTTCCCTGAGCCTTGGGCAGCGAAAGAGTGGCTACAGATATTTCTTTAGAGATGAGCACTTGGAAGTCACTTATTCTTGGCACCCTGACCAGTTACAAGTCTCTTCATGAACTATTAACCAATGCAGCAAGAAGCTTCTCTGGCCACTTCTGAGGGAAGTGCTAGTATATGTTTACAATCATAGGAATTTAGAAGGAACTTTGATATGGCCATTTAACAAACCAGTAACAGTAGGTTCTTCCTAGGGCCTGTGACTTCCCAAGTCATGGATTTTTGATAAGATTTATGATGGAAGGTGTAATTTTTTTTTCCAGAGAAGGCCTCAAATCCAATCCAAGCATAGTTGGTTATCCCCATAACCTTTGTGCCGCTGTTGAACCAATAGACACATCTTGCCTGGCAGGTCAGGACTGTGCCATGCAGGCGTCAGTGCGAAGTAACACCACCGATGGTGTTTCTCCCTCAGCAGCATGCAGAGCCCCGTCCGGCACAATAAATGCTATCCAGAAGAGAGGAAGTTTTCAGGTCAGTTTAAACTTGAGAAAATATGTTATTTTTTAAAGTTATTTTTAAAATAAATTAAAATAAGACAGGATAAGTAAAAACAAGTGAAGCGAAAGCTTTGGGGTTGAAGAGATCAGCCAGGCAGAAAGCACAGTAGGTGTATGGAGCCAGTGTTAGCAAGATACTCCCTCCTGGGAACCAAGTGTCTAGCTCAGGGGCCACCCTCCCATGAGAAAAAATAAAACTGTGAGGTGAGAAGCCAGACTCAGTAGACATGCTGCTGACTCCCGAGAAGTGAAAAAGATGCTGGGTTAAGTCTACTAATACTCCTTTCCCACGGGCTTCCGTTTATAGAGAGCTCCACGTGTGGTTTCAGTCTTTGGCAAGAGTGGACTATGCACCGAAGCCTAGCGTGCATATTTCAATAGGGAAGAAAATATGTCAGTGTATTAACCAGATGATTATCTCCCTAAATTTTCTGCTTTGCACTAATTTATTTTTTTACATTTTCAGAATTTCAAACAATACTGTACACAGGTATATATAACAGGGGCAAAAGCATTGTCTTTAGACTGTAACCTCTGGGTATAAATACAAGCAGTATGTTTCTAAGTCTTCTTATAGCTCCTCTATTTCTAAGGAATGCTTTTTTATCAAATATGTTTTTAACAATAAACATTTGCTTTTGGAATATGTCAGCTGAAACTAATTTTAGAATTAAATCTTTTATAAGAACAGAACAAATATGAAAAATAGGAAAGATGTACAGTGAACTCTTGGTCTGCATCATCCTGGTTCCAAGTCCCCCAAGGGTACCAGTCTGTGGGTATTTCTCTCTTACATAAGATGCTATTGTATTTTCATAAAACCTATATACACTCTGTCATAAACTCTGAACCATCTCTACATAACTCATGCCAAATAGAGTGCAATCAATTCGTTGGTTTACTGTATTGTTTAGAGAATGGTGACAAGAAAAAAACCTTGTCGGTGCATGTTCAGTATGGGTACAATTTTTTTCTGAATGCCTTTGAATTATAGCTTACTGAATCTGTAAATGAAGACTCCAGGCAGAGGGGGCAGGCAGCAAACTGTAGAAATTGTAACTATGCTTCTAACTCATAGAACATACTCATTAGCTTTTGTAAATATGTCATACGTGTATAATATATATGAAATATTTAATCATGTACTACAATTGCATTATTTGAATTCAATATAGTGCGAATTATAATGAATATGTAATACCATGAAAATTACTTTGCTACACAACACACCTCTAGATTTCAGTAAGACACAAATAGAAGCAGACATTTTTCTGATGCTAACAGCCCTTCTCAATTGTATATTCATTAATCAACCCACACGCAATATTTTCCCTAAACTCTGCTTGTTAAACCCAAACCCACAAGACCATCACACCGCTCAGAATTGAAGCTCAGAGGAGACAAGGAAACAAATTCATGTTTAACCTTGTATGTATGAGTAAGGTCACAGAAGATGCACATGAAATAAATGCATATGGTGACAGGCATAACAAAGATGGCCCAGTCTGGAAAGATCATAAAAATAAGAGGAGCTTTTTCCTCCCGGTTTCATTTCTCACTGCTGAGTTCACGCAGCTCTCCAATTCCAGGCAGAATCATCAACACAGAAAATGAATGATCAGTTCCTCAGCTCACTCACAGACACTCAGGAGCCCCTGGCATGTTCAGAACATCAAAATTTATTACTTAATTTGTTTACTTAAGGCAACTCTCACGTGGTTTTCAAATAAATGTAAAGTGTCTTAGAGCTAAGACTCAAAAAAAAATTACTAACATGCCTGAATTATTAATTATCAGTTTGCAGTTTAAGTCTTCGATGGGCAAAACAATTCACTTTTCAGAGACTGTTATAGCAAGTCTTGGGCACAGCTAAAGCAAACATTTGTGTTTGTATTAAATCACATATGCTCAGTGTGACATTAGGAACAAAGCCATCAGGGAGAATGCAAGGCAATAGTCTTTCACACTGCTTATAACAGCAAGTTAGGTGGGTAGGTTAGCCTGTCAAAAAAACACTAATATTAATATTTATAACTTGCCATTTTCTTCCTTAAATCTACTCGAGATGCTGTCATATTTATCTTCCAGTCATTGTTGTGAAGAACACAATGAAAAATGAAAAAAAAAAAGAGTGGAAAGTTTTCTATGGCCCTTTTAGTGTAGTCTAGCTTCAAACAAAAAAATTCTCATAGACTTCTGAAGTTTTCCAGTTGGTGCTGTCTGATAGGATAAGAGAAGGTATTCCAACATGTGTGTCCATCCAGCTATCTACCAAAGCCAAGAATCCATCTACAGAATGAAGAAAGGAACAGGGCTTGGCAGCTGGAGAGGCTCACATTGGTCCTGCAGTCCTGCATTGCCATCTGTATGCCTTGTTCTGGTCTTATGAAGCCATGAGCATCGTCTATTATTACTTTCCTGTCCCAAAAAAACTCACCAAACCACGCTGCAAGCTGTGCCATCTACAAGTAGTTGGACAGGTCTATCCTGACTGATGGATTCTAATGTAATTACCCTGGCATTCTAGGAATGTGTCTCTATGCTTAAAATTGTGCGTGAGTGCTTGTATGTGTGTGTTTAATACACTATAACAAGTCAAGTTGTGTAATATATGTTTATATATCATTCTTAAAAATTCAAAGACAATGCCATCAAGGTTCCTTTCTCTAAATTTCTAAATAAAATATGTTTAGCCACTTTATAAAAGAATTGGGAAATCATTGTTCATTGCCATCATATATCTAAAACACCTGGCTAATCCTCCAGTAAGAAAATGGTCTCAGAGTCTGCAAGAAATTAACCCATGTGTTTTGCTCATACACTCATACACTATCAATGGGTTCATCTGACCATAAAGATCAATTAGAGTTAGAGAATTTATCATAGAAACTGAAAAGTCACAGATTTCCCATCCCAAGTCGTAGAATGAAGACAAATACACGATATTCACAAGAAACAAGTGTTGGAGAAGTTGTTTTCCAATTTTCCCAAGACTCAGCCTGTTTCCATCCAGGCATGGGGGTATATGCATTTAATCCTGTCACTTGAGAGGCAGAGGCAGGCAGATCTCTGTGAGTTTAAAGCGAGCCTGGTCTACAGAGTGAGTTCCAGGACAGCCAGGGCTATGTAGAGAGTCACTGTCTCAAATATATATATAAAAAAAAAAAAAAACTGTTTCCAGAAACCCATACCTAGAGACAGAACTTTAAATCTGTGTAAAAATATTTAAGAAGCAACAAAGTAGCTCTGAAGCAGTAGATTCAAGACTACTGGGTGTAGTAAAGTTCACTGGGGAAAAAGGACCAGTGAGAGTAAGAACAAATATTCTGCGGATCAGAGCTGGAAATGCAGCTGAGCACAGAATACTTCCATAGATCTGTACATCTCTAGGCCCAACAATGAATAAATTAAAACATGAAGAACAGGAAAAAGAATAAATATTCAGCTCCAGAGAAAATAAGGACAGCTAGTTTGAGCCCTCATACCTGCCTATATTTGAATGTTTATTTATAGGACAGTGGCACTACTTGAGAGGATTAGGAGGTTTGACCTTGTTGGAGTAGGTGTAGCCTTGTTAGCCAAAGAAATGTGTTGCTGGGGTGGGCTATGGGTTTTCAAAAGCTCAAGCCAGACCCAGGGTCTCTCTCTTCCTGCTGCCTGTGGATCTGGATAAAGAACGCTCAGCTACCATGTCTGCCCGTGTGCCCCCATACTCCCCACCATGAGGATAATGGACCAAACCTCTGAAGCAGTAAGCCAGCCCAAAGTAAAGGCTTTGTTTGATAAGAGTTGCCATGGTCAAGGTGTCGCTTCACAGCAATAGTACACCGACTAAAACGCTAACTAATAGTTCTTGTGAGTAGACAGGGCAGAAAGGCAGCTGGCTGTTCACTCATACACCTTTATGCTACCCGTTGTCCCATCTATTGGGACAAACAAAGAGGGAGAGCTTACTATGGCTCCATACAAAAACCTGCTTAATCTCCACTGCGTCCCTTTCTCCTGACCTTGCCTTTCAATCACCTTTATTTAATATAAGCTTTACACAGCAACAATTTCTTTGTTTCCAGTATTCTGAAAAATAATACTTTTATAAAAAGAAGTTTATAGCACAGAAAAGTACATTGAGAATTAAGTATTCTCAGATAATCATTATTAAATCAGTATGTTTTCTTTTTATGTTTATTTGGTAAATTGTTGTATATACATAACTTACTATTTAAACAATTTTGTTTAATTTTATGCCTTCTATCTGTTGTAGGTTGTTATTAAAAATTGTTTTTATAAAATAGATTTAGACTATAGTCTTTCCTCTCCCACTTCACCTCCAAATCCTCCCTAATTCCCTACCCACCCTTCATGTTATTTCTCTTTCTCTCTTAAAGAAAGAAAATAAAAAAGGAAAAAAACCTGAGAAACAAGACAGATACACTAAAAAAAAAAAGAAAACAAAAAAATACCAAAATAAAACAAAAAGCACACACACACACACATCATGTAGTACATTTTGTGTTGGTCAACAAATCCTGAGCATGATTACCATGATTACATGGTATTTTATACATTATTTATAATGTATATAAATTGCATAGCACGTTGGATAAGTGACATTTTTACCCAAGTAAAGGTGGAGAAACAAATAAAGCCAACACTCAAAATATTTTGTTTTAAAAATAAGTTTATTATATTTCTAATCAATACCATCTGATTAGATTGCTATCCATTATGCCAGTTCTACACTGAATGATCTGTTGAGAGAATTAACCCACGCCTCATCTGCGAAAGAAAAAGAGGACTACATGGGAGCCTAGCTTTAAGGACTGTTAACGTGGAATGAGGCAGCATATATACAATCCATGCTTTAAAATGCCAGTGGTCATAATCGTGGCTTTAGCGAGTCTTTAAAACTGCCCTCAAAGGTCTTCCAGATTATTTTATTTTCTTTTTCTCTTGAAGCAGAGTCTTACTAAATTGTTCAGACACTAATCTAGCACCCAAGCAAACTTCCTGTTTCAACTGTTTTACTTAGCTGGAAAACTTGGGAAAATAGATGTTAGGTTTGTGTCGATCTTCTCAGCAGTTTCTCTGGGATCAATGGTCTCCACTCTGCTAACACTCAGATGGGAATTTGAGGACTTACTGCATTCCTTTAACTTCTTGATGATTCTGTATAGTATTTCTTCTTTATTTTTTAAAACTTTCTATGCCATTTTCATAAATTTTGATACATATATATATATTCGATATAATATATATCACCATTATTCATTATTCTTCCTCCTGACCGCCTGCCCTGATCTGTGTCCTCACTATACTTTTCTGCTCTGATTTTATCACAGTTCCAACATGCATCAGTGTCGTTTGTCATCTTCAAAATCTTTATTTATTTATTCCCACTTAGAGATGTGTGTGTGTATGTGTGTGTACAGCTAGAAGTACAAACATTTGTGAGCTGCCCCGTATGAGTGCTAATGCAGGGAACCAAATCTGAGTTCTCTATTAGAGTCGTATGTGCTCTTAACCTCTGAGCCATCTCTCGGGCGCCTTATTCTTGTTTATTCTTTGTAATTCTTCAGGAATGGGTGTCTCTGGATCACACCAGTGCGTGAAAGTCTACAAGTCAACCCAAATCTTAGCTCTCTAAAGTTGTCGTTCCTCAGTTTAATAGCTGTTGTTAGAATGGTTTTACTAGAACAAAAATGATGGAGAGGGTCAGATGTCATTTTCACAAGCAACCCTTAAAATGTGATTATGTGATTGACATGATTCTAGAATAGTCTCCTAATTCTTACTCATGGCCCCAGCCCCAACATATAAATCTTGGGAATGCAAATTTAGGATCATAAGGAGGATAAAACCAGTGAAGATGAGAAACAATTGTATTGCAAGTGGTCCTACATTTGACTAATATAACACCCATTTCCTTATAAATGTCCCAGAGCTGGAAAAGACATTTTTTTTTCTGTTACAAAGAGCTAATAAAGTTTTCCATATATCAGAGAGCACTCTTGTCCTTACAAGTACATCTGCTTATACATGAGGAAATCTGAAAAGCCAGTGAGCACATCCAAGCATCTCTGACAGAAAGATTATATAACTCTGACATCTTGCATACAAATTGAAACACTTAATGCCAAGGCAATTGTATTTGAATTTCATGTGTTTGAAGAGATGAATACCTTGTGTTCACAGATTCCTTTTATGTTTTCAGAGAATAAAATGACTCGCAATTCTATCCACATACGTTAATTCTTACAAGAGCGATTCCCAGTGAAGGTTAAAGCTTTGGCTTTATCTCAGAAGTTATATAGTGAAGACTTCCAACTAATTATAGACTATTACCAAATATTTGGGACTACTACTTTGTTAATATAGGACACAGAGGGAGATAAAGGGAGAAACGTGCATAGCTGCATTTGGAATTCATACTAGAAGAATTTAGAGCCCACAGAGGCAAATCTCATGCACACATTCACACACACACACACACACACACACACACGCACGCACATGCACACACATGCACAGACTGTATCACATGGAATAGATGGTTAATATAAAAAGACGATGCACTAGTGTGCTTTAAACTCAACAACATGAGACCTGATTTCGAGTTGTGCCAACATGACTTTGAATGAGCTACTGAGTCACTTCATCATGCGTTCCTTGTCAACCCTTGAATGATGGTGATAAGACATATCTTACACGATTTCTCTGCTGACTAGTGCCCATGTGAACTAGAAAGTGTGTAAGCCAAAGACTCTTCATCACCCAAGCTCATCACTGAAGGAAAGGATCTGGGGTACCATCTAATTTCAGAGAAGAGAGAAATGATTCTCCGATACACGCTAATGGCAAAGTTTATAAAACTTACAATTGCCAGAGGTGAAGGGACGAAGGCAAGGGCTATGCATGCTCTCCAGACAGATGAATGGGTACAGGGTAGTACCGTAAATTAAATTAGAGATAAGGACACAAAAGAATGACAGAATTACCCAAGAGTGACAGCTGCTTCCAGAAAGGACATCACTATTCTTTAGTCATCTTGCATTAGCCAAGTCTTTCCAGATGTTTAGAACTATAAAGAACAAGAAAGTCCTTCTCCCAGGGGTCTATTTTAAGTAGCTTAAATTATATGTTCAGCGAAAGTACTTGATATTATAAGACGTGCTGTTCTAAACTTAGGCAGCCTTCACAGATGCAGCCTCCTTGGATCCTGTAGCTGGCTTGGAATTACCTGACCATGCAAGAAAATTATTTTGACAGATTTGAAAAATCTGGCCGCTGAAGAGCAAATGTGATTATGTCTACCTTAGCAATGGATGGCATCCAAACCAAAAATGAATCCAGATTTCAAAATTCTCTGTTAAGAGAAGGAAGTGGTTCAAACGCCAAATGAAGAGATAGCTTCACAAAGTGCAAGTGACTTTCAACTCACCATCCTATAGGAACACGGGTAAAAGGAAACTGGGGAAAAAAAAGAGTTCTCTATTGCTTGTGAATAGACTCTTGCCTTTAAGCAAAACACTTCATATATTTCGCATTCTTAAAGTAATTTTTCTTCAGAGGTGATTAGCATAATATCTTGAAAATTATTTAAATGTAAAGCTATTAAAACACTCCTTCTACCATGTGAGCTGGAAGCACTCACTGTTTCCTAACCAGCCTTCAAATGATAGCTAGGGAACAAATGAGCAGAGAGAGACTGTGCGGGTATTGCTTTCCCCACAGGAAGCCGTCTCACTCGGCTGATGCTGGTTGGTCGCAGTAAATAAAGGCAGATCCTACACCAGACAATTTTAAACTTGAGATAGAGCACCCTTTTAATACAATACTGAATAGTGCTAGACTTTGTATTTCATCCTAAAATAATTAATATGGTTTTCTTTTTTCCTCAGTCTTCATCAAAATCATATGTATAGGTCTTTCTAGTTCTATGATCCATCTGATTGAACTCTGAGGCTCTCTGCAACCACATCCTCTCCCACAAAGAAGATGAAGTAATTATGAAATCTTGGAGCATGCTCACTTCAAACTACGGTGGATTCTTCCCCAGCAAGTATCAAATGGCCCTGGAGAGAATAATGCTGTAGGCATATTCTCTTTTAATATTTATTTTTATAAGCTGGGCGGTGGTGGCGCATGCCTTTAATCCCAGCACTCGGGAGGCAGAGGCAGGCGGATCTCTGGGAGTTCGAGGCCAGCCTGATCTACAAGAGCTAGTTCCAGGACAGGCACCAAAGCTACAGAGAAACCCTGTCTCGAAAAACCAAAAAAAAAAAAAAATTATTTTATTTGGGTGACTCTTTGTGTCCGTGTGGAGAGAGAGAGAGAGAGAGAGAGAGAGAGAGAGAGAGAGAGAGAGGTATGAGCATGCCCATGGAAGCCAGAAGAGAGCATCAGATCCCCTAAAACTGAACTTGCAGGCAGTTGTGAGCCACCCAACATGAGTGCTGGAAACCAAAGTCCTCTGCAGGACCAACAGATATTCTTAACTGCTGTGCCATATCTCCATCCTTAGAGGAAGATTCTTGCCAACAAAATCTTTACCTCAGGCAATATGGAAAGACTTCTGTCACATTTTTACTTAGCATTCATTCTTGTGACATTGAAACAGGAAAAAAAAAAGATGAAAAACAGATACGAATGATAAACATGGTAGGCAGTTATATCATTAAATTTTTCCTTTCCCATACCCAGACAAAACCTGGTTTCTTATACATTTTTCAAAGAAGTAATCCTTATGTCTAATACAATTATTTCTCTTTTTTTACCCAAATAAGCATGCAAATAAATTGTTCCATCCCTTGCAGTCTTGCTTAGTACATTTTGGAGTATTTCCTAATGAGTAAGAATAAACCTACTTCATTTCTTTGAATCGGTTAGAAAGGTTGGAGGTATAGCTCAATGGTGGAGTGGTTGCCTAGCATCTGCAAAGCCAGAAGAGAAAAAAGCATCATAGTGTTTTATGCGTGGGGGTACCATGAACAGTAAACCTATCATTTCTTCAATCAGTGCACAGATTAATTTTGTTTTTCTCTTACAAATAACGCTGCAATGAGCACATGTCTTGCATATATAACAGTAAAAGCGTTTCCTAGGCATGCAAATACCTGAACAAAAAGTATGTACATTTGAAGTTCTTGCCTCCTAAATGATCATACCATGACATTCCTAACATCTATGAGAGAATGTCTGCTTCCTCCTACCTCAGTAAGGCAGCACCAAAACAAATTTTTAGATGTTGCCAGTTGCCATGGATTGAACAGTGTGTTAGTCTACCTTCTGGTCACTTTGACAAATACCTGAGAAAATCAATTTAAGGTAATAAAAAGATACTTTGGTTCATTGCTTCAAAGGTTTCCATCAAAGCCTATCCATTGTCTTAGTGATAATCACATGAGAAGCAGTTCTTCACTTTCTGTCGTTGAGGAAACAGGAGAGGCAAGACACTTCAAACCCCACCTCCAGACACCTATTCCCTCCATCCAAGTTCACCTCCTGAAGTTTCCAGGACAGCCCACAGGAAAAACAAACAAACCCTCAGTATGTGAAGCTGTGGAGAATATGGCAATGTTCAAACAATAAGTCTCCTCCCTCAGGTTAAGTTGATGTCCTCACATCCATTGCGTACAAATAGGATTCTGTTCAGTAATGAAATCTCCACAAACTACCAAGTTAAGATCAGGTCATTTGGATGAGTGTGTTCTAGTATGACTGAGTCTTACAAAAGAAGAGACAGTTAATCACGGGTGCAGACATGCGCACGGGGACATGCACTATATGAAGATAAAGGCAGAACTGAGAACACATCCACAAGCTACACAGTAGTAACAATGGCCAAAAAACTATCAAAAACATGGGCAAATTATCCCGCACAGCCCCTCAGACTGGCGACCTCTTGTTCTCGACTTCTAGCTACCACACACGAGAGATGATAAAGTCTGCTGCTGTGATCCTTAGCTGTGACTGATGAAACAGGAGCTGATATTGTTTTCCTGTATCTTCTTCCATTCGCAGCTTTTCTCAAGTTCTGTCACTTAAAAGCACATGCCACATTTGGCACAAACCTATGATAAAACCTTGCAACCATTTATGTTTTGCAGGATAAATAATTATAGGTAACAATACTGCATTTTAATTGTTTTGACTAGTTTCTTTGTGATTAGAATGTAGCTTATGATTACACTCTAATAGGCCTGGGCTGTTCTGTCTTGACGGTTATCTCTCCTAAGCCTAATTCACATTCTAAACTAAGTTTTCTGCTGAAATATAATTTTTTATTATTGATCTGTACAAGTACCTCATAAATTGAAGGAATCATCAGCTCATCATGTCCACTGCAAGTCTATTCCCAGCTTAGAATTTATTATTGGTGTAGTTTAACATTTTATAACAATTATTTTGTATGTCTATGATAATTTTATATTATTATATAATCAAGTTAGTAAAGATATATTTATGAAACTATTGAAATTTGCATATTTTTATTGTTGTTGTTGTTTCAAGAAAGGGTTTCTCTGTGTATCCCTAGCTGTCCAGGAACTCACTCTATAGAACAGGCTGACCTCAAATTCAGAGATCCAGGGGCTGGAGAGATGGCTCAGAGGTTAAGAGCATTGCCTGCTCTTCCAAAGGTCCTGAGTTCAATTCCCAGCAACCATATGATGGCTCACAACCATCTGTAATGGGGTCTGGTGCCCTCTTCTGGCCTGCAGGCATACACACAGACAGAATATTGCATACATAATAAATAAATATTTAAAAAAAAATTCAGAGATCCACTTGCCTCGGCCTCCCAAGTGCTGAGATTAAAGGCGTGTGTCACCACCACCCAGCTGAAGTTTTTATCTTATTCTTAGGAATGGTTTTGTACCTTTAATTTATAAGCTGATACAAACTTAGTTTATCATCTTCACTTCTATAAGTGAGGGTTTTATAACTATGGTAAAGAATATTCTTACATATTCTTACATAAGTATTATTGAAATTCAACTTAAGTATCAACTAGAAAAGTTTCCCTCTCATTTTTTCCAATTTATTTCATTTATTTTGATTGTTTTATAATGTATTTGCATTTTACAAAATTGGTTTTGCTTACTAAAATGTGGATTTTTTTTTCTGTTTTCAAAATGTATTCTTTCCTGTATTACATCCCGACTATAGTCAGGCATTCCTCTGTATCCAGGCAAGGCCTCAAGCGGAGAGACTGGGCCACCAAACCTCTGACCCACAGTCTGTCAGGCCTGCAGGATGTGCTAGGACTGGAGTCCAGCATAAGCATCATCAAGAGACCAGAGAGACTTCATCCAACAACTGATGGGTGCAGACTCAGAGTCCCCCAGCCAAATACTAGGCAGAGCTCAGGGAATCCTGAGGATTAGGGAAAGGGGGGATTTGAGGAGCCAGAGGGGACAAGGACACCACAAGAACATGGCTCACTGAATCAACTGACGGGGACTCAAGTGGGCTCACAGAAAAAACACTCACTGTCCTTCATAAAAATATTTTTATCACCTCCCTCCAAATTATCTAAACATCCTCTAAATATATCCTTATTAAATATATCAATAAATAAAAATATTTCTTGAATTTTTATGGGTATTTTGCTGATTTTGATTGGCACCACAAGTGGGATCTTCTGCTGACATGGTCACACAGCAATTGCCGTCCTCACTTTTTCCCGTTAAGCAGATTTTGAATTGTTTACAAGTTGAAAATCTGTGGGCAATTCTGGGCCAATTTTCCAAAAGCTTAGGTGATCTTCACAATGTTTCAGAGAAATGTTCTGTAGAATTTTTTTTTTTAATTTGCTACCCTTCTATTTGGCACTGGGGATTGAGGACAAAGCATCCCCCAAGTTCAGCTCAAGCTCTACCTATGTCCCCATGAGCTACGCCCTCTAGGAGATTTTTGTTAGTGTGTGTGATTGAGACACAGTCTCCTGTATTTCATGTTAGCCTTGAACTAGCCATGTAACTGAGAGTGGATTTGAACTTCTGATCCTCCTGCCTTTACCTCCTAAGTGCTAGAATTCCAGGCTTCTGTCATCACGCTCGATTATGGTAATGAGGATCAAACCCACAATTTTATGTGTGCTAGACCAGCACTCTGCCAACTAAGGCAGATCTCTAGGTCCACACCAAAATATTTTTAATTTTTTGAGACTATCATACATGTATATAATGAAACATGATCCTATATAAAACCTCCATTTGCCCTCTAATTCACCCTATTTCTTTCTAATACAGTCTAACACCAACCCTAACTTCATGTTTGCTGAAATTTTTTTGAGGGGGGTAGGGCAGTAAGGCCATTAAATCCAGTTAGTGTTGCCCATACATGCACGAGTCATCCAGAAAAGCATGGAAAACCTACCAATGGCCATGTCCTCAAAGATGAATGATTCTCCTCCCCAACAACTATTCCCTTACTAAGGAGATCATGTATCCCATATACACCAGAATTTTGGTTGTCACCTTGGGTAAATAACACAGCTGCTGTGAGTTTGTGCTTGAGATAAGCCCTGGTCATAGAAGTTTCTTTTACAGTGGACAAGAGTCAGTGGAGAGATGCAGAAATGGTCAAAGTCCCAAGGAAAAGAGATGGGGTGCTTGGACCCGAGTGGGAATCCATGCTAACCCCACTGCCATGAAAGCTCGGGAAACATGAAGGACATAGTGACAGAGTGTAAACCTAGCAGGATGGGGAGAGGTGCTGTGAAATGCTATCTTCTGGGCATGACATGACTGTCTCAAAGTCTTTTCAAATTAAGGTATTTTGGGATCCTCCACTTGGAGCTCAGAGAACCCATGGAAGAGGGGGAGGAAGAGTAGTAGAAGCCAGAGAGGTAAAGGAAACCAGGAGAACATGGCCACAGAATCAAATAAACAGGGTTCACAGGGTCTCACAGAGACTGAAGCAACAGTCTTGGAATATACATGGGTCTGTGCTAGGTCCTATGCATACATGTTATAGCTATTAGCTTGCTATTTTTACAGGACACCTAACAGTGAGGATGTCTTTGACTTTTTCATCTGCTCATGGGACCCTTTTCCCTCCTATGGGGTTGCCTTGCCCAGACTTCAGATGAGGGTTTGTGCCCAGTCTTATTGCATCTTCTGACATCATGCTCGGTTGATATTCCTGAGAGACCTGCTCTTTTCTGAATGGGGATGGGAGAGGAGTGGATCTGGAGGAAGAGGTAGTGAAGGGAAAGAAAACTGTGGTCAGGGTGTATTGTATCAGAGAATAATAAGAATAAATGAAAAATATATATGCTGGTGTTTTAGAGTGAGTACCACTATACCCTTACTAGTACAGTATGAGCATAAAATTACATGCCCTGTCAACCCAGAAATTTTATGGAACTTGTTTCCCTGCAACATCTGTTTTATTCTCATGATCTGGCAGTAAGAAGGCAATATCTTTGATATATGTCTGTACTTCTTAGTATTCACCAATAGAATCAAAAAGATCAATTTTTAAATGACTACTTTGGAAATTTTTCTTGTAAGTTTTTTGTCCATCCCTTCATGTTGTTTAGGCGGCAGTTCTTTCATCTACAGTTACGTTTTCCTCCTTTGCCATATTTTAATTTTATGACTTTTCACTACTACAAACATGAAATAATATTGAATATACACATTCTTTTTGTTTCCAATATTTTAAAGATTCTTTTATACTTTTTTGAATTCCAATTGCAGGCAGGGAATGAAGAATGCCTGAATCATATTTGAGCAGTAATTCTGCATTCTTAACATTAGTCATAAAATGCCTATATGATGTAATTTGGGGGTGATAACTTTATAAAATGCATATCAGACTTCCCATGGCAAACATTAGATAAAGGCAGTTCCTTTATCCTGGGAAACTTTAGGAGCTTTTATCAATTTTTATTTCTATTGAAGAAGAAGTATTGTGTTTGCTATACAAAAAAATATTTAAACCAAAAATATTTAGGCATTATTAAATCATAATATATTTACTATGTGGCTAATATGATAAGCAAAATACCATGAAGTCATTGAACTTTCACAAGACTGGGTGTGTGCATGTGTCTGTGCATCTCTCTGTGTGTGTCTATGTCTGTGTATCTGTGTAGTGCCACTGGAACATCAGCCATGCAAATGAAGTGTTCCATCATTCAGCTATATCCCAGGCCACATAGTTCTCGTCCCCCTCTCTTAATGCACTGCACTGTCGTAGCACAAACTCTCACCGCCAAGCTACTTTGCTTTTCATTTTCCCCCCACATTCATGAGAGCGAATGAGTTCCTACTCACTGGGTATCATTCTAAGTTCAAATGGTTCTCAGAGCATGATCCCTCAACCACAGAACCTTCTCCTCTAGATATTTCTAGCTGAAGGAAATCTTGAAACCGTAGAATCAGAAAAGTCATTCTGATGTTCTCTGCCTTTCTTCCTGAAGCATTCTCATAAAAGAATTCTCTGACCTTCTTTCTCCCAAATAGGTCATTAACCAGTGGCTGCAAAGTTGCCCTGTTGGTGTAGGAGGTTCTTCTGTTCATGTGTTGCTTTCATTGGCTAATGAATAAAGAAACTTCTTTGGGCCTGATAGGGCAGAACTTAGGTAGGTGGAGAAGACAGAAATGAATGCTGGGAAGAAGGGCAGAGTGAGAGATGTCATGGATCTTCTGCCTGAGATGGGGACTGTTTAGAATCTTGCTGGTAAGTCACAGTCACATGGCGATACACAGATTAATAGAAATGGGTTAAATTACGATGTAAAAAGTAGCCAATAAGAAACTAGAGCTAATGGGCCAAGCAGTGTTTTAATGAATATAGTTTCTGTGTGGTTATTTTGGGTGTAAGCTAGCCAGGTGGCAGGGACAAAAAAGTGGCCCTCTCTCCAACACTCTGTCTATACCAGGAGGCCAAGAAAATCCAAAGATGCTGCACAGTTTCCCCAATTTACTGGCATCAGATCATATCTTCTTGCCTTCCAATATTTCCGGAAACTCTATAAAAACACAGTATGTTTGGGTGGTCAGGTCTTTAATTTTTAGGGCTCTGTATCCTTGTATGGACTTTCCTCTTCTTAATCTGTGTTTTCTCATAGAGGTGTGTCAAGTGTTGACCATATCGTGGTTAAGAAAAAGGCACTATTTCTTTTTCCCTACACATTTAATTCACGTATTTTTGTCACATATAATAAACGAGAAAATTGAGGTCCAGAGTTAAAGGAGCTGGTCAGGGTCTTTCAGCCTGTTCATGTTGGGTACTTATTTATATTATCTTCAGGATTTGAAGACATTGGTTGTACCCCTCCACCATAATCAGTTCATAAAGCCAAAAACTGGAACACTGAGATGCAAATTGCTGGTCAGAGGAAGGTGACCTGAGTCATACACCTGGCCTTGGGAGGAAATGTGACATCCTGAACTTCCTGGGAAGTCATTAATTGTTAACTATCCAAACCAGGTTGTAGAAACTCTAACCCTTACAAAATCTCTATCTGGCAGACTTCTTGACAAAAGACAAGGACACACCATTGCATCTGTCAATCGCCTGGACTGGAAACACCCTTCAGAAGTTGTCTACTCTAGAGACTTTAGAAGCATTTAAATACTTGGTCCCCGTTTGCTGACATTGGATAGTTTTGGAGGTGTGGCCTTGCCAGGGGAAATGTGTCACTTGGGACAGGCTTTGAGAGTTTAAAGACTTGCACCATTGCTAGTTCACGCTCTCTGCGTGTGTCATGGTTTAAGATGTGAGCCCTCAGCTTTTTGCTCCAGATACTGTGTCTGTTGCCTGCTGTCTCCACTTTACAATCATGGACTCCAGCCTGGATTTGCAAGCCCAAATATCTGTTATAAGTTGCTTTGGTTGTGATGCTTTTATCATGGCAATAGAATTGTAATTAATACACCTGGTATTTGAACCATACTTGGGGTAAGAGTCATATTCTGTTGTATACTCTTTTGCATGCATTATTTACAATTGGGCTGCATATTGATATATTATAGAGAAGTCTTCATTGAAACTATTTAGACAGAGTTTAAAATTAGGTTGGGATTAGGTAGGATGAGATGATAAGGAAATGGGTATTATAATGAGCTTTTAAAAAAAAAAGTCCATCTCCCTAAACATAACTTGTATGCAATCCTCTCTTAGGTTTGGGAGACAAAAGGCAGAATAAACCCAAGAGCCAGAATAAGGATAAGAGCTGCTAGATGCCATCTTCTGGGCAAGGACACAGTCATGGAACTCAGGAACTCACAGCAGCTGGGGAAGCCTATACTGTATCTGCACCTGGGCCCATCTTCAGTTATGTGTAGACCAAGGAAGGACTGGAAATGGGAAGGCACCTCACTGCTGAAGTATTTGCTCTGGGCAGATTCAGGAAGAATAGTCATTGCTCTCAAGTTTAGATCCACTGGTGACACCACCAGACTCCAAAGGAAAGTTCCAATCCAATGCTCACAAGCAATAACCTCATTAAACCAATGGGTCACCAAACAGAACCAAAAGTCACAAATTTTGGAGGGGAAAAGGACCACTAGCGATGAGGGGAGACATTGATAAGGATCAAAGGGAAATAAAAAAGGGTGGGAGAGAGTAGTCAAAACATTATATACTTGTATAAAACTGTCAAAGAACAAGATAAAAATTAAAGAAAATTCTATGGAGATGGAAGCAAAAAAAAAAGAAAATTAAAGACAAGCAAGATTTAAATGCGATATACAAGCTGGAAAAATTTCACCCACACACAAAGAAATTGAAAATTTGTCAATCTGAGAATAAAGCTATTTTCTATAAATAAAAGTAAAATTATAAAAGTTCCATTTTAAAGAGTAGTAGCAAAAATAAGGATATGTGACATCTACAGGGAAATGTTTTTAAGAGAGCAGACTGCTGAAGAAATTTAATTACTTGTTAAATTATGTAGCTTTGCTCTCACACACAACACAAGCACCTAAAGATTTTATATCTGGGAAGGAAGCGCATCTAAGTACTGCCCTGGGAAGGTTAAGCCCGGGCAGAGTACAGGATGGATTAGCAGGTGGGAAGGCCGGAGGCAAGGGAACAGCCAACAGTGGAGTCAGATGAAATTCAATTATCCCTCTGGTTCATCTTGAGTCAGTTCTTACATGGAATTCAACAAAGTATATTGCAGTATCAAAAAAAAAAAAAAATTCCCAAAGCAGCCACTTAAGAGCAAGATGTTTCAGGTCAAAAGGACAATATTCCTCTGGGGAAACTATTTTGTGATCAAGTATTGTCTAACTACAAAGCGAGGTTCTGGGCTGTTGCCTATTGCTAATAAAGACTTGTACTCCCACCGCTCTCTAATTCTTTGCTTCCCAACCCCTGGAAACACATTTCTGCATCTCTTAATGGGGAACTGGAATTTTTAAATGGAGAGCTGCAATATTTGTAGAGGGATTATTAGGTTATACATTTAATCTTTGCAACAAATCCACAATTACATTATTGATTTACCTAATCAAGGAATCTCACGTTCCTTAGGTCACTTACCCAAGGCCATGTAGTTTTGTCTTTTTTTTTTTAAGGGAAGTAGCTGATTGCCAGACTGACTGCTAAAATACTACACCTTTTAATTCTATTAACTCTTCCCTAAAATAAGGCCTTTCTTGTGCACACTGGGGAGTGGGTGTGCAGTAGATCCTTCATAAGAAGCTCTACATCCTTAGTAGTAATGCAAATTAGCACAGCCATTGTGAAAAATAGGATGGGGGCTCTCCACAAACCTAAAAATAGACTACTATATATTCCAGCCATCTCACTACAGGGATGCACAACCAAAGGATATGGCATCCATCTGTCAAAGAGACACCCACATGTCCGAGTTTATCGTAGCTCTATTCTCTCTCAGTAACCATGAAATAAACATAAGCTTATCAACTGATAATGGATTATGGATTAATGGATTTAAAAATGTGCTATACACAGTGAACTATTATTTGGCCATAAAAATGAAAAAAAGCTGTTATTTATGATAATTTGAATAAAATTAGAGGTCATTGTGCTGCGTGAAATAAGCCAAATATAGGAAAACAATATGATGCCATTTATGTGGAATCCAGAACCGTTAATCTCAAAAAACTTTAAAGTATAATCTTCCAGGGGTCAAAGAGAGGAAGAAGGAGGAGAAGATGTGTAGAGAGATGTTGATGATGGGCAATATGCTATAATTAGATTTTTTTAAAAGGAAGGTTTTGTTTTCCTTATGCAATCGAGTACCCATCAATGACCATACAGACCATATTTTTTAAGGTTAGAAGAAAAGATTGTTAATGTCTTCATCATAAAGAAATAACTTCTTCAGGAAATATATGTTTAGTCTGATTTGATACCAATTCTATTGGAATGGACCCAACATTTATAATTTAGCAAAAGTTACAGCTCATTATTTGTAGAATTAAAGAATTCATAGATCCATTGGTTGTCTAATGAGTGCCATACTTAAGAACACAGGAAATGAAGACAGCCCTTTTCTATATTATAGTTGCATGGGTGTGTATACACACAACACAAAGTGAGATTACAGTCCTAATTTACAGAGCCTAGTGCCAAACGAAGGCATATGTGCAAGTATTATTTATACCATTTCAAAACGGCGACAGCAAAGCCCAACGCCAAATATGGAGCCTGTGTATAGGTCACAAGCCTATGAAGCTCAGCTTGTGTGTGTTTCACAGTCATAGCTAATAGGTATAGAGTGCTCACCATGTGCCAGGCACTCCACAAGTCTATGTATTTTAATTCTTACACAAAATTTTCAGTCTGGATATCATGTCAGTCTCAGACATGAGTAAAATAGTGCTTACAGGTACGGATTAATTTGCTGAGTTCAGACAGGTATGTATGACAGCCCTGAAATTTAAACTGAGACAGAAATCCTGAAGTAGAGACACCCATTAGCTCTACGGCTGCTTCACAGCTTCCTTTCCAGAGACTATTGCAACATAAAAATTCCTAAATGTGCCAGCTAAAACACCATTTCATATGCTCACAATCTTGTGAGTTGGAAAATCAAGGATGGCATATCTAGGCAATTTCTTCCTGAAATTCTGATACTGTAGTAGACAGGGCTTGTCAGGGGCTGCTATCATGTGGAAGCCCAACTGAACTTAGCATCCAAGATAGATAAACTCAAATGGACATCAGTGTACTTGCTTTAAATTAACCTGTTATCCAGACCCCACATTTGGATCTGCCAGTGCAACCCAAAGGACTTGAACTTCTTACTCTGGTGTCAGAGTCCCTCAGAATAAGTGCTCTGAGAGAGTCAAAAATGGTGTGACCCTTTCTGACTTAGACTTGAAATCTCACTGAGTCACTTTTGTGGCATATTGTTGGTTGTAAGCGAGTGATGGAGCATATCCCTGGAGAGCCCACCATTCCCACATCTCAATGGGAAGGGCATCAATGGATTTGTAACTATGCCTTCATTCACTAATTGTTCATACATTCATTTGGCGGTGCTAAGAAAGTGCCTGACCATTGAGATACATGTTCAACCCCTTAACCCCAGTTATTTTTAAAATCAGTTCGAAATTAATTGGATGGTTATTTGTGGTAAATGAAGCTATTGGAAACTTGCCTCCATCAAGTATTGACTTAATCTAATAAAAATTAGAGGAGTCTAAATCATCATTTATAACAATGAGATCTTATGATTAACTAATTGCTGTGCTTAGTAATTGATAGAAGAAAACCTAACCTCACAGTCCTGGCTGCATTATTAATTGGTTAAAGCAGCCTTATTTATAAGCAAGCGTGTAACAAAACCTTACTATAGAATACATGCGTTAACCTTGCATTTGACCTTTATAATTAATATTTAAATATGAAAGAATAGCAATATAACACCTTAATAAGGATATTAGTAACAATTGCCATACTTCTGTATTATTTCTTCTATACTACAAGTTGATAGTTTTATTTGTGGAGGGGAAATGAATCAAATAATGAATGGCCACCTTTTTCAGTTGCAAAAATAAATCAATAACACTATATGTGTGATGGAGGAAGAGAGAGAAAGGGCCAGAGAGAAAAACAAATAAGAATTAATGATCAATGATTTGGACAAGGGTTTAGCAAACTGCGCTGTCCCAAAACCACAGCCTGACACAGCCTGATGATGTCTTGAAAGTCTAAGTGATTTCTACACTTACAAATCATTTTTTTAAAGTCAGAAGGAAGATAGTATTTAATGGCATGCAAATTAAAGTAATTGACACTTTAATATCTATAAATAAAGTCTTCAGGAAGCACAGCTACGCTCATTTATTTATGCTGCTGTGGCTGTGTAGGCACTGCCACGCAAGAGGACAGCTACAGCAGACACCATGTGGCCCACGTTATCTAAGAGATTGACTGTCAACTCAGAGAAAGGCAATTACCAATCCTCTTATGGAAAAATAAATTAGGGGGAAGAGAACTTAAATAATAAGAGAAGTTATTCTTACCACCACCAAACAAAAGGGGTCATGCAGCCAAGTCATGATGACTGAAATAAGCCCATGAATGTTGTGTGAAATTACTAGAAATGTATTGGGTTTCTTTCCAGTTTCATGCATATGGTAACTAGAATATTTGTGCTTCAACATCTCTGCCATCCTCTTGGGCAAAATTGGAAATGCAAGCACATATCTTCAGGAACAATTATTTAACTTATATAGGTTTTAAGAAGCATACTTTCACTAAAGTGTGTGCTCCAGAAATGGAAGTCCAGAGAAAAGACAGCTTGGGATGCTTTTCCATTTTGCTCTTTTATTTATTTAGTGCCGTGATGTAAATTATTAAAGAGGTAGATGGTCCTTGTAATGTAGCATCTACTGTTTTAGATGTCACCAGGACAGATAGATGTGCTGATGCATATTCCAGCCAGAGCTGACAATTTTAACCAGAGACTCATGAAGCAGGAAGATTAGAGTGTGTGTTTTCGGTTTAGCTATGGCTATAGATACTCCAATAAAGAACAGAGCTAGTGTCTCAATGACAAATTCCCCCTCAAACAGACACACCCCATTCCAAGTTAACTTACATGGGAACAACAGTCTAGATACAACAAATGCAGTCATGTACCACTAGATGCTATTGAATTTAATTCACTCTAAATGATTTTTTGATTTTATTTCCCATAAAAATAAAATCAATCATTCAAAGTCCTTCCAGAGGTAGCTGTTAAACCCATGAGAACAGTTGAGGTCAACCAGGACATGGCTGGAAGGTGTCCTGAGTTCACACACAAGCCGGTGCTCCAACAGTGGTCACGAAGGGACAAGAGTGACCTAATGAGATGTGAAGCTGAGAATTTCAAGGACCACCTAGGTTAGATGACTAGACTTCCTGCTAGGATACACTTTGGAAGTCCAGCAAATTAGCATGTTTTGACAAACTTTAATCAGACTCCTAAATCTAAATTTTAGTGATAAAAAAACAGAAGATAATGATTATTATATGAGGAAAATTCTGATAAAGTCAGAATGTAAGCTTTCCTGTTTTAAAAATCACCCTGCTGTTCTAAAAGGGGGCTGGGTAGAGGAAGAAATGGCTGGAAATATTGCATTGCAGATTAAAAGAAACAGTACTTTAAGAAAACATCTTAGAGACAGTTAATTTTTTAAAAAAAATAAATAAATTTAATAATACAGTATCTACCTGCTCCATCCCCAAAACCAAAGGAGAAAACAGAAAGAAGAAATTTTAGCAGTGTGGATTCCTTGATTATGTCTTGATATTAAAGATGGAAAGTCACAAAGAAAAAGACTTCCAAGCCTTGCCAAAACAGTTCTGAAAATTTTCCTGCCTCTAAAAATGGTCTGTCAGTTATCCTAGGCCTTAGCCAAAGTTGGTTGCTTCAACATTTCAAAAGAGACTTTGGGTGATTGCTCAGGTAGACAGTTGTCTCTGTCATATACTGCACACTTTGGAAGCTGCTTGATTGCACTTTCTACCTACTCAAGTAGTATTATCTCCCTTCTCAGTCCTTCGATGGGGTTGAAGATTAGATAGTCATAGTTACCTTCCTCTTATGATTTAGCCAAGCCATTTCCAATGCAAGACTTAGACTCTGTAAAATAGAATGTTTATTAAAACATTTAGCATATTCCTTGCTTAATATTGTATACGTTGGTTGTAATCCTAATTTTATACTTGATATCTGTTCCTAGTGTGTGTATATGTATTGGGTTTGGAACTCTCTTATTTAGACAAAAGGCGGAGGTGATGGGGAATCTTTGTCTAGGTTAGGGCATGACCTTTTGGGTACCCAGAGAAAAACCACCGACCTACCCAGGTCTCTCTCTCTCTCTCTCTCTCTCTCTCTCTCTCTATCTCTCTCTCTCTTTCTCTGTGTGTGTGTGTGTGTGTGCGCGCGCGCGCACGCGCACTACACAACTGAGGTTGAACTTCTCCTTCTTATTTTGTGAGTTTCCCCTTTATAATAAAGCAAATATAATTGATATTTATCTTGGAGCTAGCCTGGGAGTCCTTCGACAGAACTCATTGGCTCCCTTTGGTTTTCCCTTAACTTTGAGTAACAGAGTCACTTATTGTAGTAATGCCGGTCATGCCATTTAGGGAGAGTGCTGAACTCAAGACAATATCCCGGCCAAAGCCTACCGTGTTCCACTGTTTGCTTATTTGCTCAGTAATATCCACAGCAATCAGTAGCTTATGTTACACCTGTATCTTGAGACTGTCCACATTAGCTTAACCCACTGGGGAAAGACAATGAGCGATGCCCTTTTCATCTGAAGACAACCTCTATGCTTCCACCAACAGAAGGGAAGACGAACATTTTGGGGAGAGTACCAAAACATGCCACAGGTGAGAGACAGTGAGGGAATGTGAAGCCTCTTTTATGAGCTTAAAACTCTAAAGTAGAACTAATTCTGAATAACTAGTAAGAAATTCGAAAACATCTCAGAGCCAAGTTAGTGATTTGGGGCAGACCAAAAGAGAGAATATATATATATTAGAAACAGTTATATTCCATTGAAGAGAAGGGAAGGAATGTGAAAGCTGAAGATATGGATTCTTGACAACATCTAAACATTCTGCTAATAACTGACTATGATGTACTTTGCAAATTCTCATTTGAAAAGAAGCACCATGAGTGATATAGCCTTTTCTATTTTGAACAAATGTTAGTTCTACCACACTGGACAGAGAAACAAGACAGAAGGGTCATTTATAAACACTGACTCTTGAGAAACACTTATGAATTTTGTGTATTTTGTGTAATTTCTATATGATAGCTCAACAATAAGAAAATAATAGGGAGCCAATTAGAACCAGGTTGAATTCATTAAACAATTTACTAAATAGGTTAAATAAATTATAAATCAAGAAAACCAAGTAGATTTTCTTCGTTTGGCCAGCAATTGTTAGAAATGTAACAGAGGCAGTTTCACAAAATGCATGAATTGGCTTCATTTAATTTTTAAGAACATTACTATGAAAATGAGCTGGCGAGATTCTCAGCAGGTAAAGGCATTTGACACTGAGCCTTCAGACCGCAGTTTAATCCTGGAAATCCATGTAATCAAGAAGGGAACCAGCTCCCCCTCTAACTGCAATATGTAAATGTGCGGGAAGTCCTTCTGTATATGTGTGAGTATGGAAAGAGATTTATTGTAAGATGGTGTGGGAAGTCCTTCAGTATATGTGTGAGTATGGAAAGAGATTTATTGTAAGATGGTGTGGGAAGTCTTTCAGTATATGTGTGAGTATGGAAAGAGATTTATTGTAAGATGGTGTGGGAAGTCCTTCTGCATATGTGTGAGTATGGAAAGAGATTTATTGAAAGATGGTGTGGGAAGTTCTTCTGTATATGTGTGAGTATGGAAAGAGATTTATTGTAAGATGGTGTGGGAAGTTCTTCTGTAGATGTGAGTATGGAAAGAGATTTATTGTAAGATGGTGTGGGAAGTCCTTCTGTATATGTGTGAGTATGGAAAGAGATTTATTGTAAGATGGTGTGGGAAGTTCTTCTGTATATGTGTGAGTAAGGAAAGAGATTTATTGTAAGATGGTGTGGGAAGTTCTTCTGTATATGTGTGGCTTTTAATGGTTAATAATGACTTAGCAGAATATAGTCAGGCTGGAAGAGATCTATAAAAAGAGAGAGTAGGCAGAGTCAGGAAGACACCATGTAGCTGCCTTCAGGAGACAGACGCCTCTGATGGAGCCCACAGAAACTTTGTCATTAGGTCATGACCTCGTGGTGATGCACAGATTAATGGAAATGGGTCAGTTTAGGATATAAGAGCTAGCTAGAGATGTGCTTAAGCTGTTGGCCAAACAGTATTGCAAATAATATAGTTTTCTGAATGATTATTTCGAGTCAGGGGGATCAGGAAATGAACTAGCAGTGTCTGCCAACAGTAAAATATTTGCTCACATGATTGTGGAGGCTGGCAGGACCAAATCCTGGAGGGTGAGCTCACATTCCTGAGTGTGTAAAGTTCAGCAACATCTGTGGGGAATTCCGTCTTCTGAAAATAAATTGTTTTTATATGTGATTCCTTCCCCTATCTTCCTTCCTTCCTCCTTCCCCTTTCCCTCCTTCTTCTGTTCTCCTTCCTCCTTTTCTTTTTTCCTTTCTTTTCTTTCAACACCTTCAAGTGAAGGAAAGTTGATATCTCCCATTACTCTATAGTAAGAAATTGGCCTTGTTCAGTTTCATTAAAATGTTAAGCTCATTCAGAAGCAGCTTCTAAATCAGTGGTTCTCAATCTGTGGGTCATGACCCCCTTGGGGTCACATATCAGATATCTACATTACAATTCATAACAGTAGCAAAATTACAGTTATAGCAATGAAATAATTTTATGGTGTGGGGGAGTCACCACAGCATGAGGAACTATATTAAAGGTTACATGGCATTAGGAAGGTTGAAAACCACTGGTCTGAACTGATATAACAAATTATTACACAATTCTTCCAACAAATCTCCTTTGTAATATTTTGTCATTGATCCTGGCTAAATAAGGGGATTGAAACAGCAAGAGAATCTCATATTTTCTTTTATTGTTCATTTCACCCTCGTTTTCTTTCCTTGTAAGAGCTAGATTAGAGATAAAGGGGAGCAGTGGGGAGCATTCTAGGAGAGATTCGGAAGGGAATAATACAAGGCAAGTGTGGAAACTGGAGGGGGAAAAATCACCATAAGGCTTGAAAAGAAGAAACATGTAAAAAAAAAATATAGATGTTTGCATAACCACACTACAGCAAATCTGTATAAATTATATAAATTCTCACATTTCTCAATACCAGACTTAACTGTATTCAAAGCCACAACTGTCCTGTATTCATGCAGTCACTAAGATGGCCAAACATGATAGAACTATAGTGATCAAATGGAAAGATGTTTGAACTTCAGCCATTTCAGCTGAGCAAAATGCAAGCACTGAACCGGATGCAGCAAAGGTCACAGAAAGCTAAGAGTGTGAACGCAGGTACAAAAGGCACATTCAAGAGAGAAGGGAGAGCCACCCAGGATTCCCAAGACAAATCTACCTTAAGTAGTCACACAGGAAGCTTCTGCTCGGTCTCAAACTATGTAGGTCATAGATGAACTTACATAACTAAATAACGCCTGTTTAAGTTTGAGATTAGTGATAATAAAATTATAAAAATGCAAGAATTACTATATATTATCTTTCATTTATGCAGCCGGTGCTATTGGCTTTTTGTTTAGTATTCCAAAGTGTTAAGTTTACTTACAATACATTTCAAGGACACTGCTTTATTGTAAAATAGCTTGAATATGGAACTAGTCTTTTTAGGGGCACCATCTGTTGTTCATGACACTTTAAATGAAGGAGATTTCAGTTGCTAAATATTCCAGAGAAACATATGAAGAGAACTGGAAGATTTAGGTTTTCTAAGAAAATACAGTATCCCTAAGCATAAAATGAAACCCTATCTTCAAAGTGTTTGCACTAACCAAAAAAGGCATTTAATTATATTTGGTATACATAGACTTTTTCCTAGAAAAGCAAAATAATATATACATTGGATCAATCTTTCTTTAAATCAAGTAAATATATAACGTATATAATATAAATATAATATAATATATAAATCTATGTAACATATATAATGAGAAAGGGCAGTGAGATTTTTATTTGTAATCATGTAAAAACAGAAACAAATGGAGGTCATGAATTTTGCCCTAAATCAGGTGGTCCTGAAGAAGCCAAATAGATCTCAGGCCCCTAGCCCAAGAGGTAAATGTAAGTTAGTCATCCCAAGGACACAGCTGAGCACTGGAGAAAAATAATATAATGCCACTTCCTGGGTTAATCTTAATTCCCTAACTGTAGTGTCTCCTTTTTGGAAAAGACATGCTAAAATTTCTCATAAGACTAATTAATGAATACTAATTAGGATTCCAAAGATCTTTCAAAGAAGAAGTTATCACATAAATGTTTAGACAGAAGACCACCTAGGAGCAATGTTTTGAGCAGTGTGGACAAAGACTTTCAAAAGCACCGAGTTAAACTATGAATAAAGAAGTGGAGTCGCTATCTTTTGTAAGCTACGCTAACCTCTAATAGCCCATACTGTCAATAAACTAGTAACACTGCAGCTTTGTAGGTGCATCAGGGTCAGGAGGCATTAGCGTGGGTTGTCATCTTGCGCTCTGCATTATACACTACATATCACTGTAAGATGATATGCTGTGTTCAATATTTTATATGACTGAAGGATGATGCTAGACTCAAATTTATTGCCACATACTTGAAACTAAATCATATATAACACCTGAAATACTGTTTTCACGTTATCAGCTAGCATAACTGACGGGAAGATTTTTATATAAAAATTCATTTTGGTTTCATTTTTCATTTGCTACCTTATTGCTTTATAACCACCTAAAATATTTTATACTTGGAAAAATTTGACGTCTTCACATTGAATCTAATTCAGTTGGACTTTAATAAGTAAAAACGAAAACCAAGACTTGCTTCCACTTTGAAAGTAATTTAAGAATTTTAGTTTGGGGTTTTAGCTTGATGTTGCTCTTATTTGGGGAAGAAATATTTTTCTTGGGAGAGAATTCAGTGCTGTCTTGTTACAAAGAATTTTCAGTACGGATGAGAAAAAAAACAAGGTAGAAATAATTTATTTATTTCTCAATTAGTGAGTTCTTGTAAATGCCAGCTTATCCTGAACCTCGGATAAAATACTATTTAATTGTCCTAAATGTTCACACAGTGACTATTTCTACACTTAAACTCCAAAATGATCATATATCCTAAGGTTTGAAACTATTTCATTCAGTCAATATCAACAGTGTTTTCTATGGTGTTATGCCACTAAGAGCATGCTGAAATCAATAACCCAAGAGTTTTCTAACTGAACAGAAAGAAGAAAAGCTGCCAATTTGGGGGGAAACACTATGAATGATTCAACAAGTACCTACCCTTTTGAAATAAAAATATTAACTGGCAAGTTATTGAAGACAGATTTCCTCTCAAAAGATTATTTTTGTTCTTTTCTGGAATTTAAACTGGAATTCTGCCATCTTAATAAACAATGAAATAAAGGGAAGTCAGACTTCTAAGTATAGAAACAGCATCTTATTGATCTTACCACAGTTTTAATGCAAAGTATAATGTGCAACCCACTCTGTCCTGTGATATGGGGCTCACTAAATACCACAGCGACTAATTTTTGTTTGTTTCTTTAAGACAGGGTCTCTTTATTTATCCTATGCTGGTCTTGAACTCCCAATCTTCTTGTCTCTGTCTCTCAGGTGCTAAGAATCACAGGTATAACCAGCACTATGTCTAGCCATTTCTCATTGTGTTCCCCAAGATCATTCAGACACAGTGACTGCTTTGTTTAGCCAAAAGAATTGTGTGCAATTATTATGCACAGTGTAAGCTTGGTCCATGTGACAATGTATTTTCACATCTAAAACGTCATGGCCATTGTAGAACATGATTAATGAAACATCATACGGCTTTATAATAATAACTTACACATGGTTTCTTAATGGGCATTTTCCAAGAAATAACTTCTAAAGCCACTGTCTGTAAGGTGATCTCTCAAGTAGATATAAATCATGAAGAAAGATGATTCAGACAGCACAGGAGTCAGGCATTTGTGTCTGTCTCACTGAGGTGAAGGAAAAGTCCATGTAATTCCAGGTAAATTAATTGGTCTCTAATCTTCATCCCCTCTGCCATAAAATAAAACTGATGATGCTTGCCAAGGACCACAGGAGTGCTGGAGTATGAATAGATTGCCCTGTCCATCAATACACTAAGAGTCAAACAAAATACTCCACTTGAATTGCATTAAGATGACTTAATTTTCTTATATCGATTTTATATTTGTTTGAAATTACTCTATAGGAAAAAAAGAGGTCTCTAGTAAAATAAATAAAACAAAGTCTTTAATAAGTTTACCAACTCAGCAAGAGTGCGGAGGGCAAGCAATCTTAGAGAACGCAGTAGTTAAATAAGGGCCAACAAGCCTTTAAGCCTGCCTCACAACAATGATTTTTTAGAATGTTAATGGCTTGCTTGGAAAGAATAAAGTGAGAGTAATTATGTAGAAGAACGGCCATGAGTAGTTCATGAGTAAGGGAAATTAAATATTATCAGGGGCACAACATGTTAAATTTAGTAAAAGTGACATTAACATTCAAATCAATCAATTACTTAAATAACATAGAAAGATAACATCTCAGGAAAGAAAGTAGAGTATCATTGCAATTTCAAGATCTATGATTGAGATTTTCGAGAAAGTTCCTCCTTGTCATGAACAGATTTATTGAACAGTTTTACAGCTATTGTTTGCTGTCATATATAATAAATCATCTTCCAAATCATATCCAAGCCCTTCCTGAATTTATCTCAAGTTTTAGCTAACGGTGCCTACTGTGTGTCTGGCTCACAACTAAGCTCCACTTTGAAATATTGAGAAATCTCTTTACACAATTCATCATTTTAGCATTTCAATATATATTGATGTATAAATGTTGATATATATCATATATATGATTCCTCACAGAGACTTGCAAACGAAACACCAATTTGAACTTATCTAAAAATTCTTGGATTTCCAAAATAATATAAAAACAAGAACAGGAGGTAAAGATATCCATACATTCATATAACATGATTTATAGCTGCACTTCTAGGAAAACGGTCACCTTTGGAACAAAATATAGCACTCAGGAAAGGTTGGCTCAGCTTAGGCTAAAGTCTGTCCTAGGTGGTACATGTTTGGAAATAACATTCGAATTCAATGTGTTGGGTGATAGTCATTCTAAGGAAGCAAAGTATTCTTGTAAAATTTGGATACAAGGAATGCTAGATAACTTTTCAAATAGCCTGTTGGGTTCTTTGGTGCTATTAAGTGGCTTTATATTCTAATTGTGAAGGGCTTTGTACAGTGCCTGGCAGGTACATCAGTGATCTTTAAACGTTAGTTTTCACAGTCAGGACGGCGTCTTCCTCTCCAAAGGTCCCAGCTTCTGCCCGTGAGGGAGGAACAACTGTTCTTTCAGAAATTTTGAAAATATACTTTGCTCTCTCGACTTCCTTTCTCAGAAAGAAAGAATGACTTATCTGAGTGATAAAAGTTCAAAACACAGCTACCCTGGGTGATGGCTCACAAGGGAACATGGCTTGCCCAGCAAGTGTAATGACTTGAGTCCAGTCCCCGAGACTGCGTAAGCACAGGTATGCGGAGAGAACCAACTCCACAGAGTTGTTCTCTGGCTCCACAGGTATATGGTATGCGCACTCCCAGATTATCTACTGTGACTTGTCTTTTGGAGGCCACACTGGAAAGCAGTATATGCCTCACTGATGGTACTGGCATGTGACAAGTTTAATGCCAACCTTAAGTCTATAAGTTGCCTTCCAGACTCTTGTATGACTGTAGCAAATACTCATTGTGTGGCAGGTCTGAGGAAATCTGAACATGGTGGCAGGTCTATCATTCAGCATTATCAGAAAAAAAAATTAATTCTGTGATTCGTGCCTGTTTTTCTTTTTTCATATTTTTATTAAAATATTTACTTTTCATTTAATTTATCAACCTCAGTTCCCACACTCCTCTCACACTCCCAACCCCCATCCACTCCTCAGAGAGGGTAAGGCCTTCAACATGGTCTGGCATATCAACCTGAGGCAGGATCAACCGCCCCCCCCCCATCAAGGCTGAGCAAGGTTTCCCACCACAGGGAATGGGCTCCAAAAAGCCAGTTCATGCACCTGCGGATAGATCCTGGTGCCACTTCCAGCCCCCCACACACACATATCAAGCCACATAACTGTCACCCACATTCAGATAGTCTAGTTCGGTCCCAGGCAGGTTCCCCAGCTGTCAGTCCATAGTCTGTGAGCTCCCGCCAGCTCAGGTCAGCTGTCTCTGTGGTTTTCCCCACCATGCTCCTGACCCAGCTTTTTCCCATGATTCCTCCTCCCACTCTTCAGCTGAACTCCAGGAGTCAGCCTGGTACTTGGCAGTAGATCACCGTTATACCTGTTTTTATAATAAACTTAAATCAAGAGGGAGTGAAGTAGAATCAATCATCAAATCTTTGATTTTTTAAAGCATCTTTTGGATCACCAGAGTTAGCAGCTGTTATTGTTTCTGTCATAGTAAACAGATGCACATGGGTGGCTCAGCGTGCTGCGGAATGCCTCCACAGTTTCATGTGCCCTGTTAGAGGGTGCACTATCTAGGCAATGAGGCAGGAAGTAAGGAGACACAGGGGCCTTTATTAGCAAAGTCGATAGAAGTCAAACAAGCCCACCAAAGCAGATACGAAAAGCAAGAATCAACTACTCAACATAAAGTTACAAAGAGAGGGACTTAGAAGTTGAAAAGACCCCCTTACATCTACATCTTTCTGGAAATCCACATAAAGCTGATAAAATGGCATCTGATTTCCTATCCTGGTGAAGGGGGAAGCCTTAGTCACTCTATTAGAATAAGAGAAAAAGCTTAATTGTGTAGTAAAAGCTACTCACTGCCAAAAGTATTTTAAAGTTTTTAATGTAGTAGTAAAGTAAAATTAGTACATTACTAGAATTTATTGAGAATTGGAGAAATAATGTTCTATGATAAAATCTGACTCCTAATGCCATACAGTATAGGAATGTATAGCCTAAATCTGTCACAACTTCCATATTGACCAGTAATTTAACCCTGTCACTTTCCTTTTATTTCAAGACAATTACATTTCTTAATCACTAGTTAAGTTTGCCTAAATTGACCCATTAACTCCTCAGGATGAAGTAAGGCACTGTTGTTGCTTAAATATGAAATGTCCCCATGGGTTCACACACTGAAATCTTGGTTCTTGGCTAATAGTGTGGCTTTGGGAGATGCTAGAGACGGTGGTGGGACGTAGCTGGAGGAAGCAGTAGGCTGGGATTCGCGCTCTTGAGTGCTACCTCCTCTCTCCATTCTACTGTCTGCTGTAAAGGGAACGCCCTCTGCCTCACGCTCGTGGATTCATGTTCTGCACCAGCGTGGGTCCAGACCAGCACAGCCAAGGACTGATGTCTGGGTCCTCTGCGGCCGTGAGTCACAACAAACATTCTCCTCACTTAGGTTTTTCTCTACAGTCCCAGTGATGAAAAGGCAGAAAACTTTCACACAAGACTTCTTTCTAACAGGATTTGGAAATGTATAAACTTTATAGCTTAAATCTATTATTCTGATTCTAGAAAACAGAAGCTTAATGCAAGAGAAAGAGAGAGGGAAGGAGGGACTGATCAAAACTCTAGATCTACTTGTCAAGCTTGAGAACACTGACAAAAAAGTGAAGAGCCACCACTCTATCATAAATACCATCAGTATTTATGTAAGACATCATACAGTAAGAACTGTCGCTGCCTGGTGAACAGACAATGGGTCACACCTAGGTTTCCGCCCTTACATTCTATCTCTGTCTTGCACGATAGAAGCTGCAGAGAGAGATGAACTGCAGCTGTTCCTCTTGGACTGAAAATAAATAAATAGACCAGTTGCCTGAACTCCTCTCTGAATGGCTGACTGAAAGCATATCAGAGGCCATTTAAGACCATCTTTGATGCTTTAATTGAAAGAACAAGAATTAAATCAAAGCCATTTCCGCTGGACATTGATTCTCATGAAAATTCTGTAGCATGGTATTTCTGGTGGAAATACATTGTTGAGAATGAAAGACAATGGGCTCCTCCCTCAAAATTCCTTTTGATTCTCAAACTGACGACCAAGAGAGACAAGTTGATAAAGTAAATAAATATATATGTTTATAATATCTCATACCCATGTCTTCAATATTTTTCAGTACGGAGTCTATAATTCTGCCCTTGTGCTTCTCACATTGATCACCCAACCAGTCACAAAGTGAAAAATGAAGTAAATTTATGCAATTTTTAATGTTTGCAGGTTAACATTTAAAGCACATGGCTACTATGGTAATAACTTAAAATAGTAACAAAGATAGCAAAGAATTTCAAATTAATGAATGTCCCTAAACTGTAGAGAAGAATTTTAAAGGTTCCTATTTATAGACCTTAAGGGAACTATCACATAGGATCACACTAGAGAATGCTTTTATTTGAATAAAAATTTGGAAAGTAACATGATGAAAAATTACTACAGGGAAAGCAGGCTTAAATATGATATTATTTTTCCTCACAAGGGAAAGCAAAGTACAGATCCTTCAGAATTTGTAAGGGATTGGTTCTGGGATGTCTCGAGGGTGCCAAAAGAGATAGCTGTTTATTTCTCGTATAAAATAACACAGCATTTGCATATAACCTATGCGACTCCCCCTGCATATTTAAAATTATCTCTAGACTGTTTATAATACAGTAAACGTTATGTAGATAGTTTACTGTTTTATTTAGGAAATGACAAGAAAATGACACAAAATGCCTTTGTTCAGGGCTGATGCAAGTCTTGCCAATTTTTAAAACTTTTTAATTGTACCTAACAGTGCAGAGACACAGGATACAATACAGAGTTTTGACCACATGTACACTGCGTGATGATCCAACCAGGATGGCTACAATACCCATCACCTTAAATACAGATCATTCTCTTTTTTAAGAGGAAACAATTAAAAATACTTTTTTATACAATATATTTTATTACAGTTTCCCTTCCTCCAACTCTTCCCAGATTCTCCCCTCTTCCCCACCCACCAAATTCCACACCCTTTCTTTCATTCTCTCATTAGAATAAAAAGTTAGTGATAATTGTGATGATGAGGAGGAGGAGGTGGAGGAGAAATAAAAACAAACAAACTAGAATAGGGGAAAAAAGAGCAAAAGAAAAATCACAAGAAACACATACAGACGCTGAGACAGATACATTGGCAAACACAAAAAAACTCATAAAAAATAAAACCAGTAAACCACACATAATAAGCAAAACATCTGTAGGGTTAAAAACAATACCCAAAGTATGTGAGTCATAAAAGCTTACAAAACTGCCACCAAGTTCATTTTGTGCTGACCATTTGAGCACACAGTCTGCTCTTAAGGGAGGTTTATATACCCAGTGAGAGAGTCCATTGGAGATAGCTTCTAGGGTAGGGATATGAGGCTGTGTTCACTTCCCTTCCCAGCGCTGGGACCCCCATCCGTCCCAGACCTGTGTGTGCTCCCACTGTGTCTATGAGCTCCTATCTGCATCAGTTCTGTGGTGTCTAGAAGGCCTTGTTTCCTTGGTGCCTTCCATTCCCATTGGTTCTTACAATCTTTCTCTCTCCTCTCCTGTAGAGTTCAAGGCTAGCCTGGTCTAAATAGTGAGTTATAAGTCAGTCAGAGCTACATAGCAAGAATCTATCTCAAAAACATAAATAAAAAAAAGCAAATAAACAAAAATATTGAAGAAAAGGGAAAAAGAAGTAATAAATGAAGAGGAATTGAGTGAAAGAATTCACCCTCCATTTCGAGGTAGAACACCGTTCTCTCTAAATGAGCTGCACTGAATTGACTAGCAAATACTTGTCCAGCAACTCTAAGGCAAGGTGCAATGATGCAGATGGATCTGAGCTCTGACTTAGCTTTCTCCCTATATCCTTAATCAGCTGTAGCTTTTTGTCAACGGTGCCAGGTTTCTCTAGGTGAACTGACCGTATGCTTATACGTATACACAGGGCACAGGCAGGTTTTGGTTGGAGAATCGTATACCATACTTGGTCATAGCCTTCCTGTAGGCAGCTGGCCATGTTCTCATATTACTTGGTCTGGGGTGCTTCCTGGATCAAAATCAGTTGGCACAGTGGAGGACCACAACAAAGCATCAGGGTTAGTGCCAGTCAGGAATCCCATGTCTGGATAGCGTTATGCTTCATTGGGACAAGTGTCATTTGATAAAGCTCGCCAGCCCTAGCATGGAGTTTGACCTCATCTAATCTTAACAACGCAATGACCTAATTTAGTCACTCCCGAAGTCTCCAAGACTGTGTACCGTCAACATATGAACTTAGGGGTAAGTTATTGATGCATGAAACTCGAGAAGTACATTCAAACCATGGCATGGGTCCAAGTTAAAAAGGGGGGAGGGGTAAAAACAAACACAAAGATTTGTGCTGATTATTAATTCAGAAAAAAAAGATAAAGAAGTTTATGTTTCTAGAAATGAAATAACTCTTAGCTGGCCCCGAATAGTCTTATGATCCCTTACAGTCTTAAAAGTAAGACTAGAGAGCTAAGAATCCAATCATTTCAAGTTACACTGCACAGAAAATTTTTTTTTGAAAAATAAATCATTACTGATGCTTCTGAAAGTGTGATTTAAAAAATAACTATGCCTGAAATTTGTTAACTGATTTTTAAATAAAACTTATGAATAAAGCATAATAATTTACACCTAAGGATTTACCCTTCAAACATTGAAGAAAAGTGTGATATTTCAAGCTTTTAATGTAATATTGAATATCTTTCTCTGAAGAAATTAGATGACTTTGATTTCTCCCAGTTGGGTCTGTCTCCCATCACAGTGTTTTGCTGGAGGGTGGGAAGGCAGTATCTCAGAATGTGGGGGGGACCACCTGGCTCAGAACCATCTCAGTGTCTAAAATACACAGCTCTTAAGCCCCTTCCCAAACCAGGGAAAACAGACTTTCTAGAGATGGGAGCCTGGGGATTTTGCATTTAAAAATGAAAGTCCCCAATATTTTTAAATCATAACCTGGAGAACTAAAGTGCTTAAGCAGTATAATTAAAATGTGAAAAGCACTGTTTTGTAAATACAAACTTAATAGAATCTTTTCTCTGAATTCATAAGTATCAGTCTCCACAAAAAATCAATTTAGCATAGTGATTAGGGGCCTTGGACTAAAACCTCAACAAATGCCTGGTTCCCTGGGCCACCGTTTCCCCATCTGAATGATATCAGCAAATTATTTAAATTTGCTGTGATAAATAGGATATACGGTAATCCCCTTTTTGTCCCTCAGAGGCATAGCGTAAGGTTAATTAAATAACAGCCACAAAATACTTGGGACTCCTTAGAGAAAGATATTATATAAGACACAATGTTATATATGCAGCCTTTTTCTCTCTCTCAGCGACGAAAATGAGACTAATTGTTCGTGAGATCTGGGCCTGCAGCAGAGGAAACAACCATGACGTGGATTTCACAAGTATTAAATTCACAAGGACAGCATTTTGTCACATTGGGTCTGGGACTCAGGGAATGCTATTCTTCTGTTCTTTGCACAAAGACCACTGCCACCTTGTGGGAAATCACCAATGTCCTCGTGGGGCTTCTGTCTCAGTTGTGTGAATTGGTGACATGATAATTGGGTTTTCTGCTATCGAATCGAAGATTTGTGGCTTGTGTATTCTTGGTCATCCTGAAGCATGCTAACCTGTGGTACATAAAGGCTAAGTGAGACCACATGAAGGTCACAGGAGGGTCAGGCAGTTCTAATGGAAGGAAACCTTGTATAAACAGGCCATGTCTCCAGGGCTTTGGACCAGACAAGGCCTTCAAATAGGGCTTGCCAAAAAAAAAAAAAAAAAATCTGCTTTTGAGTTTCATTATGCTCTGGAATTAAGGCCAAAAAAAAAAAAAAAAAGGAGAAATAATTGTCACTAGAGATCATTAAATCCACTGTTGATTGCTCTGGGGAAAATATGTCAATCTGTAGACGTTGTTTGTGTTCATTTGTCAAAACCAGAAGCGGCCTGCTTACAGAAAATGAATAAAGGAAGACACCACACAGTCCTCCAGCCTTTCAAGTTTTGATAAATAATCGTCATATTTTCACAAACACACGGTGAATTTTGAAATCCATCCTATAAAAAAAAATCATCAAAAGCTGATTCTTTTCCAGCCTTTCTCATGTTTGTCAAAAGGTTTGGCATTTATAACAAACTACACCTAAAAAAAACATAGGAAAGGTCTTTGATTTTACTATTCTCCCCTCCCAAAAAAGAAAACTCTTGCCATCTTTGGGGTTGTCTTTATGTGCTTTCTTAGATTTTTTGTTGTCGACCTCTGAACAGTAAACTGATGAGTTCTTTGCTGTTCATTTCTGTACTTCCGTCCAGCCTCACTTGAATTCACTCAGCTACAGTGTCCAACTTCTGTGCTCACCCATTTATCAGAAGACCAAATTTATTTTAGCTTATGTCGAAATGTTAGGGAATAAGTCTCATCATGGATGCACTACTTCCTTTTGTTTTGCTTTTATGAATTATTAGTCAATCACTGCTTACCTCAAAGAATAAACTCTTTTAAAAAAATACACCCGAGGAAACTGGGAAAGATAGAGGGTTTAGAAAAGGTAATGTTTTTCTTTAACTTTATATTTCGTTATATAGGTGGTTATATGTCTATTCACCTTAATGATTTCCAAAAATGTAAAAACTACTTGGAAATGAGTAGGGTAGTAAGTCCTTCAGATATAACAAATGACACCTCTTACCCCAGTCTTAACTCTTCACACCTCAGCACACCAAAAAGGTGAAACCTGTATCGTTCACAGCATCAAAGAATGATCTATGTTTAACAAAATGTCTTGAAGAGACAGAAAAATAGAACAAGAAATATAACACGTATTCAAGAGGATTCTTTTTGTATAATCTTCTATGAATAAAATTTTCTCCTAAGTCTCAAGACTTGAAAATAATAGATCCCGCAAAATTTTCACCTTTGTGTTCCCGAACACATCACATGCAGCCTCCTACCCGAGTGTTGACCCCAGGAGAAACGCTATGAAAGGAGCCTCGTGTGGCTGCTCCTCTATGGGGGTCCCAGCCAGTGTATCTGTGGCCTGGGAACCTGGAAATGCAGCCGAGAATTCCGCTAAATGGGTAAAGAGACTCTGGGACCATAAGCATCTACCCCTCAACCACAGAGCGTATTACACTGCCAAAATGATGATGATTTCCTTTTCGAGTAACATTTTATTTCAAATCCATTTTTTCCAGCCATTATTCATGCACCTGAAGGGTAACAGAAATGTAGATAGCTCCTGCCCTGCGAGGCACTTCCCTATAGAGGTGCATAGGGCTTTAATGAACAAACTCATCCTTCTGCCTGGAGCATCTTTTCCGATTCTGGTGACCTAGCCAATGCCAAGGCACACTTGAAAAGACATTTTTAACTCACGTAGAAAAGAGCTGTTGGTCAGGCCTTGATGTGCCTTATCCCTAGTCCCTATTGGACCCTTTCTCCCAGGGATGAAAGCTCCTATTTTCAGTCTGGCTCTCTACAAAAAGAACGTATCTTATTTTCCAGCTACCTTTCACTTTAGTTTAATCGTGAAACTGATTCCTGATTGACAGTTTCTGGGCTTAAAGATGTGTTCATCTTCTGTGTTGAGTTCTTTCAGGGGAAGGTGGGGAGGGAGGGTGAGACAGACTCTGATGTAGCCCAGGCTGGGAAGTTATTAAACTCATACCTCAGCCTTCCAACTGCTGGGATAGGGCCATGCTCCTCCACACGGTGCAGCCCTAAGCCGGAAGAAGGGAACTCCATTCCCTCTCTTTTCTGCAAAATGGATGCTGTTATTTACAATATCTCAAGGATGTAAGTGCAACGAACATCAGGAAGAAGAAATACCTGTGGGAATGTTCCCTCCAAGTTTCAGGTCTTCTCCCAAATCTCTTTTTCTGCACACACATACATGCACATATACACACTCACAGACACAGTCTCTCAGAGAGAGAGAGAGAGAGAGAGAGACTCACGCAAACCCTGTCTCTGTCACCTTCACTATCCGTTCAGATCTCTGCCTTCTGTAAGTGCTATGGGGCAAGGGTGTGCACCCATGCTTAGCTTGCAAAGCCAAGTGCAGCTGCCTGCACCTTGCTGCTCTGCTCCCAGCAAAGCTGCTTTCAATATTTGTTCTTCTGTAACCCTTTCACAAACCCCTCCCTTCAACAAAAATGTAAAATCAAAAGGCTTAAATGCAGAAATCTCTGCATGGAGTAAAGCTATGTATTATCTTTAATCAACATGCCATTACCTTGCACAATGCACTTGAAACCAAACCCTGGCACTATGGGTCATTTTCCTCTCTGTTTTAAACAGTTTGGTTCAGAAATGGCTTCTTTTCTACAATGTACGGCTATCTGTGGTGAGGCGGGGATTGCCTTCTCTTTCTACCTGAGGGCTGTCTTCTCCATATTAATGCAACAGAATTTTCTTAGGTCTCGGTATTGTACTAGAACAGCTATAAAAATATCCATATTTAGTTCTCTGAGAATTTCGCACATGGTATGTTGACCATACCTAACCCCTTTCTTACCCTCCCAACACTGTATAATCTTTTTTTTTAATATCCCAAGTCAATATGTGCATCATATACTCTTAGATGTATGGCTACCCCCAGGAGTATAATCAACCTATCAGGAGCCTTGTCCTTAAATCCCCTGACTTCCCCTCTCCCCACAGCTATGAGTTGCCCGTAGCTCCTCAGCTAGGGTGATGCTCCACACCACCTTCCATCTCCATGCTGGCTGGCATTGTGTCTGGCTCGAGCTTGTTCAGGTCTTGTGCCTCTTGCCATAGTCACCATGGTTCCTACGTGCAGCTACCCTGTGTGGGTGAGCAAACACAGCTTACCTGTAGCCATCTGCTCCTATGGCTCTTCCGCTCTTTGCAGGCCTCTGCCACAATGATCCCTAAGCTTTGGGGAGAGCTGGAGTGATATAGATGTTCCACTTAGGGCCGAAATCTAGGACAATCCTCCACATATACATCACTTCCTCTTCTCCAGCTAACCTACCTATATCAAAGTAGAATTCCAGTGATCCAGCCACTCCTACTTCCTTCCCTATAGTAACTCATCAGACTGATAGCTTTCTCATTCTATCCCCCATTAATCCAACCCAAATAATCCTCTCGGGTTTCCTGGCTGGATTTTAGGTTTCACCCCTGTAAAAAGCCTTCAAAGCCTCATTTCAGAGAGTCCTGCCAATTTTCACCAGACTGATAGGCTTCAGTCCAAGAAAAGAGGTATCAGGGAGTGGATCATCGCCTGAGAAACTGTTTACCAGGGCCGCTCATTAGAACACTTGACGCAGACTGTCAGTTCCATCACTTCTGATTCCCCTTCTAATGAACCCAAGGTAAATACATGTTGGGCATGAATGCTATGAAAAGCGTCTTCTCAGAGGGAAAATTAGCAAATCGCAGCTGCTTAATAGCAGGTCTGCTAAGTGCTTCCTCACATAAAATACAGATAGGTGCTTTTGTCATAAAACTGTTTAGACGTGCGACACAGCCACAGATATGAATAGGTCCCTTTGTGTTGATTACGTTTCAAAGTACAGTTTCTTTCATAATTAAAAAAAATTTTCTTTAATCTCGATGAATGAATGTAATAGCCCAAATTACAGGAGGTCTGTATTATAAGGGAGTAGCCTTAGCTCAATGCTTAGAAACAGCAAAAGCATCAAATGGATGGCTATGAAAGACTATTTTTAAATTGATGAAATGGGGCCAGGGGTGCAGCTCAGTGCTCGACCGTGTGCTTAGCATGCAGGAAACCTTGGTGTCAATCTCAAGCACCAAAAGCGAATAAACAAAAAAAAAAAAATTGATGATGTAATTTACTTTAATAACCTATTCTGAACATATGTGTTTCAGATTTGAAATTAAATTATTAAATTTAATTAGTACAGCTATGTTTTTATTCTAAGATTAAACCAAATGTAATCGGAAAGACTAGCATGGGGAAGGTGGCTGCCTTCTGGAGGGGGATTCCCAGCAGCAGGCTTATTTACACATCTGTGCACAGGACAGAGAGACCACGAGCTCTACGGAGACGCCAAACTGGCGACAGAATGAGGTGATCCTATTCAGTGGGAAGCTGAAACCAAACAAATGAATAATTGATACATATATCAAATGAGGAAAACAGTGGGTCAGAAAGGCACAAGCACCACGTGAGAAAGGCGAGTCCCAAACGTGTCAATCTGCCGCAGTCCCCGCACAGCTTAGTTAATCATCAGTTTTGCTTAGAATTTTCAGAGTGCTTTAATTAGTAGGCTAAATCTTCATTAATCATCGCCTAACCCCCAGAAATACTAGTATAGCTAAGTACTTGTCGTATTAAAGAGAAAACGCAATAAAAATAGCACAGGGAAAATATCAGTTTCTTTATAAATAGCACATTTTGATGACAGAAAGGAAAACTGCACGAGGTTATTGTCAGGCACCATTCTATCGCCCTGACAAAATTGCCACAATAACTAATGGATAAAGAGGGAAGACATTGGGGCTCACAGTTAAAGATTTCCTTCCATGGTTGTTTGGCTCTATCGCTTTGGTTGGATAGAGATTGTGATGAAAATCCTGTGGCTGGCGTCGCTTGGTCAGCAAGGAAAAGATGGGCATTTCAATATCCCTTCCAAGGGCATTCTCCAGCAATCTCACTTCCTTCCAAAAGTCACACCTTCTAACAGCTGCTTCACCTCCCAGTATGGTCCTAGGCTAGGCACCACGTTAGTAGGCCTTTAGAAGACGCTCGTGGTCTAAACTACAGGAATTATTTAGTAAGTTCTTGTTCCATAAACAAGCTAGAAGCACAGGATATATTCTACTCCTCTTCAGTGTCCTTAGCAACTAAAGTGTAAATGACAGTTACATCCCCTTCCCCAAGGCTCAAGGAACATTCCAAAGGAAGGGGGGATGGGAGGAAGAAGATTGTCAAAGCCAGTGATCATAGAGGACTACAGAAAAATAGTGTCTTCTCTAAATGGCAAAGGTATTGTCCCCAGGGAGAGTCTCATAAAGACCCGCCCCTAGTTGAGGAGCTATTGGCAACTGATAACTGCTGAGAGGAGAATCAATTCTGTTGAATGACATAGCCCCTAGCAGGTGAATCATACTCCAGTGAGTGATCAAACACACATATGCATATATCCTAATTGAACTCAGTAAGTTATTAAAAGGAAGAAAAGGACATGAAGTTGGGAGGAGAATGTTGGAAGAAGGGTCCAAGAAGAGAGGGAGTTGGGGAATGGTAGGTGGACAGCATCAAAGTACATTGTCCATATATACAAAATTCTGAAATAAGAAATACATTTTAAAAGGATCCTCAAAATGGTCTGAAGGATGTCTAAAATGTAGATTGGTACAAGGTCTCTCTGGCCTTTCTCCATGCTCACCCCTTGAGAAGTCTCTACTTTACTCTGTGATAAATCCTATCTTCTACATTTCAAAAAAGTTTCTTATAGAAGAAAAGTCCTAAAATGCATGTGAATCTAGAGAAGGCCCTGAATAACCAAACAATCTTAATCAAAAAGAAAAATTTTAGATATATTACCATTCCAGATTTCCAGATATATTATAGGACTATAGTAATAAATACAATATGGTATTGGCACAGAAACAGACATGTAGACAAACAGAACAAAACAGAAGACCCAAATGTGAGTACGTCTCCAAAACCATCTGATATTTGACAACGAGGCCGAAAGCATAAACTGGAGAAAAGTTATTATCTTCACCAAAAGGCACTCTAACCCTTATCCTTATACCTCTAAAGAAAAATGGCTCTCATCTCTCATCAAAGTTTCTCTTTCTAGAAAGTCACAGTAGATCAAAATGAAGAGACCAAGGATCATGGGGATCCCAGCCCCAGCAGTTATACCTGCAACATGACCCTGCACCTAAGGCCCAGGGAACATCACAAAAAGAAAGAGGACAGAAGGATAGTAAAGGCCAGAGGAACAGGAAGTCTGTTTTGAAATTGTGTCTCCTAGAAATGACAAGACAGCAACCCCCGGGAAGCCTGAACAATATGGCTGCCTAAACAAGACCAAACAATGACAATATCACTAGACATGCTAATGCAAACAACAAAGAACTACTCGCAACTAGCAATGCTGAGAGAGGGAGACTCTCCCAAGGATGAGCTCTCTGATTGGCTATCCAATACAAAGTGGCCAGCCCTGAAATCATCTATGAAGGTACATTAAACAGATTCAGCAGGTCGTATCTCTACACTTATGCATTTATATGTGTGTGTATGTATGTGTACCAATAATAATCAAGGAAAAGGAGCCATCAATTTGATGGGCGTGAGGAAAGAAATGGAAATTATTAGGGGTAGCACATGGGAGAATATGTGGGAGAAGGGGAGAGAAGAGGGAGGGGAAGTGGGGTAAGTATTTTAGTAGAGATCTTTAAAACATTTGAAAAGAATTTTCTTAGCCCACACCTCATGTAAGCTGATATTGTCATCCATTGTAAAAATTCCTTTGCCAGGTGACCTCGTTTACCAACACGGACTTTACCATCACATTCCAAGGGGAAAGGTACACCTGAAGCCTTGATAATAAGTGCATTCTGGGAGCACCTACTGGGAAGTTTCTCTAAGGACACAGAGGACAGGCATGTGACTTCAGCCAGCCAGCGTTTTGGAAGTGTTTGAAAAGTTTGTGTCTTTATTCTACTTATTTTGTATGTGCTGCGTGTTCATATACGCCCGCTTCAATCCTTCATTTCATAAGCACCTAATGATATAGCAACCAGTGCCAGGAACTTTGGTAGTCAACAACTAAAAATCAAAATCACATATATATTCAGTCCAAGTAGTAGGGAGGGAGAAAGGACACAGCAGGAAACCTCTGTGGTAAGTGCATTGAGGGGCTTAAGTAAAGGCAACTAATCCACACAACCACTGGGCATGTGCAAAACAGTCGTGCTGGTCGGATAAAGCAGAGGGTGTTTGGTTTCCTTGCTTGTCTGGGGAGCACGCGTGTCAGTTCATCTTAAGGAATACTACCTCTGGACCACCCATCAAATGGCTCTATCTCTGGACACAATTACCACTTGCCATCTGCTGAGATGTGCAGTAAGGGTATTAATTACTGCTCACCCTGTGATTAATGGATCTGATAGTTCTTGGTGGGGTCACTGTGTTTTGTAGCTCTCAGATTAATGATTTCAATCTGACAGACAACAAGCCACTAAACAGTTACCAGGTGACAAAAATATTATGTTACCGTAGCTGAAACTAAAAAGAGTAATCTAGCTATGAAATAAATCTCATAGCAAAATTACCCAATTTAAAGCCAAGTTTTCCATATTTTCTAAATAAGCTAAAACATAGAAAACAGAAGGTTTTTGTTTTTCCTTTTTTTTTTTTGGTGTGTGTGTGTGTGTGTGAGAGAGAGAGAGAGAGAGAGAGAGAGAGAGAGAGAGAGAGAGAGAGAGAGAGAGAGCAAACATCCAGCCTTCAGATGAGAGGTACCACTAAACATCAAGTCAGTTACACTTAACCATTTATACATCCTAAAATAGTCCTAGTGCAGAGCTTCTGGTGTAGCACTCCTGTAATCTCAGCAGTCATTGTGTGTTCAAGGTCAAGACAGGAAGAGGAGAGGGGAGGGAAGAAGAGGGGAGAGAGAAGAGAGGAGGGGAGGGGAGGGGAGAAGAGAGGAAAGGAGGGGAGAGGAGGGGAGAAGAGAAGGGAGGGGAGAGAAGAGGAGGGGAGAGGAGGGGAGAGGAAAGGAAGGGAGAAGAGAGGAGACAGACAGGAGATGACTCGGTGGATAAAACACTTGCCACTCATACTCAACAAGCTTAGATCACCAGGACCCACATAAAAACAAAACTATGTGCATTATTACAAGCCTGAACTGTAACTGGGAGATGGAGACAGGAGAATATCCTGAAACGCCCAAGCCAGCTAGACTTGTTTATGCAGTAGTGAAGAGAACCTGACTCCAGCAAGGTCGAAGAGTGGGGACTGATACCCAAAGTTTATCATCTGACCCGCACATGTCCATATAACACACACACACACACACACACGATAACTGTGTTTCCATTTCCTGACATCTAATAGAAATAACATATGACTCTCTTACACTTTCATTAGCTCGTGAGTCCACTGAGAACAAAACAATTCGTTCATTATTTTTATAGTTTCAGACGCTGGCGTAACGCCGGGATGAGAAGTGTGGCTGAGTAGTTCACGTAAGGAATCAAGCCCATAAAGACTCACTCTGGCATAGCCAGCCTGTGCACACAGAAGCCCTGCCTCCTATAATCAGAGTCCAGATGCTGGGAGGTGCACAGCTCCAGCCACAGAGCACACACCTGCCCAATGTGGGACGCTCCAGCAGAAGCAGAATTCATATCCACTTCTTTTAAGGAGATTAGATTACCTCTGAAAGAGCATCAGTATTTCATCTTGTGAGGAGCGGACCATTTCACTGCAAAATTCTTTGTATTTCACTTCTAAACATTGACCTAACTTATGACCTCTCCACCTATACAAAATTCACCACTATGTAACATTGCTTGGTAACAATATAAAACATGTATTAACAGCCAGCAGTGTTTCGAAAGGTCAATCTTAACATTCTTTGACTGAAATCATACGGTACTTTAGAATTCCTAAGGCAAAATTGTAAAACCCAGCAGGCCTTGCCTTCCTGACCTCACCTCCTCCAGTGATGGCAATGCCTTCTTGCCTCAGTTTTGCATTATGATTTCTGTTCCCTTGGTTCAGACTTTCCTCTCCCTTTCTTTGTCCAGCCTTTGACCAATGTTACTTTCTAAATGAAATCTACTCCACCTTCCTAGTTTACAATAGAGAATGAAGGGAATCAGATTCTCCAAACCCCAGACGCGGCACTTGGCATGACAAATACTTTAAACTGGAGGCAACTGAGAAGCAACAAATGCAGAAAATGTTGGGACCATTTGGAGTCCTGGCCTCCAGCTGCTCTTCCCTGCTAGAGATCTTTACTTTCCTTCTGATTTGAGTTACTAAAGGCTGTGTCAAAGTTGTTTACCAGCTCTGCTTCACGAGCACGGGTTGCCTTGCTTTGAGGATCAGAAGATAAGGTTTTCACCTGTTGGCCCACCTGACTTGGGTATATAAACCTCCATGGTGCTATTGAATAAAGGGGTTCTTACCAGTGACTAGAGGTCCGTGTCTCTCTCTCTGTCTGTGTGTCTTTGCGTGTTTCAACCTCCAGCCCCTTGCCCGAAGCTCGTGAACTGTATGGTAACACATAGAGCACAGACAGGTGTTGTACGCTGCAGAAAAAGCTATCCACTCTTTCTCTTTCTGCCTAGAAGCCAGACATAAACTTCCCTTGGTAATAGTGCCCTCCTTGCCCTTTCTCATACCAGAATTAGACTCTTGAAATAGCCAACTTGACTCTATGTAACAAACCTCCCTAAACACCCTGAATTTTTATTTATCCTCTCCCATATATTTGCCTCCTACAACTGACTTGGTCCAGAAGCTCAAACTTGTCCATCTTCTTTGTTTGCAGGGCCACCTTTCTACACCTTACTACCCTTTCTTAAAATGATATGCAAGCCCCAATTTCTTCTCCCGCTTTGAGTTAGTCATCAAACTCACTCATCACCACACAGATGCACAGTGCACAGATAAGTACCTTTATTTTTTCTTTTGGTAATCTATCTTCCACCACTTTAATTTGTATGTCCTAACTACTACCCCTAAGGCAGCAGAAGAAAGGGGCTTTATTCTTCCCAACGGAACTTTCTTACCCATCACATCCCACCCCCTGTTCTGCTATCTACACAACATCTCTGATCCTTTCATAGACTAAGAAAATATATACTAGCACAATTATTATATATTTGCATGCAGCTAGATATACAGATGCATATATAGATATAGATAGATACATAGATAATAAAGATAGATGTAGTTAAAGAAGGTTAAAGAAGGTTTTCCTCCACTAGAAGGCAAGTCCATGAAAGTAGGGATATTTTAGATACTATTTTACTTCTTTGAGAATTTCAAAGATGCATGCAACATATCTTTATCATTATTGATTCCTCCCTTCTCCCTAATTCCTGCCAGATACTTTTCCATCCTCTCACCTCTCCCAACTCATGAGCCTCTTGACTCTTTGCCTAGTTGACTCTTTGCTCTTTGATGTTGTACTGACTAATACTACGTCACCTTGACACAATGTAGAGTCATCTGAGAGGAGGGAGCCTCAATTAAGAAAATGCCTCAGAAGATCTGGCTGTAGGCAAGCTTGTGGGGCATTTTCTGAATTAGTTATTTATGGGGGAGGGTCAAGCCAATTACGGGTGTATCCATCCCTGGGCTGGTGGTCCTGGGTTCTGTAAGAAAGCAGGCTGAGCATGATGCGCAAGCCAATAAGCAGCATTCCTCCATGGCCTCTGCTTCATCTCTTGCCTCCATGTTCCTGCCTGTTACAGTTCCTGTCCTGACTTCCTTTGATGATGAACTTTGGTATGGAAGCTTAAGTCAAATTTCCTTTACTCCCAAGTTGCTCTCATCAGGGTGTTTCCTCACAATAATACTAATCTTAACTAAGACATGAGTATCCTCTGACATACAGGTTGTGTGATGTCTATTCTTGGTTGTCAACTTGACCACCTCTGGAATGAGCTAAAATCCAAGCAGTTGTGTACACATGTGAGGGGGGTTTCGTGATCGAATCATTTGAGGTGGGGAGACACCCTAAATCCAGATATTTTGAAGAAGATCCACCTGCAATATGGGTCAGGCTGTCTGGTGGCAGCCTATATAAGGGCATGGCAGAGGGAAGCATTTGCTCTCTGCCCTGCAAGTTCATCCTTTCACTAGTATTAGAGATGACTTATTTGCAATTCAGACATATCCTGAAAACCAGCTGAGACACCTAACCCAGTGAAATGAACAACTACTGGATTGTTGGACTAATCATCAGAAGGCAGCCACTGTCAGACTAGCTGAACTTCAGGCTGTAAACCATGCTAGAAAATCCCTCTAGATATTCATTCTATTAGTCTGCTCCTCTAGAGAACGGCCTAATACAGGGTGTGTTCCGATTTGTTAATGAATGAAAGCAAACAATCGATTAAAATCACCACAACACTTGCAAATATGTGGTAAACAGAGGGTGTTAATCATATTACTAAAAAATTGGAACTTAATTTATTAATTTGGCTGCAATCGTAAGGGATGACTGAAGAAATCACACTAGAACTCTATCTTCCCATAGTAATTAAGATGTTTACAGGAATCCACCAAGCACTGTATTGACAAAGAAGAGACACGGAATGGGAGGCAACAGGAGGGAGAAATCAGTTTTATTTTGTAAACAGTTTTAAGGTTTGGGAACAATGATGGTTGTCTAAGCATATTACAAGGAGATTTACCAACAAAGAAAGACCTTAATCCAATATCCACCAGACAATTTTTTTTAAGTTTCAGAAAGATTTTTCTAGTAGAGATATTTTACCTCCAGTGATGCACATTGGTAAGTAAGTACTGTAAACATACCATGCAAGAACCCAAGGGAGGGAAGTAACCAATAAGAGCTATGACACCTATGAACTCAACAATTACCAGCATGACAAAATGGCTTCAATAGTGGCACTCATATCTTGGTAATAACCAACAGCTTCCCCATTGGATTTAAGGCCTGCTCAACAAGAGGGAAATCATGCCTGCTAAAACTACCCATGGGTAAGTGAGGCCACAGATCTTAGAGAATAGCCTACAAACCACCATTTTACTAAACCAGCAGAATTCCTAACTGCATTATAAACATTTATCCTTGTACATGACAATAAACGTAGCTCTCAAGCCCTCAATCAAGAAACTTCTCTCAGCAACGGACAAAGACCATTACGGAAAAGCAGAACTAATCAAAATGCAGAAAACAAGGGATCATGTGGTATCCGTCCCCAGTCAATCCATCTACAACACAGCTCCTGCACCTACGACTCAAAGAACCCTGCAAAGGAGGGAGTGGAAAGATTACAGGAGCCAGGGGGACAGGATGTCTGCTATGAGATTATCTCCTAGAAATAGTCAGGGAAACTACACTCATAAAGTCTCAATGACTTGACTACTTTAACAAGACCCCAACAAGGACAATAGACAGAAGGGGAATATTTCCCTTCCCCCTGCCTTGTACAGAATTACAGACAACTAAGGACGCCTGAGAGTAGAAAATAATCTTCCCCACCACCACCTCCACCACCTCCACCACCACCACCACCTCCACCACCTCTACCACCACCACCACCACCACCTCCACCACCACCTCCACCACCACCACCATCATCACCACCACCACCACCTCTACCACCACCTCGACCACCACCACCACCTCCACCACCACCACCATCATCACCACCTCCACCACCTCCACCACCACCACCTCCACCACCTCCACCACCACCAAGCTGTTGATCCAATATAAAGTGTTCAGCCCTGAATTCACAGAAATACAAATAGCATTATCTTGACCAAACAGCTTATTGTTATATATTTAGAGTGTGTGTCTGTGTGGGGGTGTTTGTGCATGTGTGTGTTCATGTGGACATATGCCTGTGTATCTGTGAGAGGATGCATTGTGGGTATATGGATGTGTGTGGTTATATGTCTGCATGTATGTGCACGCATATGTGTGCCCCTGTATGTGTGTAACAACAATTAAAGAAAAAGAGGTCAGGGACATGAACTTGAGAGAAAACAAAGGGGGAATGCATAGGAGGAGATGGAGAGAGGGAAGGGAAAGGGGAAATGATATAATTATATTTTAATTTCAAATGTAGAAAGAATTTAAAATGCCATGTTTCTCTTACCGTTCTAAACCTGCACTGACTTGCCCCAAGTAATCTGCAATATTGCTTCATAAGTTCAACATGCAGCTGCAAAATCTGACTTTAAAAATATTTCTTCATTCAGTTTAAAACTCAGTTTACTGTTTCATGCTTTGGGGGGTCAGGAGGAGATGTGTCTCCAGATGTGGAATAGAGATTTGTACCCATATGTGGATATAAAGTAAAAATGAAAATCGAAGTCCAATGCAAACACTGTACTCGAGAGCCTTGGTAAAAACACATCACATAGAAGCTGAAGTGAGCAAAACCCTGAGTAGTATCCTCAGGCTGATCCCAAACTATGATAGATGTCCTTTATACATTGCTACATATGCCGTTATACAGAAGATAGCTGAGTCTTTGAGTGTGTGGAAATGGTACAAAAATGTGACCTATAATTAAGCATAAAAGCAGACTTCATTGTCTAATCTTCTGAGAAACATAAAATTGTTAAATCCTGTTAAGTCTAAATTCCATCCAGTCATATTTCATTTAAATCAATGATACAGTTTAGGATACCATCCATTATTATTCTATGTATCATTAAGAAACCATAAATCTTTGCCAGGCAGTGGTGGTGCACACCTATAATCCCAGAACTCAGGAGGCCAAGGCAGGGAGATCTGTGAGTTCCTGGCCAGCCTGTTCTACAGAGCAAGTTCCAGGACAGCCAGGGTCACAAAGAGATACCGTGTTTCAAAGTCTAAGGGGAAAAAAAAGGAAGAATAAAACTTTATTATTTATAACCACAAATGACTTTAATTGTAAATCACATTCCAAGTTTCAATTTGAGAGATTTTTAAACTGAAGAAATGTCTCAATTACTCATTTTCTAGTATTTAGATATTACAATTGAGGGAGCCACGCATTCTTTTTATTCTACCAAGAAAAAGAAATAACAATAGTGACTCCATTTATTTGACTAAGGCTCTGCTATCTGTGCATGCTCTTGAAATAATGCAGATCACCAACTATTCTGAGGGAAAGGAAATGTGGAGTGTCCCTAGAAGCAAGGGAAATGACATGTGAGCTTTGGAAGCTGTTGTCTTAGAATAACGTTGCCCCTCTTAAATTCACAGTCATTGGTTTTCTCAAATTGATTTGATTAGAAACCTGAATTCTCAAAAAGTGACTTTATCTAATAAAAATATTTACCAACATCATCCTTTATATCCAGGGCTTCTAGCTGTGCTCTAATGACAACCAGAAAGTGTGATCCTGAAAATCGTTTTGACATATAGGAAATAAAGCACAAAGCATACGTAAGATAATGCCCCAAGTGAAGGAGGGCTTAATAGCCTAATATCCAAAAAGTGAGGAAAAAAAAAACTGCTAACGGGAAGACAGAAAACACTCATACAGTCAAGAACACAGCTGGCATCTTCCAAAGTGGGAATTGTAAACGTTAAGAAGTCACTAAGCAATTCCATTTTACAAGGAACAATGTAAGTAAATGTAGCAATTGATTCAATAACAGCAATATGAAAAGAGTAAACTGTTAGCCGAACATACCTGCAGTCGCTGCTTTCCGCGAGGGAGAGTCAGGAGATGTAAGATTCAAAACCATTATTCAACTCTTCCTCACAGCAGGGCAACTAAGCCTGCTGTCGCCAAACGAGTGGCCTCAGTGTCCCCTGATGAAGTTCTTTAGTAGGGATGAGATGAACTTAACTATTTTCACAAATCGACATGAGAAAATAGAAGAACCTCTGAGAAGAAACGATTTGCTTTGCACTAACAGAATGCGGTCATGTTTGTGGACAGGAATGCTCTTGGTGTCTAGAAGTTTCGTCATGCCATAGACAAAGAATCATACCAGTCCAGTGATGGATTAAGTCCAATACAGATGGAACATGCCCCGTTCCCATCACACATGCTCAACATTCTATTGGAAACCTAAACAGAAACCTCAAAAGCTTGCACCTTTTTTGGTAAAGCTGGTTTGCGTGACAAGAGGGTCACTCAAGTTTGTAATTAAGACCTTGGACACATCTACAGTATTGTAATTAAGACCTTGGACACATCTACTCAAGTTTGTAGTTAAGGCCTTGGACACATCTACAGTAGGGAAACCTCTAGAATGAGAAATTCCGAGAGAGGATGTAAGACACTTTAACCACTCTGTAGCTGTTGTTCTCTATGGGGTACCATGTAGAGGAGAAAACACTCTTATGGAAAAAGAGCATAAATTTGACAAATGAACCGTGTTAAACTGCCTATTGTTTGGCCCCCATCTGTGATGTTGAAGTGGAAAGGAAAGGCCCTTTGGATTCCCAATCCCATCCCTTTTCCTCAGTCCTTTGGACTTTCTAGTACCAAGCCTCTCAGTTTCCTTGGCTTATCTCCATTAGCCGTGTGTAGGGAAAACTTGATAAGGTTTATGTTGTAATGACAGAACAAGGGGCTTCTTGCAGCCACGTTTCCATTTCAACAAGTGATAGTTGGACAAGCGTTAAGAAGGGACCATGGGCTGGAGTTTCTGGACGGTTGCTCCCTGTCCCTTTTGGCATCAAAACTTAAGCCTTGCTTCAAGGGTCCTTTCTTACTAAGTTGGATCAAATGTCATATTTTACACAACTGTATTTCCTTCCAGCTCTTATAAATATGCTACCTTATTATGTGGGAACATACATGGTTTTCTGGAACAAATATTTGATAAAAAAAAAAAAGTCACTCTGTAGGGTTCACAAGCCTTGTTTAGTGCAAACAGAATAGTTTCCAATGCTGACAAATAATTCCAAGCTTGTCCAGACAAACCCTGCACTGTGTTTCCACTCTGCCTGGTAAATACGAGCAAGTGCCATGAAACTAACACCCTGGCATCAGCACCACCTGAGTCTCCCCTACCGTAGCCTTTCACACGGGGCACAGCTGAAAGGCACCCGAGAACAGATGGCCCAAGGTGAGGTCTGACATCGTGGTTTCAGTCAGAATTTCCCTACAGGAAGTAGAAGTACATTCAACTTTAGATTTTCTTTCTTTACTTAAAAAAAGCAGAGGAGGAGGAGGAAGAAGAACAGAAAGAAAAACAAATAAATAAAAGGGGTTAAGGGGAAGAGACAGTTGAGAAAGGGGTGTGATCACTACCTGGCATACAACAAACCCTGCCTATTAATACCAGACCACGACAACAGTTCCACCATCAAATTTTATGCTACAATACGAGACAGCAACTGGTTTCTGGATGGAAGTTACATTTTCATGTATTTAATTCCAATGTGTATGGAGAAAGTGGTCCCCAGAGCTGTCTGCCACTGGAGCCACCTGGGAAGATTCAATCCCATACTGAAGCTCAGGAGCTGCATCTGCAGCCGTCTGGGCATCAAAAGATGCCAACACTCCCCAGCTGATTCCTGTACGGAGCTCCATTGCCCATCAACGGACCAAAGGCAGAGCGGTTCCAGATACATGTTCGAGCTGATGAGCCAGCCTCTCTAGGTGTTTAACTAGTGTTCCTTCACCTTGTAGCATCCCCATAGTGGAGGCAGAAGAGGCTCACAGTCTTACACAGCAGCATCCTGACCCATTCATCGGGAGGTTGTTTCCCTCCCTCCTTCCCTCTGTGCGCTCTGACTCATGCTGCAGTAGAGAAAAAGACAAACAGGCTCATCAATAAATGACTACCGCTGTTGGATTGCCTTTCTTTGACTACTGTGAACAGCCAGAGAGCGCCTGCCATTCGGTAATGGAGGAACGGTTTAGGACCCAGGCTGCCATCTGGCTTCGCTTCTGGGTATCTCGGTCTTCCTCCCAAAAGACATGTGGATGACTAATCACAGCTTTCTCCTCATTTACACACTAGGCACAGGCTCAAGGAGTCCTCTGTCACGGAGGCTCCCTCCCTCCGAGGGGATACCCAGAATACAATGGCAGAGGCAGCTCTCTGCATAGGACAAGGAGGACACACTGGCATTCAAATACTTCAGTCACCTGTTCACTGCCCTTTAAGGGCTTTCAAGAAAGATGTCAGTCCAAGCAAGACAGGTTTGTGGCTAGGAAGGCTCTAAGACTGTGTTCCGCTTTCCTGCACATAGGAGCGCCCTGGAAGCCTAGGGGCAATGCAGGTCTTAGTGTCCCAGTCCCAGAATTTCCAATTCACTAAATCTTGGGAGAAGCCTGAGAATGTGTGGGTCTAACAAATCTCCAGTGGTGCTTCTGGTCCAGAAACTGCTCTTTAAAAGCCCCTGGATAAATCATCACTGATGAGTTAGCTGGTAACGATCAGCAAGCTAAGAACAGCAGCCCCCCCCCCCCCCCCCCCCCCCCCCCCCCGGTCAGCACAGGAGGCAAGACGAGGAAGAAAAGCCATACTCTGGGGTTCTCATTCGACTCAAAGATACCGTCTCTGTGAGATCACCCCTAGATGTCCACGGAGAAGCATAAGGATACGGAAAAGGAAAATGTCGGGTAAGAAGGGGCTAGTATCAGAAGTGGACAAAATGCCTCCTGGCTGTTTTGCCTGGAGTCCTCGGGCATTCTTGGTAAACACTGGGTAATCTTTTCTCTAAATACGACATCATCCCATTCCATTAGTTCAGCAGGAAGCAGACCTGCTTGACAAGCCAAAAAACATACGGAGATGGATTTCAAAATGAAGCTTTTATGGAGACGTACTATAACCAAACGGAAATTAAATCGTTTGCATTCTCTTAGCACCACCTAGTGGGGACTCAAGGATTTTTTTGTTTTGTTTTGTCCTGGAACAGTCAGAAAATGGAAGAGGCTTTCTATTTTGTGGCAACCAAGGGGCCACTATTATTTGCTACTTCAGGTGTAAGACAGGGGAGCACTAAGCAAGGCTGGAATGTTGTGGCTAGGTGAAAGAAATTCTTTCAGCCATCCGTCATATGAAACAGAGCAAAGCCATCAGCTGAGAAACACGTACAGAGGATGTGAACTGAAGTGGAATGTTAATCAAAATAATCTAAATTTTCTAAGTACTTCATTGTTGAATCTGTCCTTTTCCCCCACAGCAGGCAGATTCAATGGATGTCCCATCATTGTCAGATTGATCCAAATCATATGATCTTGCAGAGTCCAAGCATGTGACACAGGTGAGGTCTGGCCTGCCCCTCTTTCTCTGGCTCCAAAATCACGTAGTCTGGTTGCACAATACACATATAGGACCTCTAACTAGAAAATCAGGAATCTAGAATGCTCAAAAAGCCAGCAATTTTTTCTAAATGCCAACATGATGCCACGAGGAGAAATTTATACACTTGATCTATTATAGCAGATCAAAGTGCACCATTAGTCTAAATATTTTATAAAGCTACCTTCAAGCCATGAGTGTGACATATACGAAATATAAGCTAATTTTATGTCTAGAAATTATTCTCATCTTCAACATGCCTCATTACATGTATATGTGCAGACATTCCTCAATCTGAAAAAAATTATCCGGAGCCCTCCTAGTTTTGAGTTTTCCAGCTAAAGGTACAGTCAAGTGTTGTAGGGAGAGAGGTCACTTGTTGGCTCCTGGCTGCTCAACCCCGAAATAATAACACAGAAACTATATTGTTTAAATCATTCCTTGGCCCATTAGCTCTAGCTTCTTATTGGCTTACTCTTACATCTTAATTTAACCCATTTCCATTAATCTGTGCATCACAGCGAGGTCATAGCCTACCAGCAAAGTTTCAGCATGTTTGTCTTTGGCAATGGCTCCATGGCTTCTCTCCTACTCTGCCTTCCTTCCCCCAGCCCCAGTATTCAGTTTAGTTTTTTCAGCAGGGTGATCGTGGTGCATGCCTTTAATCCCAGCACTCAGGAGGCAGAGGCAGGCGGATCTCTGGGAGTTCGAGACCAGCCTGGTCTACAAGAGCTAGTTCCAGGACAGGCTCCAAAACCACAGAGAAACCCTGTCTCGAAAAACCAAAAAAAAAAAAAAAAATCAGTTTAGTTTTTCCCACCTAGCTTTGTTCCCCTGTAGCTTGCTATAGGCCCAAACCTGTTCCTTTATTAACCAAAGGTATTCTAAGCATGCAGAGAGGAATCCCACATCAGCCAACTTCTGGTCCCCTCTCCACCCTCATCAAAAATTTAGTTTATTTAATGAGTGGGGTTGGAATTGAAGGGAAAAGAACAAAGCAAGCATTTGACTCAACTTCTTTTTGTCCTAGAGCTCTCCATTGTCTGTTGCCATTTATGTGCAAAATACCAATGACCAGCATTGTCCTCCAGGTGGCAACTGTCCAGAACATGTCGGTCCAGAGGGCCCTGGATGGTCTCCCTTAACATGGTAGACCCAACTGTAGCCTGTCTTCTCCCTGCCTCTCTTCAACATCCCCTGCTAGCCTCTTTCCACAGTTGTCCCTGTGCCACTGAACAGACAGCTGAAGAGGTAACTAAAGTCCAACCACCTTCTCCACTTCACACATGTGACACGCCCTTGTCACTCAGAGGACAGAGAAGATGTATGGAAGCTGGCGTCTCCCTTTGTTGTCCCTATACAACCATCCTCTGTTTTTCTCAGAGAGGTTGGCTTAAGAGACATCCAACTAGGAAATGCAGTGCCCCCCACCTTTCTAAAGCCTCAGCAGTCTCATGGTGATAGTCTCTCTACCACCCTTTGAGCCCCACATCAGTTCTTCCTCCCAGTTTTCTTTCCATCTCCTCCTTACCCTACCCCAAATCTATCAAGTAAGAGAATAAAAACCTCATACTGAGGACAGCAGGAAGTCAGGACTGCCTTCAGTCTAGAAGGGCAAGAATTAGTTGGTGAAAGCTGGACCAAAGGCACAGTCAAGTCTGGTAGGAGTAGTTACTGTCACCAAAATCATAATGAGATGGGTAGAAGCATCAATACCTTGTACCCTTCAGTCTCCTACTATTTTCTACAGTGAACCTACAGCAGCAGAAAGTTGGCATGGAGAGTCTAAAATTCCTGAGGTCTTTATCAACTCTATGGTACATGGCAGAGCAGAAGGGATGGGGTGTCTGCTGGGCCTGGAGACAGCCGCAGAAACTGAGAACAGAAAATAAACAATGGCTAACACATACTAAGAAAGTTTACCCCTTGTTCTTTCAGCTCTGGACTTCTCTGATCTTTACCAACATTTCAGAGTGAAATAGAAGGACACCAAAGTTACCCAGCACCTGTTTGCTGTCTTTTCTGGACTGTCAGATCAAGAAGAAAAGTCTTATAAAATTAAAATTACAATAGGTAATTATTGTTGTAAAATCAGACCCTCCCAAAACTAAGCTAAAAATCAAAATGGAGTCACCTTAGTGAAAGCTCTACATTAACAAACTACAAAGAAATTGTCTTTTGACCTTCAAAGGAAAGAGGTAGCAAGCACATTTTCTAAACTGGCCAATTTTAATTAACATGGTAATGAACTTCCCTCTGCTTTAATCTTCACCAAAAGGAGAAAGAAAATCAAAATGCCCTTGGGGCAACCTGATTTTGACCAATCAATTATTTTCCTTTTTTCTCACTTCCTGAATTCATTTTAAAAGGACCAGTTTGCTTTTCTCCTCTGCCTTTTGTCTTCCAATTCTGTCTGTATCTATAAAACTAACTTCTGCTAAGCTCAGTGTAAACCTCACTCTATTTATGGAATGAAGTTCTGCCTGATTCTAAAATCCCTGTGCCAATCAAGGTCTCTGTGGTAGTTTGAATGTAACTGGTCCCCATAAACTCACAGGGAGTGGCACTATTAGGAGGTGTGGCTTTGTTGGAGTGGGTATGACCTTGTTCAAAGAAGCATGTCACTGTGAGGATGAGCTTTGAAGTTTTCTCTGCTCAGGATACCACCCAGTGTCTCAGTCAACTTCCTGTTGCCTACAAGATGTAGGATGCTCAGTTACTCTTTCAGCACCTCGTCTGCCTGCACATCATACTCTTCAGCCATGATGATAATAGACTGAACCTCTAAAACTTTAAGTGAGTCTCCTCAATTAAATGTTTTCTTCATAAGAGTTTCCGTGGTCACGGTGTCTCTTCACAGCAATAGAAACCCTAACTAAGACAGTTTTTAAGTATATAAGGGGTTTTTTTGTTGTTGTTGTTGTTTTTCTTCTTCTTCTTCTTCTTCTTCTTCTTCTTCTTCTTCTTCTTCTTCTTCTATTACTACTACTACTACTACTACTACTACTACTACTACTACTACATCCTCTCATGAGATTTGATACCCAGTTTCCCAGTGTGTTAATCAGTTGTGATGGAGTTTCAGGCAGTTGCCTTGACACTGTAGTTTAGTCCTAACTGTATCTCAGATTTTTTAAAAAATATATATTGTTGACAAAAATTTACCTGGTGCATTATTTCCTACTCAACTGAGCTTTAAATAACCCAGGGTTTTTTAAATTGCACCTAAGAAAACATATATAATTCTACAGAGAATCCCTGACTATATCCTATTTCAGTATCCTTAACTAAGCTTTTATTAAATTGTGTTTCTATTTATTTTGAGAATCCCTACTCTAATAAATCTTCATTGAATTTTATTTATGTTCACTATTATGTTTTGAAGGAAAGGTGAGATCTTGGGTTCCCAAGAGGCCAACTCTGAAATAAGGGTTCATGAGCAAGTGATTTATTAAGACAGTTTTCTCAGGAGAAATGGGGGAAGGAGGAAACAGGAGAGGAAAGCAAGCCAAGCACAGAGTTTCTAAACATGTCCTCAGGATGGTGACCTCATCCTGGTTCTACAGAGAACTCTAAATTTCCTTCAAGAAATCTGTCTACATAAAAATAAAATAGCTGAGCTTGCATGCACTTGAATATGAGACAAAGAGTCCACGGTTGGCCACAGGACATATACAGATATGAGCCACCCCCAGTGACACATCTTCTCCAATAAGAACCACACTTCCTACCCTACTCAAACAGTTCCACCAACTGGGGACTAAATATTCAAATATATGAGCCCATGGGGGCCATTCACATTCAAACCACCACAGGAGGCTTGACTCAACTTCCAGCTGCTCCCCCTGCCCCTGAGATGGCATAGAGGGATTATGATATAAGAAGTATGTATTTCATCTTTGTTCTCAGTTCCTGGAAAGTTTCTAAGGCCCCCTGACCTATATGAGTAGAGACTGAATCTAAGGCCTTGCTGGGCAAGTTAGTATTCTATTGAACTAGATCCCCAGTCATTTTCTAGTTTTATTTTTATTTTGAGCCCACTGTATAACACAGGCAAGACTAGAACTTACGACTCTTCGACCTCAGCCTCCCAAGGAGCGGCTGTTACAGCCGTGTACTGCCATACTCGGTATTTCATGATGGGAGGAAAGAGACACTAAGACCTCTACTTAAACAGAACAACAACAACAAAGTCGTAAGAGCAAAGAAACCCAGAAGATTCTCAGAGAAAATGTTAAGAATGTTGTTTTTTTCCCTTCCTAGAAAAGAAGAAAGTTAAGACAGAAAGTAGACCATTTAGAGATTCAGGCTGGAGACAAAGCTCATTAGTTAAGAACTTCGACTGCTCTTGCAGAAGACCTGAGTTCAGTTTCCATTACCTCCACCTGTTAGTTTACAACTACCTCTAACTCCAGCTCTAGGAGATCTAACACCCTCTTCGGGTCCCTATGGGCAATGGTACTTGTGTGCACATCTCCACCCTTGCCCCCACAAACATGTGCATAAATAAATCTTTACAAAACAAAACTTATAAATCCATTGTAAAGGCTTTATACAATCCACCATACCACACACCATGAGGGGGATTAAAAAGAGCCAAAAGACCAGGAAACTCTTCCCTATCCCTAGAACGCAAGTGAGTTTGTGAACTACATGGCGCCGAGGCTTCTGACATCTCACACACAGGCCTCCATCTAGTCCTGGAGAGAGACCTTGGCACAGCAATTACTTAAGAACGTTGGTAGCCCCAACTGCAATTTAAGGTTTATGGCTGAAGAAAGTGATATTGGACCCTCAATTCCCATGACAGAATGGCAGCAAAGACATCTTAGCCACAATAAGAATTGCTGCTCATATTCAAGCACTCTGATGAGAAGATCACACCTGTCAGTGGATAGCTGCACCAAACAGGGCAAGACATCCCACTAGTTCAGTGAGAGGGAGCAATAAATATTATAGCCATAAATATAGTGTACATAGGTATCTGTATATAGATATCAGTATAAAATATGGAATATGACCACAAAAGATTGAAGAATCATTAAATTGGTTGCTTAGTAATTCAGAAGTAATTGGAGTGACTGAATTGTCCTAGAAGTGATGGGAATCACAAAATAAGGATGCATGACGGAAAACTTCAATGACGTTTTCATTACTGGGAAATAAGCGAAAGCATACTTCCAAATTTGCATGTGGCAGTTGTATCGACTTCATGAGGCTTTGGGCAAGAATGACAAGAGTGAATAGCAGTGACGAAATTATGACTTGGGCTTGATATGAGTCACATTTTAATCACCAATGTAGATAATGGAAATAAACCGTAGATTGGACAGAATCCAGCTGGAACCCTGAAAATTATCTGTAGTCTGATTGAGGAGTCATTAGCTTGGAGGAAATAATTTAGCCACCCAGAGATGGGAAGGAAAGCACACAGGGCCAATCTCTGAAACTTTACACCACACCTGTGGGACATAGAAGTCAGCCCAACATTTTAAATTCTGATGAAATGACTTGCCAAGGGCCTGACAGAAAATGTGCACTTCTCTTTGTCTTTTCCATGGTTCTGATTAAGCTGGAGTTGTAAGAACTGAGTGGCGTATGGTTCAACTCACAGTTCATAGTCTCAACTCAACATTATAACAAGGAATGGCTCTCAGAAATGAGATGTATTTATTCTGTTTGAGATGACCTGCAAGACAAACTTAAATAGTTTTAAGTGAGAAAACCTGCAAGGTAAACTTTAAAAATGTCTCATATAAGTGAGAAAAAAAATACCAAAAAACAGGAAAGAAAAAAGATGGCAGCTAGGAGATTTTATAAAGGAATCCTGAAGCATAGTAATAGGGGTGGGGAATCAATGAAATTGCAGAGTCTTCCTGGTTAATTTCTGTAAAAATCTTTAAATATTCATTGTACAGTAATCTCTGTTCAGTGATTTTTATTTCAGAAAACCAAGTCACAGTGGGTATAATTTAAATGTTAGGAGAGAATATAAATGCTATGAGCCTGAGCAATGTCTATACCATAATTCATTACTGATGTTTTGGGAAATGGAGACAAATCATGAGACCTGTCGGAAGTACAAGAACTCTGCTGTCTTCACATTAAACAGCACAGAAAATGAAAAGGCTACAAAGTGATAGGCTTCCAAGTCAAGTTTAGAAATACATAGGTCCCTTGAGATCTGTGGGGGAAGCCCCACACATTTCCTTATCTGTAGGCATTCCTCCCCTTTCTGCAAAATGCTGTAGGGTTTGCATTTTAAATATACACATGTCATACATATATTTTAAATCATCTCTGGATCATTTATAATACCAAACTTAATATCAATGTTATGTAAGAGTCGTTGTTACAATATTCACTAGAGTATAATGATGAGAAAAATTTTAAATACTCAGAAAAGCACATCTTTATTTCAAATATCCAGATTCGTTATTTATGAAGAGTTGCGTGTGTTATTTGAATCCGTAAGAGACATCAACATAAAACATAAAATTGCTTTATGTTGCAGCATACACTGGAACAAACTGCCTGCGGTAGACAGCCTCCAAGATGGCTGCAAATTAGCCACATCTTTCACCTTTAAATCCTTTTATCACCCTTTCTTGACTATGGGTTGAACTGAGTGAACCCTGCCCCACTTCAAACAAACGCAAGGTGACACAGGCTTCAAGACATTATTCCTTCGGTCAGTTTTTCAGGAGACCTTGGCTGTGTCTGGGCATCTGCTCCTCCTAGGGTGCTCTGAGAGAGGACACCTGCTGTGGTAGGGTGCCCACATAACAAGTTGACAGAGCTCAGTCCTACCGACAAGCAACAGCTTGAACTTGGACCCAGTTCCTTGAGTCGAGCCTTTAAGTGAGATGGAAGTACGAGTAACACAAATCCACGACAACCTGAGGAACCCCGAGATGAGAACCTAGTGCGTGTCAGGGTTCCTGAGTGAAAGACTGAGACAGAATTAAAACAAAACAAAAACAAAAACAAAACAACAACAAAAACTTAGTCACTGATGAGAAAAAGAGAATTGCAGGAACTGTCCGAGAATGAGAAGAATATACGTAAAAGTTGAAATTTATTAACATAAGAACGAAAAGAATCTAACTTTAGAAAAGTGGGTATTGCCAGCTGCATGATTTCCTTCCTGTATAGAATTTAAAAAGTCAGACTAATAGAAATAGAGAACAAAGCATCCATCACCAGAGACTGGGTAAGAAGTGGAGGATGGAGATACAAATCAAAACAAAATTCCACCTAGACAGGAGAAATGCATTTAAGAGATTATTCCACGGCAGGGTGACGACAGTCATCAACCATGTATTGTTTATACCTAAAAGTTGCTAAGAGTAGATTTAAAGAATTCTCACCACAAAAACCCATAAGCGTGCCCAAGGTAATTTATATGCTGAATATGTGGATTTAACCACTTCACAGTGTGTGCACGCTGTATTAAAAGTCATCGTGTTGCATACCCTGGGAGTTGGAGGGAAGAAAAAGAAAGGTTGGGGGAGGAAATGGGGGAATAACAAGAGCAACGAGAACAAATGGGGTTAAAGCAATCCTCAATTTGGAGAAGAAAATTCTCCTGGGTGAAAAAATACCTGGGCCAGTTTTCAAAAGGGCTATTGAACTTGCTTGTATAGAGACCAGGTGAGTAAAAACCATCTGAAAACGCTTGGAAATTATTTCAGAAATGAAGGAGCAAAATAATATAGAAGAAATTATGCATTTTTTAAACAAGAACTAAGTAAGTCGCTCAGGCTTACCTGAACTTCATTCATGGTCAGTTGGCTACATTATTTTTGGGCCCATGTGTGGTAAGACAGCAATATCATCGTGGAGAGTGTTGGAGAATATTATTTTAAGATGTGCTACAATTGTTTATGCTGGGGGACATTTGTTGAATGATGAAAAGATGTGTTGCATGCTTTTATGTTGCGTTTGTTTAACTCTATGAAGCTGTGTTATTTTCCCTGTGTTAGACACCTGATTGGTCTAATAAAGAGCTGGATGGTCAATAGCTAGACAGGAGAGAGGAACAGGTGGAGCTGGGAAGCAGAGAGAATAAATAGGAGAAATCTGGGAAGCAAAGGAAGATCAAGGAGAAAAGGAGGAGACAAGGACTTTAGGGGCCAGCCACACTGTCAGACAGTCAGATATGGAATAAGAAGGAAAGAAAAGATATACAGAAATAGAAAAAGATAAAACCCCAGAGGCAAAAAAAAAAATAGATGGGATAATTTAAAGTTATAAAAAGCTGACAAAAAAACAAGCAAAGGCTGGCCATAAGAAAGAATAAGACTCCTTGTGTGTGATTAATTGGGAGCTGGGTGGTGGGCCCCCAGAAAAGCTAAGAGTCAAAAACTAAAAAATTCTACAACAGGGAGTGTGTAGTAGAACCTCTTCACCTCCAATCAGACAGAGGACAGAGAGAAAGGGTCTGAAAACAAACTTTGTCCTCCAAAGACATCTCCCCAGTGACCTCATTCCCCGAATGAAGCCTCATCTCTTAATAGTGTCTTCAGCTGTAAATCTGCCTTTGGCTCAGGCACTGGTAAAGTTAGAACCCACATCATCTAACTGGCCCTCCAGAGTCCATCAGATGTTAGCCAAGCTCCCAACACACAACCCTTCAAGGCAACTTTTTCAAATCTAAACCATGACAGACAACATCTCAGAGGGTCTAAAGGCATCCTTTGGACATCCCTGAACTAATCCTTGAGAACAGGAAAAACCAGAGATTTTGATTAACCTCCGCCCACTCACATTTACCTAATAAGGGATAAGTGAATTCCAAGCTTTAAGGTCAGACTGCTACCTAAATAGCCAAGTTGATGAGTGTCACTAGATAAATCACAGTACATTCTGGGGACCACAGTGATTTCACACCTAGATGCTTACTCTTCTTGCTTCTAGGTTTGCAGCTACTTGGTGAGAGTATCTCCTAAAAGAATCTTAGACTGTTGTTACACCCCTTCCTTTCCTTGCTCCTCTGTACTTGCAATATAAGCATCGAGTCCATGTCTACCGCATGTGCTGATTCCTGGTGACTGGAATTCATGGAATAAAGGTTTTTATGTTTGTTTTCATTGCCTCATAATTATATATTAGCAGTCTAAAAGTCGAACAAATGCCAAAATGTTAGTCGATTAATTAAATCTTGAACTCTTTTGAGATGTATCACTAGTGAGCCACCAATTTCAGTAACATCAAATCAGAGTGGTTAATTGTTGGTGATGATGGAGGAAAATAGGATCTATGATAATGGAACTCTTGAAAACATATTGTCATATTTATATCCTAAATTACTATGTGTGGAAATTTAGCAGAGTAATTAATCAGAGAATGATGCTTTAAAAACAAGAAATTCAATACAAAGAAAATGTCATGATAGAAAAGGCACAGCATGAAATTTTAAAGAGTGCACTGTGAGAAGTCAAAGGACCAAGAGATGCTAAAGGAATGTCTGAAAGCTTAACTCCCTGACCTCAGCATCGCAGAGAGGGAAATAAAACTTACTTAACATTTCCTGGGCTTCACTGTATATTGTACGTTGAAGGAACACAAAATAAATTATTTAGACTGCTTCAGCTGAGATTGGCAAAATCCCATCCTGTCATAAATAGGGTTTTAAAAGCTTGATAGTGTATGCATAATTTATAGCTTCTAAACTAGAGAAGTTCTAAACCTGAAACTCTGCATTAAATAGAAGTCTGTATCCACCACAGGGCTCTCGTTTCATTAGTGGCAGACGGGGGTACTTCACAGAAAGGTCACACGCATAAGCAAAAGCACAAAATTTCACTCTCATGTCTTACTTTCCTAAATAGGAAACAAATAGGTCTTTAAGAGGGACCTTAGAGCAAGCTTTTCAAAACTCAAGAACAAAGCTACCTATACCTATACCTGTTTATATTTGTTATGCAAACTACTTGCCATGTTATCCTCTTCTTTCTCTTTTAGAGGAAATATGGATGAACTCCATGTTTGTGAACATTCTTTTCAATGTTAAAACTTAAAAAGTCCTTAGAAATCTGAGAATAAATCTCTTAGGTTTTTATAAGAATTTCTTACCATTTAAATAAGCTTGCCCAAAAATAACATAATTTTTAATGATTTGATTTTACCACATGTATCAAAAGCAGCCAAAAAATTTATATAGAAATACCTATTTCCGTTTGTGGAACAGCATACTTAGATTTCATAATGCAAATGGCAAAAAATAATTGACAGGTAGAGTTCAGGACAAGCACAATTAGTTTTCAGCAAGCACACACCACATCAGGGACTTCAGTGAGGAGGTGACCCGCATTAGCATAGCTAGGGACATTGATGAAAACCAGGCAAGACTTTTGCAGTTGGTGTTTAAACTAACAAGTCCCTTAAATGAGGTCAGGTAAACACAACAGCTATTATCTGTGTACTGTTTGCTAGAGACCTTGGCAATATGCCAAGTGCTTTACTGACCATCTGTCTGACATAAATATATCGCAGTCAGTAGGGCACGTGTTCAATGTGATATTAATCTGCACATAAGCAGATTAATATTTTTAAGAGTGATCGATGTAGATGTTTTAGAATTTCTTTGCATTTAAAACCCTTCACAGTTTGGCCTAAAGTAACCCAGAGAGTCTTTACTGCTCTCCCATAAAATCTATGGTTTGAGAAGAAGCACTTAGGCCCTACCTCCTACCCTAAGGACTCATCTGTGTAATGCCGCAAGGGTGAAGGAGATGGGAAATCATAATGCCTGGGTTGTCTTCATATTCTGATCTTTCCTTCAGTGAGGGTGTGGCCAGGATAGTTTCCATGATGATACAATCTAAGCTCAACAGAAGATAATGTCTGATGCCTGGCACATAGTAATCAATAAAGTTACATGTTACTGTCATTTTATCATTACGTTAATTATTTTAAAAAAAGAAATTGGGAATAAGGAACAAATTGTTCTAAAATTTCTTACACTTAAAATACGATGATATCCAATAACTAATATTTTTAATAATATGAAACACATATTTTGAAACATATTTTCAAATCTTTAGATTAATTTATATCACCCCTAGTTTGTTTTTTTAAAGGAAAATATAAAATGCACATTTAGGATTTCCGAATCAGATTTAAGGCACCAAAACTGTTTCTAGTGTTGAATAAGCAAAAGTGAAAGTATTTATAACATATCCCTATATATTTAGTATACTTATAGATGTCTTCATTTAACATCCAATAAAATGAGGCAACCATCATTGTCATTGTTTGTTGTCAAAAAGAAAATTAATAAGAGCAGTTAGTAAAATGTACAAAATCGCATGGCTGATGATCATTGGACTCAGGTTTGAAGTCAGTCTACCACCAGAGCCAAAGTTCCAAAGCGATGAGCCATGCTGCGTGGATGCATTACTCTTGGAGAGCAGAACCAGAGATTGACACTATGAGATCAGAGACCTCACAGCCCTAGGCTGAAGGTCAGAAACTGATGCTTCCTCCAAACCCATTTTTAAGCACTGTTCTCATGGGAGACAGATGACTTCTGTGTCACATTCCTGAGAGAATGGATCTGTAAGTCCAGGAAAATAATTGAACGTTGGGATATTATAACATCTTTGAGACAAAATTCCTCTTTGAGAAAAATCTCGTTTAGGATAGGACCTTATTCTCCCAGCTCTGAAGATGCTGACATCTATAAAAAAGAAATGCTAATATTTTTAACCTGTACCTTAGGCAGGTCCTCCTTGTCATGGCATCTCTACCTTACCCTTAATCTCTGACATTTCCTGTCTCTTGACAGAATCTATCAAAACATATTCACATCTCTCCAGCAACGTTCCCTAACCTTGGTAGTTGACGACCCTTGCTCTAGCATGTGAGCTGGTACAGTAGTTTGTTGCCTCCATCACCTGTCAAGTTCTGGGTATTTGTATGCATCCTCAGTTTATCTCTATACAGAGATTCTAACCTGAGAGATGGCTTATATTGTCTCATACCCTTGATATCTTCCTTGTGAGACACGTTCAACCAAAGCCATTAGTTTTCTGCCTAAAAGAAACATACCCACCACACAACCATACTCAGAACACCACTGACAGAAGTATGCTTCTTACCATCGCAACATCCACACCTGGGAAAAAGAAAAGCCCATTGTGTCTTTTGTGGTGGGCCAGGTAAAGAATAGGGTGAAGGAGCTTGTGCATAAAGGAACTTAGTATTTCACTCTGAAATCCTTGGAGAGACAACTTCAGTCACCCCAATCATAAAACAACTAACCCAAAACAGTCAACAGAAGAAACAAAGCCAGGACTAATACCCAACTTACTTGAGATTTCAAGATAACGGAGTAGGAAGCTCATGGCCACATAGAGGCAGCGGTGACACCATGTGTATTACGGAGGAGTTTCATGAGTGAAGGACGCCGGACCAAACAAAGAAAGGCATGGATATGTGAAGTAGCTTTCTCTCTAAAAACAGAAAGTTATCAGTGTGTGAGTGAGAAGGCAAATCACATTTTTTCTGTAACCACACTTGCTTTCAGTTTCATTGTGATTACTTTGCATCTGTCTGTGCGACTAACTTGGAGATAATTGAATTATTTTTAATGTCAGATATATTGATAGAGAATTATTGTGTATTTCTCTATTGGCTTGGGTCTTTGGAAATGTTTCCTATTAGTATTTTATAGTTTTGAAAGAAAAGACCTTCCATGCACTTCCTTCAATTTACTTCTATATATAGTTCTAATATCTATTAGAACTTTTGGGCCTTTGTAATAGCACCATTGAAATGTTTTCTTCTTATTATTCCTTTATACAAAATGAAAATTTAAAAAGTTTTGGTTCTCTATACCCCCAGTATTGTCAAATGAGCTTGTTAGGTTTTTTTTTTTTTTTTTTTTTTTTTTTTTGGTTTTTTTCGAGACAGGGTTTCTCTGCAGCTTTGGTGCCCGTCCCGGAACTAGCTCTTGTAGACCAGGCTGGCCTCGAACTCCCAGAGATCCGCCTGCCTCTGCCTCCCGAGTGCTGGGATTAAAGGAGTGCGCCACCACCACCCGGCAAGCTTGTTAGTTTTTATAATTGAAAACATATCTTCGTATCTTTTAAAGCACACAGTAACAACATGTTCATAGAGTGACAAAAAAAACTCTTCCTTTTCGGTCGTTACTTTTCTTCCCTACAACATTTCATGTGACACCCAGGATAAAGGGAAAGAGCTGGGATAGGAGCATCATTTCTCACCTGAATCGTTAAGAAGCGTTCAATCCTTCATCAATACACAGGGTGTTTTTGGTTTTATTGCAACATCAGTGTTCTTACACATTTATTGAGTTGCTCCTATGTTTCCCTTCTTTTATTCTGATGCTGTGGAGAGTTGCACAGATGTTCAATTCACCTCGTGTGCTGGGGTAATCCCTGGACTCACGATGTGAACGCTCCTTTCATATGCTGCGTTTGTTAGTATTTTGCTTAGGGATTTCGACTCTAAGCTCTAACCTCAGGAGAGAGGTTAACTGAGGATTTTCCTGTTTTGTAATGCCCTTTGGATTTTTGCTTTAAAACAACCTTGTAAAATGAGATGAGATGTTTCCTTTTTTTCTTACTTAATGTGTTTAAGGTTTGTGTTGTTGGTGGTAATGCTATTTAAGTTTATAAATGTCTTCATGTGGAGGATTTAAAATACTGTCAAAGATTAGTTAAGCTTGTCTTGAAATTTGTCTAGTTCACCGAAGTTTTCAAAGTTATTAACACAGGGTTCTCCACAGAATTTCCTCACCTTTTTTTTTCTGTGTTTGTGAGGTCTGTGGTGGTCCCTGCTTTTTGTTTCTATTGCTGGTACTTTGAGTCTTCTTAATACATTAAAGGAGATGTCACCCAGTTTACAAGGGAGAGGTAGGAGTTCATCTTTATGTGTGATAATTTTGCAATGCCTAAGACACCTATACTGAGCATGCAGGAAAATAATTGAATATGTCACTGGGAATTTGGGAATCTGAGAGGTTCATATCAGATTTTAAAGCTTTAAGGCTTATCCCAAAGGAACCTGAGGTATGTAGAATGGAGCCGTGGGTCACCTGAGTTTAAAGAGAAGGGGAGCTAAGATTAAGAGGACAACCAGAGGTAACTGTGTTTGCAGGAAGCCACATGAAGACAGTTTTCATGGAAGAGTATCAAATGTGGTAAGTAGATCGAGTAATATCTGAAAATAACAGCAGGCTTTGTTGTGACCTTGATAAAGACTATGACCTAAAACTGTTCAGGCCAGTGCTAAATATGATACAACAAATATAATAATATACATTACGTATACCAACCTTCATGTTTTCATTGTTATTAAATAATGTATATCTATTGTATTAACTTTCAGAATCAGAAAAAGGTTTTAAAAAAGAAAACATACACCTGTAACCAAAGTGGAACAAACTAAGAAGAAGAAAGATTACCAGTTGGACACAGTCCAGACATACCAGAGAGGAGTGGCAGTGGAGATGGGGAAACAGATTTAGGATGTCTGTAAGCAGGGGGACTTGATGGATTTCCTGATGGAGATGGGGAGAGAAAATGAAGTATTGATGGTGAGTTGGGGAGGGGTTGTGTGTGATTCTTCTTTGAGTGTCTCTTGTACTCCCTCAGTATTGTAACAGAAATATGTTTATTTTGTGAAAATGTAATTTGTCAATTAAAAACAAGGGTTTTTTTGTTTTAAATGCATCTTGGTGTCTATCTTACACAACATCCCAAAATCTATTATAGATAAAGTCTAGACTTAAAGGTCACAGGTAAGCTATAATTCTCAGGAGAAAGTCTTCATGAACTTAGATCAAGCAAAAGTATTGTAAACATGACCAAAATGTTAGCCAAAGGTAGAAAATTAACTTTATAATTATCTGCTTTAAAATTATCTACTCAGCCTAAGACACAACAAAGAGAATCGCAAAATCCACAAGGTGCGGAGGTGACTCCAGCAGAGAATTTTCATCTAACCCCTGAACATCTAACGTTATCTCCAGCTCTGACTCTATCTATTCATTCAAGTCATAATACAGATATAACTAATTGTAACAAATGCACACATAGAACCCTATAAAAGATCTATGTCACCAAAAACATGAAAAGACACAACACCATTAATTATCAGGAAAATAAAACTAACCTATAATAAAATAGAACTGTATACCTACCAAATTCATAAATGTTGGTTGTTATTCATTCTTTACTCTTTGAGGTGCCTGCCACCCAGTTCCCAAATAAATCACATGGAGTTTTATTCTTACTTATGAATGCCCGGCCTTAGCTTGGCTTATTTCTAGCTAGCTCTTCTTACCTTAAATTATCGCATCTATCTTGTACCTCTGGACTTTTATCTTTCTTATTTCTATATTCCTTTCTTTACTTCTTTCTCTGTGGCTTGCTGTGAGGCTGTGTGTCTTCCTCTCCTCCTTTTTCTCTCAATCCTCTACCCTTTTTCCTCTTTCTCTCCTCCTATTTATTCTCTCTGCCTGCCAACCTTGCCTATCCTTTCTCCTGCATAGCTGTTGGACATTCAGCTCTTTATTAGGCCAATCAGGTGTTTTAGACAGGCAAAGTAACAGAGTCAAACAAATGTAACTAACATAAGAGAACACAACACATTTTCGCATTATTAAACAAATGTTCTACAGCATAAACAAACCTAGCACATCTTAAAACAATATTCCACAACACATAAAATTAAAATGACATAAAATGTGGAATTCTAATTGGGATACAGAGTAAACATTAAGATAAATGTAATCTGACATAGCCACCTTGAGAAATGGTAATTTTTCCAATGCATACAATAAACACTACTTCATCTACATACATCTCATAAAATTCTGCAGAATTTTTTTACCAAAATATGCATGACAATGTGTACATTCTCATTACACACAACAGTAGCCAAAGCATATTTTAATGGTTTTATTAATTCTTTGAGAATCTCAGACAATGTGCTTTGGTCATATTCATTTCCCTTCCCCAGTTCCCCTAAGGTGCTCCCCCACCTTGCTACCCACGCAACTTCATTCCCTCTGTCTGTCTCTCTCTCTCTAAAACAGTGGTTCTCAACCTTCCTAAAGCTGTAATCCTTTAATACAGATCCTCATGTTGTGGTGACCCCCGCCACAAATAAAGTTATTTCATTGCTATTTCATATCTGTAATTTTGCTACTGTTATGAATCATAATGTAAATATCTGACGTGCAGGGTATTTGACATGTAGCTCCCAAAGAGGCCGCCAACCACAGGTTAAGAACCACTGCCCTTAGTGAGAGCTCACCTACTCTGGACTGATAGTAGAGGAACCTGCATAGGACCAAACTAGGCCCTCTGAAAGTGGGGAACAGTTGTGAGGCTTGAACTGTCTGTGGGCCACTGGCAGTGAGACCAGGATTTATCCCCAGTGCTTGAACTGGCATCCAGGAGCACATTCTTTTCGGAGGGATGCCTTGCTCAGCCTAGATATAGGAAGCAGGCCTTGGTCTTGCCCGGAAGTGAAGTGTCAGACTTTGTTGACTCCTCATAGGAAGCCTTACCCTTTCTAAGGAGTGGAAGGGAGATGGGGGGGTGGGGGCCGAGATGGAGGAAGTGGAAGGAGGGGAGGCAGTGGGAACAGGGATAGCTATGTAAAATAAGATTGTATTTTTAAAAATGCTTAATTTTTTTAAAAAAGGCAAGAAAAAGAACCACTGCTCTAAAAACCTATTGAGTTCAGCTGTGTTTGTCTACTCCTTCTTGCCGGGAGGTCTGCCTCGCAGTGCGGCTGATATGCCAGCTGTCACACCAATTGAAGAAAACTGGCTTTCCCCTCTCCCAGCAGCAATCAACTGCCAAGAACTTGGTAGATGTGGGATTTCTCAAAATACTTATTCTTAAGCTAAGTGTCAGAGGGGAGAGAGAGAGAGAGACAGAGAGAGACCGAGACAGAGAGAGAGAGAGACAGACAAACAGAGAGAGAGAGAGAGAGAGAGAGAGAGAGAGAGAGAGAGAGAGAGAGATCAATTTGCAAAACGCTTACTGTGCAAGCACAGGAATCTGAACTCAATCCCTAGAACGTGTGTGTATAAGGTCAGGCATAGTGGTGTGCATTTTTAACTTCAGTCCTGGGGAGGAGAAGAAACGCAGACCCCCTTGGGTGCTGCTACCCAGCCAGCTTACCAAAACTGGTGAGTTCCAGGCCAGTGAGAAAGCCTGTCTCGAAGTACAAAGTGGGTAGCATCCTGAGGAACGACATCAGACTGGCCTAAACACACACACACGTACATATGTATGCATATCCACAGAGACATGAAATGTACCATACCACAATGCGACTAAACAAAAATAATGTTTATTGTGAAAAAACTGTAATGTCTGGAATGAGTCAGGGCCTTCTGGGGACAAGTGGAGTTCTACCTATTCTGGGAAGAGTAGCCAAAAGATTCTGTTCACAAACTCTGTGCAAAAAAGCTCATGGGATGTTGCAATGCACTGAGTGTTTAGATTCCTCTAAAATGATCTACTGAAATTTCACCCTCAGGTAGCAGTATAGCAGTACTTGGAAAGGGGGTGTTCGGGAGGTGGTTAGGGCGTGAGTGTAGAGCCCTCATGAACTGGATTATAACAGTGGCAGGCAGATGCCCTTGCCCTCATGTGAGGCTACGTTGTGTTTATGTTCATGAAAGTCTGAAGGCAAGAGAGATTAGAAAAAGAATACATTGGAATCCAATGCTCTTCTAGGAAAACCACTGCATAAAAAGGAAAAACACATTTACAGGTTTGATTTACACAGCTCAAGCAGCGTCATGTAAAGTATTGGTAGCTCACATCTTCCAATAGCTGCATCTCACAGGAGATGCTGTTGCTCAAAGAAACTACATTTTAAATAATACGAAATGCTGTGCAATATGGAAATACATCCCACACCATTTGTGAAAACTCTGAGCACTCCCTGAATTTATGTTAAGGGCAAGTCTGAACTCTGCAGAGAAGCACACCAAGCAGAGACATTTTGGGCCTACTGTCCTAGGATCCACCTCCTGAGGATGTGGAATCAGCGGTCATCTTTTAATCAGTAGAGAGGCTATGCACTGAGGTAGACTTCCCCACCACAAGCCTCACACGCTAATCCTGTGCCAGCATAAAGTTCACTGTCTTACTCGGCAGCATGATTCTCACAGTCCACTAAGGAAGGCGGGGAGCTAAAACCCCAGTCGGGGAAAGAAAACGTAAAGCAGGGACTTCAAGCCCCTTCTCGTTTACAAGCGCACACTGTCCCTTACGATTCAGCGCCACCAAAATAAAAAATGGACCAGCTAGGCAAGAAATTTAAAAATTAACTTTTAAAATGCTATCCAACTAACACAAATAACAGCCAGCGAGTAGTTAATACACATTCATTTCAGGTGTTCACAGAACTTATATAAAACACGATTGTGTTGGGGAAAACACTCTTGATGAAAGAGTATCCACTTCTCCTGATTACAAGACAGTTGGATTTCTATGCTCTAATGACCAAAATAACTTTTATGTAAAATTGGGCAAATATCATGAGAAAATAGAATTTAAAAATAACACTGTTGTTCAAATTATGTTTAACACAGACACCAAAGGGGAAGGAAAGCATTTCACTAAATGGTGTTGGAGCAACCGGATACCCACTTGGAAAAAATGAGCCCTCAAATCTAACCTGTATATAAAAATCTGGTTGATATGCTTCACAGACCTACACATAATGACTAAAATAGCAGATTCTAAAACAAATACCTTCCACAGTTTTTGGATAGATGAAAAAACTTAAAATATGATCCACAAAATAAAAGAATGCTAAATTATGCTGCCTAAAAATAAAAGATACATTCATCAATGATGATATAAGAAAATGAATAGAAAAACCCACTGGAGCCGGGCGGTGGTGGCGCACGCCTTTAATCCCAGCACTCGGGAGGCAGAGGCAGGCGGATCTCTGTGAGTTCGAGGCCAGCCTGGTCTACAAGAGCTAGTTCCAGGACAGGAACCAAAAGCTACGGAGAAACCCTGTCTCGAAAAATCCAAAAAAAAAAAAAAAAAAAAGGAAAAAAAAAGAAAAAAGAAAAACCCATTGGATTCCTAGAAAACATTAGAGACACATGTATTTAACCAAGGACAAACAATACAATATAAAAACTTATAAAATGTAAACACCCAAGGAAGATATCGCAAAGGCCGAGTAGTCCCTTGGGAATGCAGATTAAGTCACTGTAGGATAACACTGTACACTCACCAGGTAGGAACAGCTAGACTGACTGGCAACTTCCAGTGCTGCAGAAAATATGGAGTGGCCAGAAATGTTCTCCATCACTAAGAGCCGTATAAAACTGTACAAAGGGAAAGGGGCTACAGAGAAAGACAACTTAAGCCCACAGATACGCGTGTTACCAACCGTAACCCGGTGTGAGCAATGAGCGTCTGCTCCAGGTGGGGGGCAGGTGGCGATGACAGAACATGAAACAAAAATCTAAGACCAACAGAACAAAAGAGGAGGGGTTAGAGGAGGAGAGGAGGGAAGGGAGAGAAGGACTCTGAAAGGATACGTGTGCATACACACTGGATGTGTGGGTGAGAGGAAGAACCCGACAGGAAAACCCCTAGATGTGCCACCACAGAAGCAGGTGAGCAGAGCAGACAGAGCTGGCTCTAGAGAACATTCAAGTAACTCTGAGCATTCAAATGTAGTGCTGCCTTAAATTGGAAAAGTACCGCGTATTTTGCTCCTGATCTCACCTTTGTTATGGAATTACAAACACAGTCTCTAGCTAATGCCCAAGACTGGCCCAGAAGACTGGGGGCTGCTGTGGGTGTGAGTTGGTAGATTGTACTAGGGAGGGACCTGAACTGGGGGTAGAAGTGGGCAGCAGACAGTGGAAGTGATGGTAAGGAAACACTCTCAGGCATTTTGGAACTGGCTTAGTCGTCAAGTTGTCTGGGTTCAAAAATCAAGAAACCAGATAAGTCAAGCAGTGGTGGTGCCCATCTTTAGTCCCAGCACTCACAGAGGCAGGGGAATCTCTGTGAGTTCGAGGCCAGAGTGGTCTGCAAAGTGAGCTCCAGGACAGTCAGGGCTATAAGAGAAACCCTGCCTCGAAAAAAAAAAGAAAGGAAATGAAGAAAGAAAGAAAGAAAGAAAGAAAGAAAGAAAGAAAGAAAGAAAGAAAGAAAGAAAGAAAGAAAGAAAGAAAGAAAGGAAGAAAGAAAGAAAGAAAGAAAGGTGGGAAAGAAAAAGGGAAAGAAAAAAGGAGGGAGGGAGGGAAGTAGAGGAAAGGAAAGGAAAGGAAAGGAAAGGAAAGGAAAGGAAAGGAAAGGAAAGGAAAGGAAAGGAAAGGAAAGGAAAAAACAAATCCACTCTGCTGTAGTGTCTAAAAATTTTCCTATCATTGAGTCTCAATACTCTCAGATATATAAATAGTAGTATAGTTAAACATCTTCCATCTTAATGTTTTTTAGACCAAGCTAACATACAGTATTTGTAGCAGAATGTGAATCTCTGTCATATTTTTCCATACTGGCTAAAATATAAATAAAAATGGGAAGGCAAAATCAGTAGAATGAAATGCCACAACATATTTTTAAAAAGCGCTAAGTTGACAACTTAGCAGTGGCTCACTGAGTGCCTGTCAGGTGATGAGCACAGGACAGGGCACTGAATTGTGGAGAGAGTCTAAGCCGGCCTGGGACAAATAGCAGATGGAGCAAAGCAGAAACGCTGGGTGCTGCCTGGGTATCAGAGCTGCAACACATCACAGGGGAGGAGAAGAAAAGCCTGCTTCTTAGGTCAGAGCTTTTTAAATAAGAACAATATTCATAACACGCTGTAACACAGCCCTAAGTGATACACAGAATCCCGTTACAATAGTAGGAGCCACCACTTACATTTGGTCGTTTTAGCAGGATTCATTTTCTGAACAAATGCATTCCAAATCATTCCAACTTCACGAAGAAATTCTGACTTCGCCAATAACTGCATCTCAAAGAAATGCCAAAAGTACAAATATTAAATTCTGGCAGCACCATGAATTGCTTTGCAGCTGTTAAAAGTTAAACTGCAGATAGAGATACACAGTGTTTGATGGCAGCTACGGTCAGTGGGGGAAAGCAGCAGATAATCAGATAATCAGAAAATGATATATTTGTGCACAAATACAGATAAACAGGTAGAAAACTGACTAGAAAACATGTACCACAATAAAAGTTCTTATTATGGAGAAGAAAAATGAGGTTTGAGGAAACCTTAACTTTTATCTTTTCCCCATATTGTTTAATTGCTGTGAGATAATGCTTTTGTACAGTGTAAAGATTTGTCACTTGTATTAGTTTAATAAAACTGATTGGACAGTAGCCAAACAGGAAGTATAGGCAACATGACCAGACTAAGAGAATTCTGGGAGGAGGAAAGGCAGAGACGTGATCACCAGCAAAATCAAGAGGAAGGAAGATGAAAATGCCTTACTGGTACCAAGCCACATAGCTAAACATAGATAAGAATTATGGGTTAGTTTAAGTGATAAGAACTAGTTAAGTATAAGCCTAAGCTAATAGGCCAATCAGTTTATAATTAATATAGGCCTCTGTATGATTCTTTGGGACTGAATAGCTATGGGATCAGACGGGACTGAAACTTCTGTCTACATCTAATAAATCCTGAATGTTTATTTATTCAAGTAAAACAAGAATACCGGAAATAAATGGCTTTATTTATATAATACTAGGTGAATGTATTATTTCTGTATAATTCGTATAGTTCCCTTTAAGTCATTTCTTAAACTGAAATGATTTCTGCAAACTGTAAAATATGCTTCCTATAACAAAATACAAGCAAACCCATGAATTCTCATCCCCTTAAATTGGCACCATCACACCACGCTCACTGAGGCACAAACTGTACACACCAAATGGCCTGAACAATCTAATGTAGTTCCATTAAACAAAGAAGTCTGTGCGGAATCTGGAGCTACCAGACTGAAGGTGCCCCTTTTCATTTGATTGATAAGTAACCTAGGAGCCCCAGGTCCACAATTTGAGCATCGACGCTATTGTAGCTCCCCATGTCTCAGAAGCACATAGACGCTCTCCACCTTTGTGGCCAAGTGAGCTCCACTGGGCCAGTTTGGACACACCCACTTACTCCTTCCAATGTCCAGATGTCCAATCAGGCTTTCTAGTTATAGTCATTAGGACTTTCCTAATTCCTTTAATTTTCTACTTCTCTTTTTGTTTTTGTTTTTGTTTGTTTTTATTTTTTGAGACAGGGTTTCTCTGTGTTAGCTGTGTGATTTTTTTTTCCTTCTTTAAACTACAAAGAATGGCCACACTTTGCCTCGGTTGATCTGAGGAGCAAATAAGGTCACGTGTGAAGAAGCTTTCTTTCATCTGTAAAGTGCTCGGTCAAACCAACTATTGTGGACAAGGCTTTTCGGGACAAGACTGTGTGAGAATAGCAAAGCAAAGACACTAAGGAATTTTATCAATAGGTCAACGCTTTTTAAAAATGCAGCATTAGTTGTTTCCTGTATTGCTGTAAAAGATAGCCATTCTATCATCTTTTCTATCATTATCTCTTAGCACATAAAATGCTATATCCACTAAGCATTATTTTATATCACTTTTAAGCAAAATCCACCGTATGTAAGAAAGATTCTGAATTGACAAATTTTTCTTCACTAGATAAATAGGATATCATATTATACCACAAGGGGGTAGCATTTCTTTATGAAATCCCTCTGTCCTCACCACTTCAACTCGCTGGGGTAATGCAAAGCAGCACCCTTCCATAGGTCAGGATTTCAGTGACTTAGCATCCTTGTCAAGACCAGCTCACAACCAATGGGGTGGGAGATTCACCGCATCGCATCTCTGAAAACGCTCAAACATTTCCCCAAGCAAGGTCACTGGCCAACACAGCTGTCGGGATGGGCTGTTGCCAACCAGGATGTAAAAAAAATAAATACCCAGTTCTGGAGAAGGCTACTCAAGCTGTCTTGGTGACAGAAGCAGGTCAGAGGTCACATCGTTGTAACAGCAGCAGCAATTAGTAGGTGTGAGAGAAACAAAATTGTGTGTTACTTCAGCACCCTAATGGGGTCCGTTTGGAAAATGTCAAGTAAAGGAAATTGTCGTCTCCCTGGAAACAGACAGCAGGAATCCTTCCAAAATATTCCCCATTCCGCGTGTACGCCTCTGACTTATAGGAACTTCAGTTTAAAAACACAACAGCAACAGGCATGTAGCCCCATTGTTCTCTGTACGACGGCTCTAATGACTTCTTATTCAAGGATCAAGTCATAGGTCGGTAGGAGCACCCTTTCCAGCAGCCTGAAAGAGTAAGATATCTGTAACATTGCAGCGTGAGCCAAACCTACCAATAACACAGACGAGTTTAAGGACAGGTCAGAGGGCAGAGCAGACTCCGGAGGGTGACACCCATGGCGTTCTCGCTTTGCCAAGCTATCTTAGGTTACAGCTCGCTCACTGTTTTCACCGGGTACTGGTCCTGAGATGCAATTAGAGAAACAGCAAGGGCTGAGATGGAGCCAAAGTTATACTTTACAGGACTTAGCTCTGAATTAGAATCCAAGGAGAACAGATTCTAATTTGTCGGCCTCTATTGTCATAGTGAAAAGCTGAGGAAACTCTGTGGTTGGGGGGGGGGGGTCTCAGGGTCCTCTATGTTCCACCCACGATGCTCCCACGGCCTCCAAAGGAAGGGAACTGGATTGGAAACTGCAAGGCTATTTCAGTTTATAATCTAAAGAAAACACTGTAAGAAATTATCAGTTCCATGCAAAGTCTGTTTTTAAATACCTTCCCTCGGTGACTGCTTGTTTCTCAGAGACATACAGAAAACCACCAGTTATTTAAATTAATTTTTGGTTGTATGTTTGTTTGGGTGGTTGAAACAGTTTTTCTATGTAGCCATGGCTGTCCTGAAACTCACTGTGTAGACCAGGCTGGCCTCAAACTCACAGAGTTCTAGGATTAAAGGTGTGTGACACCACGACACCCAGTTAGTTTAGTTATCGCAAACAGATATTAAAATTATAGCTATCACTTCTCTGTAAACGTGTGGTCCCTCTATGCCCCAAATTAAATCTGAGAGACAGAGTATTAACATCCTAAAATAAAGGGCAGCAGCTTGGGCAGTTCTGGGCAGTTAATGGGGCTCCCACTGATCCTACTTCATACTGATCTTCACTGGTCCAATCTTTCAGCTGAAACTTAACACCTGGCAGCTTTGAGAAACTCCACATCAGAAATCACATAGTTCCATCAGGACCGCCAGTCCACAAATAATGACATGGAGACTTACTATTAATTATGAAAGCTTGACCTTAATTTAGGCTTTGTCCCAACTCTTTTCTTGTTGTTTTTCCATCTCCATAGGACCAACTCGCTCTTATAATTAAAATTAACCTGTCTCTATTAATCTACATCTTGTCCATGGCTCGGCCACCTCTGCTCTGTGCCTTATATCCATCCGACTTCAGAGTCTCTCTGGCCTTCCTCCCCAGCCCAGGTTCCTTCTCCTCTTCCTCTGTCTTCCTGAAAATCCCGCCTATTCTCTCCTGTCTCGCTATTGGCCATTTAGCTCTTTATTAAACCAATCAGAGGGTGCTTTAATTTTTACTGTGTACGCAAATTTTCTGCAACAAAATCACATACTATTTTAACATCCTAACTAGGACACGAGCCTTCCTCTTAAAATTACCAAAACTTAATGCCAAACTATGAGGTCTCATTAGGCAATCTTGGCTGCATTTTAAGAGGTCTCTGGACAGTTCTACTGTCTGGAGACTTTCTTATTTCTTATTTGTCATAAGTATAAAAATTATTTTTTCAAAGCAGATCATTTCAGTCTAGAAGTGCCTACAAATTGAAGAGTATACTATCTTTGTGAGATGCATTTTCCAATTGTATCTCAAGGCCTTCAAAGATTTTAAATGTGAAGTCAATTTATTTGCCCCATATACCTGTTCTGGTCAAAGATGTTGCCAGAGGCTTATCTGAAAAACAACATTACTTTCAAACATAAAAAAAAAGCAATTTGGACCACAACTGAGTCTCAAACTATCAGAAATGAAATAAACCTTCACGGTTTAAAACTGCCTCCAAGGAATAGTTTTCTAATGAAAAATTTCCAATCTTTAGTATTTAACACTCTTTATTTATGAAGCAGCGCTGTCGTTCTAGCTGACTTTATAGCTGTGATTCATGAAATAACTTTGGCCTTTTACTCCTGCAATATAGCTGTTTCTGTGAAACTATAAATGGTGGGGATCAAGCTTCACTAACTTCCTTCTCTGTCTTCTTCATCCAGCTCTTGTTATCCAATATGCATACCCAGCAGGATTACCCCAAAAACATCCTGTAGATCCTACAGCTAAGGACCGATGATTCTCTTTCAGAAGCTCACCAATAATGACAGAAATAATTCTTCTATGGAGATTATAGAGCATTTCCTACTGATGCAGAGAAATGGGCATGATATGTACAACCTAAAAGAAGAACGATTTTATTATTACTACTTAGTTCCTCTTACAACCCTACACATACCCAAAGATAGTCAACATAGTTCTGACTGTCTTGAAGATTCTCAGATATAGCTGTCTTCATTTTTAAATGCAACAAAGGACTAAATTAACAAGCCCAACATTCACTAAACTCTCCTCTGAAATCCACACACGCCTGCTGGTTCTCAGAAGGCCCATTGAATCAGACCAGACAGCTCTTCCCAGACTCATCGACTAAACCCAAAACAGGAACGAGACAGTAATAAGATAATGAGCAAATGGACTCTGTTGGTGCCAAAATTAATTGAAAAGCTTCTCTGAAATGACTCTTAGCTCGATTTGATCTAAAAGAAACAACAACAAAAATCAGAAGTACATACCAGGCAAGCATAATCAGCTTGAATAAACCTCAAAAGCCATTCTGAGTTTTATTACCTTATTCTCATCTTGTAGATGGTGCTATATTTTTTCTTAAGTTGTCATGTTTGAAAGGAGAAAGAGAAACTAACATTATTATGCTCCAGCAATGTGCCCCAAACTGTGAATTACCTAATTTAATCGTCATAACATGTCTGCAAGGAATGTATTATTTCCAGAGATTTCTGGTGGGGATTTCACGTTGAAAATAATGATACTGTACTGTCTATCAGTGGGACCGAAGAGACTGATGTGGGGAACAACCTTTCCACAGTGTTTTATACAAGCTTTTTGTGTAGAGGACAAGTCTGAGCCGAGTGATTAATTCAGACTTCCAAAGCCACAGGATTAACTCTCTAGAGCTCACCACGCCACAGCTATGTACAGAGGCCTTGTCTGGGACCTGGGACTGAAGGGAATCAGGACCCTCAACCTTAAAGGGCTTATAATTTAAGGATTACTTAGTAGTAAAACACTAACTTAGGTTTGTATACAAATCCAATCCCAGGAATACCATCTTTATTAACGAAATTTCTTCCAAATGCCTTCTGTACAGAGGAAAACAAACCCAGCCTTAGGCTGGGCATTTGCTGGTGTTTTCTTAGAGTTTGTCCCCATACACAACTTGAAGAATGGTGACAGTGGCCTCATCTTGGGAATACAAGGGTGAGTTCTTTTCCAGATTCCAGGACACCCGTTTATTTTCTTTGAACACAGTGTCAGCCCCTGAAGCTGGAGTCACGCCGCTGTCTGTGGTCATCATCACGACATGATGAAAAGCACAGCGAGAATGTGGACCTGCTCACCTCCCGGCACAGAAGACATCAGCCGTTGGTAGCAGCACCAACTCCAAGGATGGGAGAGCACCACCTCAGCCTCAGCATCCATCCACAGCGGAAGGCTCCTGGGCACACCTTTACTACAGAGATTCCCACCTACTCACCACCCCTAGGTGGGGGAAGGGGTAAAAAAAAAAAAAATCTCATTTACCGGCAACTGATGGAAGCAGATGCAGATCCACAGCTGAGCGCTGGACTGGGCTAACAAAGCTCAGTCGAAGAGAAGTGATAATATGAGCAAAGGAATGAAGATCATGGTGGAGATACCTACAAAACAGCTTACCTGAGCTAAAGAGAGCTCACTGACTACAATCTGACAGTGGAGAAACCAGCCTAGGAATGAACTAGGCCCTCTGAATGTGAGTGACAGTTGCATGGCTGGGGCAGACTGTGAAGCCACTGGCAGTGAGACCAGGATTTATCCCTGCTACTTATACTGGCTTTCTGGAACCCATTCATTCTCTCTGGAGGGATACCTTGCTCAGCCTAGATAAAGTGGGGTGGGCCTTTTCCCTGCTTCAAGGCAATGTGCTAGACTTTGGTGACTCCCCACGGGAAGCCTCACCCTCTCTGAGGAGTGGGTAGGAGGGAAATGTGGGAGGGAAGGCGGAGGGAGCAGAAGGAGGAGAGGGAGTGGAAACTGGGATTCATATGTAAAATGAGAAAAGATAGTTTTTTTAAAAAAATAATAATTAATTAATTTTATAAAGTCTCATTTAAAGTTTGAATAGCCACATCCTAGAGACAATTGCCTTAATTGATTGCAAATAAAGAAGCATTGCCAAGTAGAGGGAGGGGACTCCACCCTGCCCCGGTTGTCTCCAGACAACTGTCAGCAGCAGTGACATGAGCTCCTTCTATGACCCAATTACAGCCTTCCTCAGCAAAACAAGCTCCAAACTTCACATTCCCAGGGAAGGGGGAACAGTAAGGTCTGGTCATGAACAGCTTTGGGGTAAAATTTCAACTTTAGAACCAGTTCTAGGGAGGGCAATGGGAGCCAGTAACAGCAGCAATGTCCTCCTGGGGGAAAAAACAGCAAATCCTTCAACTGAGGCAATCCTAAGCAGTGTACTGTGCTAAACACCCCTACGGAATTCCGCCCTGATCTCTAGACAAGAAAACCTCAACTTTTCAAAATAAACTTTGTTTATTTGTTTATTTGTTTGCTTGTTTGTTTTGAGACAGTCTTTCTCTATGTAGTCCCGGCTGTCCTGGAACTTGCTTTGTAGACCAGGCTAGTCTTGAACTCACAGAGATCTGCCTGCCTCTACCTCCCAAGTGCTGGATTTAAAAGTCTGCATCACCACACCCAGCTTCAAAATAAAAAAATTTAAAAGGGCAAAATTTCTTCATTCTTTTTTTTTAATTAAAATTTTTACAGCCAAGCATAATAACACATGCCTGTAGTCCCGGCGCTCAGAGGCAGGATTGCTGTGAATTTAAAGCCAGCTAGGCCCACATAATGAATTTTAGGCCAGCCAAGAGTCCATAGCTAGACTCTACCTCAAAAAATAACCTAGAGAAGGAGAGGTCAGAGAGGGAAGGAGAGGGAGTGGGAGCTCATTGTGGTTCAGGCAGGTCCTTCTCCAGCTGTCCACAAGACCCATTGTCACGCAGGCTCTGACAAACAATAAAGTCTTCACCTTCAAACAAGCTGTCTCTGACAAACAATAAAGTCTTCACCTACTTCTTGTTGCTGACTCCTGACTCTGCTTTATTTTAGTGACATTCATGCCATGTAATAAACAATTATATTTCATTAATTTTGTGCAGGAAGCATTAACGTAGACGTCCTGATGTGGCTCTCGAGAAGGACCTTGCCTGGTGGCTGATGTCGTTTGGCCCTGCTTGTATTGTACTAACGGGCTAAGTCCATTGTGTGCTGAGAACACTGAGCTCCATCTAGACTGTTTATGAAACTGTGGTTTATGGGGAACACCTGCTTCACTTATGGGAGTCTGGAACCCCATAATTATAGCTGGCTGCAGAGGCAGAGTGCTTATATGCTTTTAAGGTTCTGCACCCTCAGTCTGCAGTGGGGTTGCCAAGAAGTCACGTAGGGCTGCCTTCTACATCTACACAAGAAAGGGAGCTCTGTGCAACTTTGTCCCTCCCATCTCCCCTGTCCATCACCCCAGGAAATGTCTGAAAAGGGCCCTTCAGGAAGTTGAACTTTCTGTACGAAAATCTGACTGCTGTCTTTCCAGACGTGCACAATCAATCCGAGTCCCGTGAGTCAACCTGACAAGTCATGAAGGGATAGATCTATGAGACTCTCAAAGAACTTTGGAGGTTACTCATCGTGCTATCTCCCATTTAGAATATGAACTCCTCAAAGAAGGTATCTAAATATGCCTTGTTCACACAATATAAATTTAAAACATCTCTAGGTCATTGAGCTATGCCCAGTGCCAAGAAAAACTAGTGCCACATAATGGACATTCAATTGACCTTTGTTGAATGAATGAATGAATGAATGAATGAATGAATGGATTAATGAATAATAAAACAAATATTTACCTGTGGAATACATTCTTTTAGAAATAAATAATTAAGATAACAATTTATAATCCCAAAGGTCTTTCAGGAGTACCTCACCTAAAGAAAACACTTTCCAGGGAGTATCAAGAAAAAAATGCTTTTAAATGAAAATCAAGAACAGAATTACAAACATGGAGAAGTTGAGTGCATGGTGAAGGAATACTCCAAGCACAGATAAGGCCAGCTAGAGAAACATACTTCAAGCTCAGAAGGTAAATAAATAATCATAATAAGGATGGAAGAGTTTAAATTTGAGACATTAAAATCATAAGCACCCAAGAAATAGAAACACAGGTATTGAGACTATAATAGGAGACTCACAGTCAGCAACTGCTGGATAAATGGAATGATGAATCTTCACATTGGCATCAATAACCCTTTCTTACAAAAACAATTTTGATGATTCAGAGGACATAAGAATTCACTAGGTAAGTGCAGGAGTACAAATGGGAGCCACAGAAAGTCATTGCCGGAACTTCAGGAACACCATGCACTCCCCTTAGAACATTTGCTCAGGAAAGCAATCGTGCTGACTGAGAAACTGTGCAAATAATAAAAGGACTTAGCTGTCCAAACAGCACCAACTTACGATTTAGGGAAAGGAGTAACACAAACATCCAGGACCTATGAACACCATAGCAACAGTGAACAACGTGGCTCCAAAAATGTGAGAATGGCCACGTGGACTTCCTAGCCCAGCTCCCCAGAAAGCTTGCTCCTAAAAGTAGTCACAGGGCTCGTCTCAGCCTACATCTCACCAGGGACAGCTCTAGTCAGCCCACATAGCTGAGAGAAGCAATAAACCATCCTTGCTTTAATTCACCCAGGATCACTTGTTTTATAACAATATATAAGTCACAGAGCAGAGGAATCCTGGAAAGACAATAGTACCATTTCCTCCCCTGCCTTGGAGGGCTTAATAACACCATCCTAAAAACTATCTATAATCATGATTCTATGATAATATCTAACAATTATGTGTGAAAACCTAACATGGAAATATTTCAGATGGTTAATAATTATAAAATAATAACTGTCATGTAATGAAAGCTTACAGTCTCTGAGGTATTGTTCAAATACTGCCATAACAAATAAATGCAGTAATATTTTTCCCAGATCCCAGTTAATAATTTGAAAGTGATTCTGTTAGTAACTACAGATCATCATCACTAACTCAGAATCACAGAAAGGGATTGAACAACGATAGGAGTTTATGGTGTTGTGGGAGCTCCTTCCGCTCCTTCAGCCAATAGCCGCTGAGATACCAGCCCACTGGGGTGTGGTCTCTCTCTCTCCCTTTAAGTTCGCTCTGGCTTCTGGCCACCACTGTTCAGCTCTCTTACTTAAACAAAAGGGGGAGGTGTTGTGGGAGCTCACTTCCTCTTCCTCCCAGCATTCTGTTTTGTTTACTCCACCCACATATATTCTAACCTACCAGGCCAAACAGTTTCTTTATTAATTAACCAATGACCTTCCTCCATCACTATTAAGCTAGACAAAGTTAGGATGCTAAGAGTTAGTTAATGCGTCACTGATAGGGGGACACTGGCCTGTCCATGCATTGCATAATAATTGTTAGAATGAAGGAGTTTCAGCTTTCTGAAAACCCACAGCATTTGGGACATACGTGGGAGAAAAGAATGAGACAAGCATGAATCTCCATGTTGTCATCTGTCACACCACTTTGACATAAAGTAAGGCACAGGAGGGAGAAATAACAGTGATAACAGGACAGAGGGAACAGAGTCTCTCAGCTTGGGCTCAATGTCATGTCAGCTGGGAGGAAGATCCATCTATATAATAAAGATCAGGATCCCTGCAATCATAAATTAAAACTGAAAAAAAAATATCTTTTGAGATTGGAAATGAGAATATTTCTTTCACACCTGCATCTCTTTGGACTTGACCTGACTAGGGCACTGGGGAGTAAAGAAACAGGAGACACATACACAGAAACGCTGGGATCAGGTGGGCTCTGCTCTCTGTTGGAGAATCGTGAGCAGCCCGGAAACTCAATGCCTACATTGCATGCCACTGAACGGGACGGAAGTACTAACCTGGTTACAGGGTCTTAGGCTGCTCATTCAGGAGGAGGAATTTGTGGTTGATACTTTCTCTACATCCTGATTGTAGCTAAAGGCCAACTGTCAATCAACAACTCAACTAGGACCAGGGAAAGCCTTGCTGCTCCTATGAACCAGAGGCATCAGCATCCACAACACAGCAGTGCTCAGGTCATGAATTCTTATACACACAGGGATATGCATGGTCCCCACAAAGAAATTGATGTCCAGCAGGGGGTCATGTAGAGGGTCATGTGACCTGCTCAGCATCGTGTATTGGTGCCAGGAATGTCGTCAGTGGGATTTTTTCCCTATAACTTTTCTACACAGAATGCACTTGTGATTCAGTCTCTCCATCCATGTAACATAACTTTCATGAACCGATAGCAATTTAGAAAAGGTAGAAAGTAGAGCTTCATCCCACTGTCTCAGCATCCTAGCCCCCTGTTGCTGTCATTGAACAAGACCAGGAAACAGTGGTGATGGAGACGCTCACCAGTCAGCAGTAACTACTCATTAAAGGCAAGCTTTTCATAAAACTCATGTATCAACCATGTGTTTATATTCAAATACTGATGTCTATGCTAATAAGTCACAAGACTAGGTAATCTTATTCTGTGAAATTGAACTTTGGTTTCCCTGGCCCAAGTTAAATTTTTCTTGCTCTTTATAATTAACATAACCTTTAAATAATAAAAGCTTCTCTTATCACCGCACTGCTAAGGTGTTTATTCCTAATTAATGATGAAAATGCTCTGCGGTATATAGACTGTACTTTGTCTGGAATGTCATCCCATCTGCAGGAATGTGACTGCCAGTTTATGAAGAACATTAAAAGCGTATGTTTCTTTATCTTGAGCCACCTGTTCTCAAAAGGCGATGTCAGGATAGAATTAAAATTCAGGGACCAGAATGTTTCACTAACAAAAGGGTGACTCAAAGAAATAGGTTTTGCAACACCTTAAACAAAGAAAATTCCCCATGAACCCTCCTGACTGGTTAAAATGGGCATCATGTCATTAATGCTTAATGCATTAATGCTTTCTTCCTGATGGCTTTGCCCTCGATGTTCTGGTGTTAGAAACCACAGGCTCAGACAGTCCCGAACCCACCTTGACACTCTTTACAGATAGTGTCTATCACTGATGTTTTGTTTGTTTTTATTGAGCTCTACATTTTTCTCTGCTCCCCTCTCTTCTTCTCCCCTCCTCTTCAACCTCTCCCATAGTCCCAATACTCCCAATTTATTCAACAGATTTTGTCTTTTTCTACTTCCCATGTATATTAGAATCCACGTGTGTCTTTTTTAAGGGTCTTCATTGTTGTCTAGGTTGTCTGGGACTGTGATTTGTAGTCTGGTTTTCTTTGCGTTATATCTAAAAGTCACTTATGAGTGAGTACATATGATATTTGTCTTTCTGGGTCTGGGTTACCTCACTCAATATTATGTTTTCTAGATCCATCTTGATGTCCTTACTTTTTTCTGTTGTGGAATACTCCATTGTGTAAATATACCACATCTTCCTTATCCATTTTTTGGCCAAGGGGCATTTATGTTGTTTCCATGTTCTGGCTGTAACAAACAATGCTGCTATGAACATAGTTGAGCACATGTCCTTGTGGCACGATTGAGCATCCTTTGGATATATACCCAAAAGTGGTATTACTGGGTCTTGAGGAAGGTTGTTTCCTAATTTTCTGAGAAATCACCATACTGATATCCAAAGGGGCCATACCAGTTTGCACTCCCACCAGCAATGCAGAAGTGTTCCCTTTACCCCACCATCCAGCATAAGTTGTCATCAGTGTTTTTGTTTTTCACCGTTCTTACAGGTGTAAGATGGAATTTCAGAGTTGTTTTGATTTGCATTTCTCTGATGACTAAGAATGTTCAGTATTTCCTTAAGTGTCTTTCAGCCATTTTAGATTCCACTGTTGAGAGTTTTCTGTTTAGGTCTGTACCCCATTTTTTATTGGATTATTTGTTCTTTTGATGATCAATTTCTTGAGTTCTTTGTATATTTTATTTTATTTTATTTTGGTTTTTCGAGACAGGGTTTCTCTATGGTTTTGGAGCCTGTCCTGGAACTAGCTCTTGTAGACCAGGCTGGTCTCAAACTCACAAAGATCCGCCTGCCTCTGCCTCCCAAGTGCTGGGATTAAAGGCGTGCGCCACCACTGCCCAGCTTCTTTGTATATTTTAAAGATCAGTCCTCTATCTGATGTGGGGTTGGTGAAGGTCTTTTCCCATTCTGTAGGCTGTCATTTTGTCTTGTTGACCATGTCCTTTTCTTACAGAAGCTTCTCAGTTTCAGGAGGTCCCATTTATTAATTGCTGCTCTCAGTGTCTATGCTGCTGGGGTTATATTTAGGAAGTGGTCTCCAGTGCCAATGTGTTCAAGTGTATTTCCCACTTGCTCTTCTATGAGGTTCAGAGTGGTTGGCTTTATGTCGAGGTCTTTGATCCATTTGGACTTGAGTTTTGTGCATGGTGATAGATATGGATCTATTTTCATTCTTGTACATGTTGATATCCAGTTATGCCAGCACCATTTGTTGAATACAATGGCTTTCTTTTTTCCATTTTATAGTTTTTGCTTCTTTGTCAAAAATCGAGTGTTCATTGGAGTGTGGATTGACATTCATGTCTTCGATTCAGTTCCATTGGTCCTTCTGTCTGTTTTTATTCTAATACCAGGCTGTTTTCAGTACGGTAGCTCTGTAGTAGAGTTTGAAGTTAGGGACTGTGATGTCTCCAGAAGTTCTTTTATTGTACAGAATTGTTTTGGCTATCCTGGGTTATTTGCTTTTCCATATGAAGTTTAGTACCATTCTTTCAAGGTCTGTGAAGAATTTTGCAGGAATTTTGATGGGCATTGCATTGAATCTGTAGATTGCTTTTTGTAAGATTGCCATTTTTACTAGTTAATTCTACCTACCCAAGAGCATGGGAGATCTTTCCATTTTCTGGTGTCTCCTTCAATTTCCTTCTTCAAAAATTTAAAGTTCTTGTCATACAAGCCTTCGACTTGTTTGGTTAGAGTTACTCTGAGATATTTTATGCTATTTGTGGCTATTGTGAAGGGTGGTGTTTCTCTGATTTCCTTCTCAGCCCATTTATCATCTGCTATCACTGTTTCTAATCAATGGCACATCATAACTCAGCTGGGAAATTTTTTATCTTTCCTATATGACCATAGAGTTCCTTTTCTTACCAAGAGTGCTTTCACTTCCACACAGGGAGTCCACGCCGAACATGCCGTGGACACTGCATGACAACTGTGGGACCTCCTGTCCTTGTGTATTTCACCACACACTGTCTTGAAAGTCATTACTTCATATATACCATTCAGGTATTGCTTATTTCAGACAAAAATGGTAATTTCAAAATATCTCATTTTACCTTGGTTAGAAGAAAAAGTATCTACAGGATTTTAGAACATAAAACAGGAATAGTGTCCTGACTTAAAAATAAAGCACATAAATATTTTTATTGGGATGAGAACAAAAAGAGTCCTGATGCAAAAAAAGGCATTGTGGGTAAAAATAAAGAAAAGAAGACATCAGATATTATGATGTTGGATGCCCTTCTATATGCCATGAATATGTTTTATTATCATTGGTTAATAAAGAAGCTTATTTGACCAATAGCCAGGCTGAATAGAGTCAGGCGGGAAAATCCAAGCAAAGATGCAAAGAAAAAGAAGGTGGAGTTGGAGAGATGCCATCAGCCACCAGGGAAGCAAGATATGAGGTAACTAGCCATGAACCTCAGGGTAAAATATAAAATAATACAAATGGGTTAATTTAAGTTATAAAAGCTAGTTAATAAGTCTGAGCTAGTAGGCTAAACAGTTTATAATTAATATTAAGCCTCAGAGAGGTTATTCAGGAACTGGTGGGCAGGAGAAAATAGCATACAAGAACTTCAAGATGATGTGTAAGAAGAAATTTATAAAAAGAAAGCAATTCACACGAAGACTCCATACACAAATGGCTCTTGCATGCTACAAAATGTGTCTCTTCCATGCAGCTACATTTTTATTGTCATTGTTTGTTTTTTTTTTTTTTTTGAGACTGGCTGTGTAATAGCCCTGGCTGTCTTGAAACTCACCTGGTAGACTAGGCTTGCCTTGAATTCACAGAGATCTGCCTGTCTCTGCCTCCCAAGCTCTGTGATTAAAGGCATGTTTGACCACGTCAAATACAGCCACATTTTTAATGACTGATGTCTTGCAAGCTCTACTGAGGTCTACATTTGTAAGGAGAAGCTGTCTACAAAGGGTCTATTCTCCAACACTGAGATATAGCCAGTTCCACAACTGAACAAATTCAAAGCAGCCCTTTATTCTCATTCTTGACTCCCATTACCTCCTCCCACCATCTTCCTCAGTCTCTCAGGACATAGATTACATAATCTGTCTGACCCAAATCAAGTCCTCAAAAGATGGTTATTCTTCTAGCCTTCACCGACCCTTACTATAGCAGGCTTTCTTTTGGGCCACCTACCAGTTTTAAATGCTCAGCCTTAGCTTAGACTCTTTTTTGTTAACTCTTATAACTTAATTTAACCTGTTTCTCTTTATCTATGTTTTGTTTCAGTTCTTTTTACCATTCTTTCACGCTGTATGACCAACATTTTTGCTGACTGTGCCTTGCTGACTGGCAGCTGCCTGGCCTCGGATGTCTCCTCTTTCTCCCTCATTGTCTCTTCTCTAAAACCTACACAATTCCTCCTACTTATTCGCTCATCCTGCAAGCTATGCCTAGTCCCCTACTGCCATCTACTGTCCGGTCAGCTTGTTATTAGACAAATCAGGTGCTTTAGGCAAGCAAAGACAAACAACACATCTTTAAATAATTAAACAAATGCAGCATAAACAAATCTAACGCATCTTTGCCTAGTTAAACAAATGTAACACAACTTTCCATAGTTACAGTAATATTCCTCAACATAAACAAATGTAACACACCTTTCCATAGTTAAAATAATATCCTGCGACATAAACAAATGTAACACACCTTTCCATAGTTACAGTAATATTCCTCAACATAAACAAATGTAACACACCTTTCCATAGTTAAAATAATATCCTGCGACATAAACAAATGTAACACACCTTTCCATAGTTAAAATAATATTCTGTGGCATAAACAAATGTAACACACCTTTCCATAGTTAAAATAATATCCTGCGACATAAACAAATGTAACACACCTTTCCATAGTTACAGTAATATTCCTCAACATAAACAAATGTAACACAACTTTCCATAGTTCAAATAATATTCCACAACATAAACAAATGTAACACACCTTTTCATAGTTACAGTAATATTCCACAACATAAACAAATGTAACACACCTTTCCATAGTTACAGTAATATTCCACAATGTAAAAAAATGTAACACTCCTTTACTTAGTTAAATATTCCACAATGTAAACAAATGTAACACACCTTTCCATAGTTACAGTAATATTCCACAATGTAAAAAAATATAACACTCCTTTACATAGTTAAATATTCCACAATGTAAACAAATGTAACACACCTTTCCATAGTTACAGTAATATTCCACAGCGTAAACAAATGTAACACACCTTTCCATAGTTACAGTAATATTTCACAGCATAAACAAATGTAACACATTTTGCCTAGTTATAATAATATTCCACAATAGCTTCTATGCCATTCCCTAGAATAATGAGGCAAGTGGGGGATGTTTGAACATAGTTAGAGAGGCCAAAAGTGCGGTGAGCAGAGGAGACATTAATGGAGTTTTTAATTAGTTGTGTGCAGTGCAATCTCCCAATAACATAATATTACTTACACGTCTCATATTATTTTCTTTATTAAGATACTGTGACTTCAGCCTAAGTGCATTGGCAGGCTGGATAGCAAACCTGTGATACGGACAGTGACTCAGCCCAACAAGGAGATGTGACATACTTCTCCAGTGCCAGCCCCAGGCTAAAGCAATCCGTCCTTATCTCTTTATGTGAGTAAAAAGTCAACTTCTGTCATCTGAATGTTAATCCATGCAAATCTCACAGATTTATTTGAATGACCAGGAAATTGTCAACACGGCTTTACTGTAAACAGTAAGCTGCTTGGTCTTCTGTGCATGACAGAGCATGGCTGAAATGTCACAGGGATGGATAAGCCAGATGACACACTCAGTCAGACCACACTAGGGAGGATGAGGCTGATGTTGCAAGCTTCATCAGAGAGAAAAGTTCCAAATAACAAATGTGTCCCCTTGTAGCACCGTCCCAGTCATTTTTGTACTTGAGAAAAATAAGAGCATTCCTAAGAATCTGGACACAGAAGTATGCTAGAATAAAAAAATGACACCGGGAGCTCCTGTCTGCTCATGAAGAGGAGCAACAGCAGTGCTTAAGACAGTATGTCCTTAGGAAGTGACTTTACCTCAGACCAGAAGGACCAGATGATACACACATGGTTTCTATAGAGCCCAAGTTCACATCCAGAAATAAAGCATATAAACAGCACTAACTCTCCCTCATGTCTTTAGTTACACTCAGCTGGAGTCTCTGTATACTGTCTCAAGGTTTGCACACTCAGCTGGAGTCTCTGTATACTGTCTCAAGGTTTGCACACTCAGCTGGAGTCTCTGTATACTGTCTCAAGGTTTGCACACATAAATGATGGAGACTGTTAGAAGCAGAACATGAATGACAGAATGAATCTCTTTGCTACCTATAGATCTAGTGTGTTCCTAACTGTGGAGCATAAGCTTTTAGCTTCAGTGGGCCCCTCCATGTGGCTCATACTCTCAAAGTCCCCTCTGAGTCACTGACTGTTCTAGGCTAGTAATAAAACTGACCTTTTTAATGGGGATTGCACACCTGGTAAACCATGGGCAGCTGATCAGTTATGTAGAGTGGGGAGCTCTAGCCCCCTGTCCTCGCAACTTCCGTGTGGAGTTTGATTGGGAGCAGTGAGATGATTTGAGGAGTTTGTGTGGCACAGCGATGCATAGGAGTGCTGCCCGCACCTTCTAGCTGCTGTCTGTCATGTTCGAAGTTAGGCCATCACTGAGCTGACGTGTACGCTGGTGGTTAGGTGGCTGCCATACAATTAGAGTGCAAACTCAAAAAGAAATGTTATGTCTAGGTCCATAAAGCATTGAACAGTCCATCTCAGGCTACTATGAACCACTAACCTTCATTCTATTTGGGAGAGTTTGGAGCCTATACATGTGCCTGTCCATCAAATTCTCTAAAGATAAATAAAACCTCCAAGAGAAGAAAACACTGCTCAGGAGAGGTCCGTTCTGTCCGTTATGATCTCTCATGGTGTTAGCTTCTTTCTTCCCCCTACTGATGAGGGCTGCTGACATCCTAAAAAGTGCTATTGCATTCATGACTTGAATAAAATCCTATCAACTCCAGATCGGATTTTACAGCTCAACCACAGTCCAAAGCTGCCCCCTTCATCCCACTTCTGTCTTCATATTCACCGCTGTGGTCAAGAAAAAAATCAGCAGCTGCTGTTACTGAACAAAACAACCTTCTGGAACAGCTTCTTAATGGGTTTTTAATTGGTTTTCATTCAATTATGACATTTGCTTCAAATCTCACAAGATGCCGGTGAAGGGCATCGGTTTCCAAGAACACTTTCCGCCGCACACCTTGTGTAGCTTCTCTTCTTTGTTTCTCTGGCTGTTTAAAGAAACTTACTCGAAGAGAGGAAATGTTCAGAGTTAATAACCGCTGACATGGAGGAACATAAAAAAAGCAGTCACCCTCAGACTAGCAAGATCCTCGGAAGCTAATGCTCCTTACCAACTCCCAGATTAAGGCTTATGACAGTTGTCATTGATTTCTCATGGGGTCCTTCGTAGAAATAACAGAAATGACACTGTGTTATCTGAAGTTCTCATTCATCCCGTACAAATTCCTCCAGCTTTACCCAAGTATAATTAGCAAATAAAATTCCATAGACATTTAAAGTAAACAATGCAATGCTATATACGTTTGCATGAAAAGTTATTAGCACCCTCAGTCTAATTAACATTTCCATGTCTTACCTCATTATCACTTTGTCTGCCAAGAAAACACTGAAGGTATGCTATCCTAGCAAACTGCAAGTATACAGTACATTAATAATATATCTAAGCTTATGCTATATATTAGAACTTATTCAACTTATAGTTCAAAGGCTATATCCTTTGAGCAAAATTCTTTCATACCTTCCCAGTCCCAAGAAGCCATCATTCTATGCTTTTTCTGTAAGTTCAGCTACTTTGCAACTTCCTTTATTTTTTTTTTTTTTTTTTTTTTTTTTTTTTGGTTTTTCGAGACAGGGTTTCTCTGTGGTTTTGGAGCCTGTCCTGGAACTAGCTCTTGTAGACCAGGCTGGTCTCGAACTCACAGAGATCCGCCTGCCTCTGCCTCCCAAGTGCTGGGATTAAAGGCGTGTGCCACCACCGCCTGGCAGCAATTTCCATATTTTATAGTTACATAAGTACACTCATAAGGCATTTCCTTTTGAGTCTGGGTTACTTTGAGCAGTATAATGTCCTCTCTGTTCATCCATCTAGCTGCAAGGGGCAGACTATTTTTATTTTTTAAGACTAACATGCACTCCTGGGGAGGCAGATACTTCAGCAGTAGAAAGATAAGATATATTATCCACTGCAGTCAGACCAGAGTTAAGATCTGAAGTTCCATATAATAATACTTTTATGTAGAAAACTGTTGGTAATAATAAGAAAAATGTTTGGCATGTGTTTTAAAGAGGTATTAACTTGCGGGTGTTAAAGAAAGCCCTGAAACTGTGGTGATATCCTGTTTGTACTCTAACAAATAAAGCTTGCCGGAAGATCAAAGGGCGGCTCTAGCCACTAGTTAACCATAGAGGTCTGGAGGTCTGTACAGACAGGAAGTGTAATGGCTGGGCAGAGAGAGGAATATAAGGCTTGAGGAGACAGCGTTCAACCCTTTTATCAGCTGAGGACTTATCAAGGTAAGAGTTGGCTGTGGCTTGCTCCTTTCTCTCTCTGGTCTTTCAGCATTTGCCCCAATATATGGTTCCAGGTTTTTATTAAGACCTATGAGAACCTGTGTAACAGAAACACTTTGGAACTCACCCTAGGAAGCCACTGCATCAGTTACTCCCCAGTGCTGTGATAAAACACTGTGATCAAAAGCAACCTTGGAAGAGTTTATTCATTCTCATGTTACAAAGGAGCTCACCAGAGGAAGAAAGGCATCAGCCTGTGGGCAGAGCAGGAAGGGGGCTGGTAATATTTCACCACACTGAAAGCCTGGACAGTGAACTGAAAGTGGCTATAAATCTCAAAGTCTGTACTTCCTCCACCATGGCCTCACCTGTAAAGGTTCTATAACTTCCCCCCAAACAGTACCACCAGCCAGGGACCAGTCGGGGAACCAAGAGTTCCCTTGAGCCTCTGGGAGACATTTGTCATTCAAACCCCAAGCCCAGGGAAGAAAGCAGAGCACAGTTTTCTGTACTTGATGTTCAGCTGCAGAAATGCAATCAGATTCTAAATATCAAGATGAAGCAGTGCTCTGGGGGAGGCTTTGGTCAACTTGCCTTAAGCTAGGGACATCTAGGAAGAACTTCAAATGAGAAAATGTCTCCTCCATTCAACAATTCAGGGGTCACTTGCTTGATTAATGGTTGATATGGGCAGGCCCAGCTCCCTCTAGACAGTTCCACTCCTGGGCAGGTTATCCTGAGCTATATAAAAAAAAAGCAAGCCGAGAAAGCCAGTGAGCAACATTCCTCTGTGATCTCTGCTTCAGTCCTTGACTCCAGGTTCTCATCTTGAGTTTCTGTCCTGACCTCCCTGAGAGTGTAAGATGAATTAAACCCTGACATCTCCAAACTGCTTTTGGTTATGGTATTATCACAGAAATAGAAAGTAAAGTATGACAGGCAATTGACATAAATAACTAAACTGGTGGGAGTCTAGAATATAGGGTAGTAGAGACAAAAAAAAAGGAGTATATAGACCACAGTGACATCCTTTTCATTTAAAGAGAGCAATAAAACAACTTGAGAGCCAACGCAAGCATATGACAGAGCACTGGCCAAGATAGGGAGCTCCGGTTTTGAGCTCCCAATATCCATCACTAGTCTGTGAGCCTGGCATCAGAAATGGGAATGCCAGAGAGGGCAAGGTCCCCACGAGCAAACTGAGAAGCAACTTTGAGGGCTGGAGAGATGGTTCCATATTTAAGAATGCCCATGGTGTAACCACAAGGAATTGATTTAGATCCCAACACCCATATAACCAGCCAGGTGTGATCTCCAACGTCCCTGTAACTCCAATGCCATGAAGGTTGAGGGTAAAGACAAGAGGATTTGTAGGACTGTTGCCATCCTGGCCAAGTAGAAATGAGCTTCAGGTTCAAGTAGACCTTGCCTCAAAAAAATAAAGTGGAGGGAGAGAGAGATATCTAAAAATAAAATTGATTTAATCTAGTTTTACAGATGAAAAGCACAGAAAATATGCATCTGCCTTCTAACATGTGTGTGTGTGTTTCTGTGTGTGTGTGTGTGTGTCTGTGTGTGTATTCTGACTTCTGTTACTAAATGAAGCAAGAATTTTCCTTAATTCCTTTAAATGCATTCAGTGAAAATAATACAAAGACAAAACATTTGTCAGGCGATGAACAAATCAAGAAAGTGAGAATAATGGCAGGTCAGAAATGGATTGAACCACTCATTTTATAAATTCAACCAGACCACATTAATTGGAGTCAGTGACCTTTTTTATGTCAACAGGAAAAAGGAAGTCAAAAGGGACAATTTTGCTTGGAAACATCTCCATAAATTTTAACTTGCTTGGCTGGTACAAACATCTTCTGCCAGCTAAAATTATGCAATATTTTTTTCTCAGCAACTACATCTTGGAAAAAGTAAAATTACGGTTTGTTTTTCTAAGTGTTTAAGAATATCTTAAGTGGGGCTAACTACTGCATATTCATTTAAACAATTTCATAAACATAATCTAAATGGCTATTTTGGGACACTGAGAAAGAATGCCAAGAAACTTATCCACCTCAAAACAAAACATATTGTAACTACATAATAATTTTTATAAGCCTGAGAATTTCTAAAAATGATTGTGGTCATTCCATGCTCTCCTATAACATGCTGATCTTTTGACCTTCTATGAGGCTTTGGAAACATAATCTGTGGCCTTGGTAATAAAGTTTCATCAAGTTTTTATAAAAATAAACAGATGAAGGATGCTGAAGAACAAGAAACCCAAAAAGAAGGAGCTTGACTTAATGGTCTGAACAACACGGAGCCCTTGAGTCAAATGCTAAGCTCCAACCCCAGGAGTCTAGGCTGTTCTGTGGCCGAAACACAGTGATCTCACCACACCTGTTTCTTCTGTATAGTTTGGATGATTAGAACTCCCATCTCACAAGGGTAGTGTCAGAATACAACAGGCAATCTGAAAGAGGAAATCCGCAAATAAAGATGTTGGGGTATACATTTAGTAAGCGTTGGCAACTAGCTCTGAAAGGAGATATATTTAACTTCAAAATTCTTTACATAACTGCCAATTAAAATTAGAATGTATTCAATAGAATAGGAAATTGGATATATTGATAGATAGTCCCTGGTGTCTGCGAGAAAATGGAGAAAACAGGCATACAGACACATAATACAAGGGACTGATTACATATGGGTCTGTGGCTCTGGAGAACAACTCGTGGTGTTGGAAGGAAGTGGACTGTGGGAGTGTAGATAGGAAGACACACAGGGGCATTCCCAGACTTTTCATACTTGGGGACAGTATTCTATCATCAAAATTTCTTGTGCTCCATTCCTTGCAATCCATTTACCAGAAATTATTCATTTAAGTGTATAATTGGTAAGCAAAGAAAAACTCAAAAGAAGCTGAGCATACAAGGAGACCCTATCTTGGTGTGTGCGCTTTGTGCTAGTCCAATAGCTGACGCCACTTCTCTTTCAGTCAGTCCCTGTGGACTTTTAAATTGAATCTAGATTTAATAAAAATAATTGCATGGAATCTTTTGGCTCTTTATTGAAATTAATTATATAGTACTTAGTCTACATTTTTCTCCTTTTCTCCTAAGAAGTTTTCCAAACTTTCATTCCTTTAATTTGAATCAGAAAACCTTCAAATGAGATGGTGAGGCCACAGTTTTAGAAAAAAAAAATGAAACACACACACATAAAAATAAAATATTAGATAGTAGTGAAGGCACAGAGGGAAAAAAACACACAGTGTTGTCCAGAAGGCAAAGCTATGTCATCCTGGTCTTAGGCAACCTTTTATTTTGTTAAGCCTCAATTTTCTCACTTGTTAATCACAAGAAAATTATTCACTTCGGAAAAACCATATCACGCCCAAGTTGATTTCTAACTTCTGAAGTAATTTTCTAATCCCACGGTTTCTATGGCAACAGAGATATTGGCCTTGCAGACACCACCATTCTGTCTCTCCAAATTCAAGAGGAAAAGACTCTCAATATGTCAGTGTTCAAACGGAATCCAGTGGCATTACCGTTCTGGGGTGAGAGATTCCGGAGAGGCAGGATCGCGGGGAGGAGAAGGCTGATCTTGTCACAGGAGAGCAACGCCCTTCCCAGCATTTGATGTCTACAAAGAGAAACAAAGGACTTCAATTTTGCCTTCTTGCTTTGTCCTAGGAAAGTAAATAAAATCAAATCTAGAGGAATTGATGAGGGACGACAGAACAAAGAAATCCCATGAGTGGGTGGTGACAGAAAGCTCAGACTTAAATCCTAAAACTAAATTAGTATATAAATAATCTCTGAGGTGTTGGGTCTGGGGAGGGAGGAACAACATGCCCAATAACCAGCATGGGTGATCTTGAAGTTAGTGTTCTAAACACTGACTTCTGTGAAAAAATTCCTGTAAAAAAATATGATATTTAATGCAAAATGTCTACAAAGACTTTATACTTCAAAGTGAGGCAAGACCTAGAACTGCCTCCTCCTTGCTTTCTCCTTTCTCCAGGTCTATATTGCCACTTGTATTTCCTGTGGTTGTCTTTAACTCACCAGTAGGTCTAAACTCTAAGAACTACATCTAGGAGGCTGGTCTTCAATTCCTTTGTCCTCAAGGTTTACAACAACCTGTACTGGTGAGTCCAGCACTTCAGAAACAGAACATTAGGTGTCTTATTTGTTTCTATTTCCTATAATCTATATTACTCTACTGTGATTGGGTGGGGAGGTTGTTGTTATTTTGCTTTTTTTTTTTTTTTTTTTTTTTTTTTTGGTTTTTCGAGACAGGGTTTCTCTGTGGCTTTGGAGCCTGTCCTGGAACTAGCTCTTGTAGACCAGGCTGGTCTTGAACTCCCAGAGATCCACCTGCCTCTGCCTCCCAAGTGCTGGGATTAAAGGCGTGTGCCACCACCGCCCGGCGTTATTTTGCTTTTTTGAAACGGGATCTCATTATGCAGTGCCGGCTGTCCTGGAACTCACTGTGTAGACCAGGCTGGCCTCGAATTCACAGAGATCTTCCTGCCTCTGCCTCCTGAGTGCTGGTATTAAACGTGTGAGCCAACACAGTCAGCTGTCAACTGGGATTTTAAGGGCAATTAAAGTATACAAAAGGATAGCCTCATCTAAGATTATTGACACAGTTGGTGTTAAATTTGTCTCTCATGACTTTAGAGGGTTTTTAATGCCAGACGTCTACGTAGAAAATGGAAGGATGCCCCTGGGGAGAAACAATCTAGTTCACCCTAAGAAGTGGTAAGCAGATTTGTGAGGGGAAAGGGCAAGATTAATATTCAACACTGTAACATTGTTAAGGTCCTGTTGTGGAATATTAGTTGAAGATGTGTTACATTTGTTTATGGTGCGGAACATTTGTTTAATGATGCAAAGATGTGTTGCATTCCTCTGTTGTGCCTGAGTCCAAGGACCCCCAAGAAGACCACTATGGAGTCACACTTCCGAATGCAAAGCAAGGTTTCGTTTATTCAGTACTGGCTTGCACGGGTCCTCTGCCTCACAGTCTGACACAGCAGATGTAGGGAGAAGGACTCTGTCTATTTTTGTGAGGGGTTTATAAAGACAAAAACTACAAAGCAGTCACAAGGTTACAGTCTCAAAATACAAAATCACTTATCCTCTATCATAATTGGCTAAAAATTAGGTAAAGCTCAGCTGTTAGCTCCTGATAGGCTGTTAGTATCTAAGGGGAATAGCAACAACCCCCCTGGTTAACTCCTCCAGACACCTGCTACCCCAGAAGCAAAACAGTGGTTAATCAGGTACCTACAAGGATATTTGAAGCAAGCAGATGTAAATAGATGTTGTTTGAGTATCCTGGTGGGGTCACTTTTACCAGAGCAGGCAGTTTCTTGGGAATACTTATGAATTTTCTGGGCTGCATTTAGCCCCCTAGTTAGGTCCTGTCTAAAGTGGAGTTCTTTCTCAAAATAAAGTTTGTTTTGCTCCTTCACTTTTATGTTGCATTTGTTTAACTCTGTGAAGCTGTGTTACTTTGCCTGCCTAAAATACTTGATTGGTCTAATAAAGAGCTGAGTGGCCAATAGCAAGGCAGGAGAAAGGAAAGGGCAGGGCTAACAGGCAGAGAGAATAAATAGAAGGAGAACTCTGGGAAGAAGGGATATAAGAGCAAGAAAATAAGGGACCAGACACACAGTCAGACACAGAATAAGAAGGAAAGAAAAGATTTACAGAAATAGAAAGTTAAAAGCCCAGAGTCAAAAGGTAGACAGGATAATTTTTAAAAAGTTGGCAAGAAACAAGCCAAGCTAAGGCCAGGCATTCATAAATAAGAATAAGACTCCATGTTTTTATTTGGGAGCTGGGTAGCCGGCTCCCCAAGAGTCAAAAGGTTCATGTGGGATTCCCCTGTGTATGCTGTGAATACCATTGGTTAATAAGGAAACTGTTTTGGACCTGTGATAGGGTAGAGCAGAGCTAGGCAGGGAAAACTAAACTGAATGCTGTAAGAAAGAAGGCAGAGTCAGGAGAAGCCATATAGTCCCACTGGAGACAGATGGCAAAACTTTACCCAGTAAGCCACAGCCTCATGGTGATACACAGAAGAATAGAAATGGGTTAAATTAAGATGTAAGAGTTAGCCAATAGGAAGCTAGAGCTAATGGGCCTAGCAGTGAATTGATTAACATAGTTTCTGTGTGTTTATTTTGGGGCTGAACAGCCAGAAACAAACAAGCAGCCTCCTACTACAAAAGGTTAAAAAAATAAATAAACTACAGGATTTAAATATAAAATGTCCCCTCTAGGCACGTGTGTTTAAACACCAAGTGACTGACTTTGACATTGTTTGGGAAGGCTATGGATCCTTTAAGAAATGGAAGCTTCTAGTATACATCACGAGGGGCAGGTTTTGAAGTTTGAAAACTTGGCTCCATTTCCTGTTCGTTCATTCATTCATTCATATTCTTTCCTCTTCTCCCTCTCCCTCTTTTTTCCCCTTCCCATCTTCCTCTCTCTCCCTCACCTGAATCTCCTCTGGAATGATAAACTGCTAAAATAAACCCTTCCTTCCTTCCTTAGATTGCTTTTGGTGGTAGTATGTTTTTTACAGCAACAGAACAGTAACTAGCACAGAAGTGGAATGGAATGGCTCCTTTATTGGACCAGAGAGCCATACAAGCAACTCTGAGGGAATGCTGCACAGAAGCCCCGCATTCTCTAGGTCGTGTCCTGAGTGATCCAGGGAGCAGCATGGTGAGCACAGGAAGCATTCATCTGAATCCTGTAAAGAGATGCACAGTCATTCTTACTTGTGTTATAAACACTGCGGTCTGAGAAAGTGCCCCCAAGTCATAAATGACGTTATTTAAAAGTTAATGAGCTAAAGTAACACTTGACTTTCGTATGTCTCAAGATCCAGAAGTTGGTAATGGTCACTAGACATCAACAGGACAGAGTTGTTCTTAGCGGATTGGCAAAAACATGGAAGTTTGCTTTCTTTGGCATCTTCACACTATCTATTCCATGCTTTGTCTCTCTATGAAGACTCCAGCATCATCTCTTAATGTCTCCCAGTAGCTTGGGTACACCTGTGCAATGTCCTCTCTAACTGCCCCACCCTAAAGAGGGTTCATTACTTAGATCCTTAAGTCACGCCAATTTCTTACCAAATCTTAGTTTGTCATATACTATATTCTTACTATATCCCCCCTTTTACTTAAAAATGGTTTATCACAGAGACATTAAAGTTCAATTAAGCCTTATTACTCAGGGGTTATTATTAAGCACTAATATATTAATAGCCAGTTTATGAGAACCACAGTATTTTTCCACAAAACCTTTTACCAAGCAAGATATACAGCTGTCAACAGTAGCAGCCTTACCTCAAATGTCAAAGTAAAGATTCTGTTGTCCATCAGGCATGGTACCTTGTTAAGAGCACAGGACGAGATAACATCAAACAGTGCCCTGGACTCACTTCTCCTCCCCACCCCACCCAGTCCAAGCACGCTCCATGTGTCATGGTTGGACAATAGGAGTCTCATCTCACTCAAATCGCCTTCTCTTGATTACAAGAGAAAGAGAACTTGGTGTGGGGTTTAAGTAAGAAATGTCCCCATTGGCTTCAGTATTTAAACACCCTGTTCCCAGTCAGTGGTATTGTTTGAAGAGAGGTTTAAGAGGTGTGGCCTTGCTGAAGGGAGTGTATCACTGGGGCTTGCTTTGAGATTTTGTATCCTCTTTCAACTTCCAGTTTGCTCTTTCTGCTTCATGCTCGCAGTAAAGGGTGTGATAGCTCAGCTTCCTGCTCCAACCACCATATATACCTACCTGCTGTCAAGCCTCCCCAGCGAGATGGGTTTTTATCCCTCCAGAATAGAAGTCCAGATAAACTCTCCCTTCTACAAGTTGCCTTGTTCGTGCTAATTTCTCACAGAAACAGAAAAGCAATGTCTATTCTTGTCTCTCATTATTTTTCTACTTTTTTGTTCATTCATGCATGCATGCATTCATTCATTCAGTGGGTATTGGGTGCCAAAAGTAAGGCTTATAAGGATTCTATCAGGCCTTAAACACTTTAAAATGTCAGCATAATGTGAGGCCATCCTAATTTGCCAACAATCCTGGTTTACATTAAAATTGCAAAATGAATGTCACTGTGGAAGATGTTTTGATTCCCTGCTATTATGAGGTATATTATTATCTAACTCGATGATGTTATATGTATGTCATTTATTATATTGTGGGTTTACAACTTTTAGACCTGAGGTCCTGACTTAGACAAGTTATTCAAAATCATACAACCTGTAAATGAGGGATGTGTCATCCAAACATAGGACTTGGTGTATACAAAGTGTCTCCTTATTTGCTATCTTTATAGCTGGCCAAGTTACAAACACTAAGATAACCAAATTGAAGATTAATTTTCTATACCAGATCCCATTTTCCAGACATCCACAGATTTGTCCCTTAATTGTTCTTTCTTGACACAAAAATGTTTTCTCTTAATAAAAACATTTGCATAAAAATGTGCTAATTTCTCAGTAGTTTATCATATCATTCTTATTCCTTCATGAAGGAAAAGTCCTCAGTGTGCGACTGGTTTCAAATAAAGAATTACTGTTAGGAGCTTGGAGATGAAAGCTGGAACCAAGAATTTACAAAAAAAAAAAAAAAAAAGCCAGGTGGTGGTGGTGTGCACCATCAGTCCTAACACTGGGGAGTCAGAGACGGGTGAATCACTATGAGTTCAGGGCCAGCCTTGTCTACTGAGCAAGTTCCAGGATGGCCAGGGCTACACAGAGAAACCATGTCTCAACGTCCTTAAAATCAAGATGTGAGTTCAACAAGTATTCGCAAGTCACTGATGCTTTCTTTTTTTTCAGTCTTTTTTCATATAACACATTCCAACCACAGCCTCCCCTTCCCCCCTTCCTCCCCTTCCTCCTCTCCTCCCAGCCTCTCTCTCCCCTAGATTCACTGCTCCTCTGTTTCCCTTTGGAAAAGAGCAGGCTTCCCAGGGGTACCAACCAATCACGGCCTAACAAGAAGCATTAAGATTGGGCACAAACACTCATATAAGAGCTGGGCAAGGCAAGCCATTAAGAGGAAAAGGGTCCTGGGAGCAGGCAAAAGAGTCCGAGATAGCCCCATTCCCACTGTGAGGAGTCCCACATAAAACCCTAAGTTAAAACAACCACAGCATGCTTGCAGAGGGCCTAGCGCAGACCCATGTAGGCTGCATGATTGCTGCTTCTGTCTCTGTGGACCTCACTGATTCTATTTATTCACGTAAAGCACTGTGCACATGTCTGTGGGCAAGGATTGATAATAAAGAGACAATTGAAAACTTGGACCCCAAACATTTACTTTAGAAAGTCTGCTATATAATATATAAAACTCAATTAAATACAGCTGCATGCTACATTAAATGCAGCATATTGGCCGTGCACAGTATACAAATGCCTTTTTATGGTTTTGTTTTGAAATTATTTAAATTATTGACCTTGATTTCTAAAGGATTATTGTAATTCCTGGGGAATTATCTTAACATGAGAATAGCATATTCATTTCTCTCCATAGTGATGAAATTGTTGTTGATATTAAACTTAATGATTAATGAAGCAAATATACAATTGTTTTTTAGATATTTGTGTTTTATGCCTCTAACTTTACTTTTGAAGACAAAAACTGATTTCTAAATGCTGCTCTTTGAAATATTGCCACGTACTGTACAACACTCTCATTCTGAGTGTTCACACGTACAGTACAGTGGTTCATGGCACACCCACAGAGCATTTGCGATGATGATGATGGTCAAATCAGGTCAGTGTTGTCAGGAGAGAAAGCAGCACTAGTGCTCTAGCTGGTAACCCTCCAATCCTGTCATCCATTTTCCAGCCTTAGGCCACCACTACCCTACTTTCCATTTCAACAGATTTTCTCATTTTCAGTCTTTCATTTCAATAGAATAATATAACAGCTTTTGTAGGTGGCTCTGTCTCATAGTGTCACGTATTCAAGATTGGGCTGGTTTGGGGTGTACATCAGGTTCATTACTTGTGCTTGAGCTCTACTGTATGTGTATGCCACGTGTCTGCCAGCTGTCAACTGATGAGCCCTTGGGCGTTTTCTCTATTTTGTTTACTGTGAACTATACTGCTATACATGTCTCTAAATAGCTATGTGAATACTGGCTTTTTGCTTGTTTGTTTGTTGATTTTTTTTTTCAAGACAGGGGTTCTCTGTGTAATCCTGGCCTGGCCATCCTAGAACTCACTCTACAGACCAGGCTGACCTTGAATTTAGAGATCCACCTGCCTTTGCCTCTCAAGTGCTGGAATTAAAGATGTATGCCACTAAAGCCCAACTTGTTTTCAATTTTTTGAGGGGTTCATACAAAGAGGATTACTATATTGTTATAGTCCTGTGTTCAAATGTTTGAGGAAATGCTGGAGTCTTCTAAGGTAGCTGCTTAATTTTGTATTCTGGCAGCAGTGTCAGAGGGAAAGATTGCTAAGTCTTACCTTAGGCAATACTTCTGATTCTAATCTTGAGTAGATGTAAATTGGTACCTCATTCTGGTTTTGATTTGCATTTCTTTGATGATTAATGTTATTTTGCAGCTTTTCAAGTGTTTACCAGCCACTTGTACATCTTCCTTAGTCTACTTAAAAGCAGGAAGTATTTTATAGAGTTGCAAATGTTCTTTGTATATTTTGCATGAAAGTCTCCTATCACATATATGAATTGCAAAATTTTTCTCCTATATTGTCACCTTCTCAACAAAAGCCTTTGAAGTATAATACTTTATAATTTAGTGGTCTGTATTATTTTTCCTTTCCTTGCTTGTGTGTCTGAAGTCAGAGCCAAGATTATTTGCCAAATTCAAGGTCATGGAATTTGCCCTTTGGTTTCCTTCAATACTATAGTTCTTGGACTTCATAACACTGCCACCTTCTAATTCAATTTCTCATACTGTGATGACCCCAATCATAAAATTATCTTCATTGGTGCTTCACAACTGTAATTTTGCTACTGTTATGAATCAATGTAAATATATGATTTACAACCCCTGTGAAAGGGTCATTCTAGCCCCCAAGAGGTCATGACCCCCAGGTTGAGAACCATTGCTCTAATAGTTTTGTAGTCTTAACCCTTTGATGCATTTTAAGTTGATTTTTGTATGTTATGAGGAAAGGATGAGGGTTCAGTGTGGGTCTGTGGTTCCATAGTAAACCCAGTACTGTCTGCTGAAGAGGCCACTTTAAATGGTTGCAGTACTCATAAAAAGGCCACTCAATTATGGAATATTATGTTTTCTGGACTCTAATTCTGTTCAGTCACTATCTGCTCCCATCCCTACATCTGTTTAGAAATCCTGATACAGTTATGACGGCTCTATTGTCATAACAGCTTGAACTACAGATACTTAGGACTCTCTTCATGTGGTGCTATGTCATCTGTGGCTTTTCATTTCTTTTTCATAGTTCTTTTTCTTGACTAAGTGACTGTCTTAGGGTTTTTATTGCTGTGAAGACACCATGACCACAACAAGTCTTATAAAGGAAAACATTTAATTGAGGTGGCTCACTTACCGTTTCAGAGGTTCAGTCCATTATCATCATGATGGGGAGCATGGCAGAGCACAGGCAGACATGGTGCTGGAGCTGAGAATGCTACATCTTGCAGGCAACAGGAAGTCAACTATCACACTGAGGGAAGCTTGAGCGAAAGAGACCTCAAAGCCCACTTCCACTGTGACACACTTCCTCCAAAAAGGCCACACCTCCTAATAGTGCCATTCCTTTTGGGGGCCACTTTCTTTTAAATCATCACAGTGACCTTCTTGGAGGCTTTTTAGTCCAACATTGAGTAGAGGTGGCAAGTCTATACACTCTTTGTCCTTATCCTGTCTGTTATAGCTTATTATCATAAAAGGTGAGATATATATATATATATATATATACCTGATGTCAAGCTCCTAAAAACTCCTCTACATAAGAGTGGGAAAAGAAGCTTCTCTTCTCTTTTCTCTTAACTTCAGTTCTCAAAACAGAATTCCCGAGACCTGCATTGTTTCCTAATAGCAAAGGATGCTATGATTTGAATGCTGGTGTTCTCTCCTAAAACTATTTTAAAACTCAACCCTCAATGAAACTGTAGCCACAGGTGTGGCCTTTGGGAGGTGACAAAGACAGAGGTTCCACCTTCATAAACAGATTGGGAGTGTTTTAAAATGTCTGGGGTTGAAGGAAATGTTCTTCCCTTGCCTGCTCCTCGGTTCTTTTGTTTTGGGCCACAGAGGATACGGGAAGAACGTGGGTGACATGGCTATGCCGCTCAGTGACAGGGAACATGTTTAGCAACATGAAACTCCATATGGGAACCCCAGCAGCACACATATAAAATAAGGCCTTTACCAGACATAAATCCTGGTGTCTTCATCTTGGACTTCCAGATCTTCAGAACTGTGAGAAAATAGTCTGTGGTATTCTGTGATGGTGGAACAAGGGAACAAAGGCCAGACAGCTGGTACAGAGCTCCTAATCTCTTGGGAGTTTCCTAGTGATAGGAGTACACTCGTGCAAGGCTTCGGGTGCTAAAATTTCATCCCTATTGTAAGTTATTATGAGAATTGAAAAGGGTTTCTGATAATGGTGTGTTTAAGAGGAAGAGCCTTTGGGAAGTGATTAAATTGATACAAGCTCATTAAAGCAAGATCCTCATAATTGACTCCTAGTGGCTTTATAAAATGAGGGAGAAAGCTAAGAGACCGACACATGTCTGTCTCTCTCTCTCTCTCTCTCTCTTCTCTCTCTCTCTCTCTCTCTCGCTCGCTCGCTATGTGATGTTCTCCATCACTGTGGACTCTATCAACAAGAAAGCCATCATCAAAGAAGGTCCCAATACATAGAACCTCCAGAATCATGAGCAAACTCAATCTATTTTCATTTATAAAGTAGCATGCCTCAGATAGTTCATGTATTCTAGTTTTCAAAACTTTCACAGAGTATCTCATTTGCTTCTCACAATAACTATATAACTGAAGTAATGTTATTATCCTTGCTCTGAAGGTTAGGATGCTTGCTGTTTGAATGTCAAAAGTAACCAATTCACAGTAATACCAAGTAGCTTTGACTAATTAAAATTGAATCATAAGTGGCAGAGGCAAAGGCTGAATTTTGACAGCCTTGCTCAGGCCAGTGGCCTCTACCTACCCCACAGGCTTTTATTCCATAAGGCTTTTCAGAACCGGTAGGCAACCTGATCAAAGATTCAGTATGTCAGTCTTTGGCCATGCCTATCACCAAAACTTCCAGCTATTCAGAAACTGTGAAAGGAAAAAGCAATCCCCTCAGTTTCATATTCCTTATAGTGCCTCTCTGCCCTGTGCCTAATGATTTCTATATATAGGTCAAAACCATAGTATGTTTTTTTTTTTAATCCTGAAATGTCCTGATACACAAAACAGTAATGCTTCAGAGAACATTTCCGAGAGCAGTCTGACAAAATTTTGTCATCTTCTAATATAGAATTAATGAGTTTGCTGACTATAGATGCAGGACTTAAAACACACTACCAAATGATATTAAATTTTGACTCGATCTAAGCCTAAACCAGGTAGCAAAATCCCCATTATTGCTTTTTCTGGATAAATTCATGTAACTTAATCCAAGGCTTACAGAGCACATACTGCAGGATCAAGTGAGATTGTAGGCATTTTCTCTCTGTGTTATAGTCTGGTCATTTTCTTACGTGGCCCCAATTCTAATTTCTACCAAATTGCTTATTTAAAAAAAAACTCAACCCACAGGTCTCTTTTGTATGCTGTTGTAGTTTGAATGTAATTAGCCCCAATAAGCACACAGGGAGTGGCACTATTAGGAGGTGTGGCCTTTTGGAGTAGGTGTGACCTTGTTAGGGAATGTGTGCCACTGTAGAGGTAGGCTTTGAGGTCTCATATATGCTCTAGCCATGCCCAGTGTCCCAAACCACTTCCTGTTGCCTGCAAGTCAAGACGTAGAACTCTCAGCTACCTCTCCAGCACCGTGTCTGCCCTCATGTCACGGTGTCCCACCATGAAGATAATGAACTGAATCTCTGAATTATAAGCCACCCAAATATTGTTTTTCTTTATAAGAATTGCCATGGTCATAATGTCTCTTCATAGCAATAGAAATCCTAGCTGAGACATACGCTGTATTAGGTTTGATTTGAGCAGGGAGAATTCATAGTTCATCCAGTTCTCCTTTCTAGGGACTGGTCCTATACAATTTCCCCCAAATATTATACCTCTCCTTGCCTTCCATTTTCTTGTGGACCTGAGGAATGGGAGTCAAGGGGAACAGATGCCTTCAGCTCCTCGTTCTGCCCTATTTCCCACCCCCACAGCGATGATCAAAATAAACGAGTTGTATGAGGGAACTGGAAAGACGATCTCTAGGGGGAAATGGTAAGTATTTAAAAATAGCCTGTGTAAGGTCCATGCTCATTATTTTGCATACATTATGTTGGCTCTGCTATTGCTTATTGTGCCTTTTAATGTTGTAGAAGCTATTATTTGCCTTGTCTTGGAATAAAGGAAATGAAAGCCTGGTAAATTTGTAGAAAGCTTTTCGGACCACCAGTCCCAAAATTTTATGACATGGAAACTTATTATTAATTATGAACGCTCAGTTTTATCTTATGATTGTTTCATCAGCTCTTATAACTTAATTTAACTTTTTTCTCTTCATCTATATTTTACCTTTGGGCTTTTTACCTTTCTTTTAAAAAAAGATTAATTTATTTATTATGTATAGTTCTCCCTGCCTGCAAGCCAGAAGAGGGTACCAAATCTCATAATAAACAGTTGTTAGTCACCATGTGGTTGCTATGAATTGAACTCAGGACCTCTGGTAAAGCAGCCAGTGCTCCTAACCTCTAAACCACCTCTCCAGCCTCCTTTACCTTGCTTTCATTCTGTATGCTCTATTTTCCTGCTTCCTGCATGTCTGGCTTGCTGGCAGCTGCCTGCCTGACTGGTCCTTGGAATCTCCCTCATTTTTTCCCTTGTTCTTTCTGAAGCCTATCCCTCTTCCTACTTATTCTCTCTGCCCACCATCCCTGCATATCCCTCTACTCTGTATTGACTGTTCAGCTTTTTATTAGACCAATCAGGTGCCTTAGGCAGGCAAGGATAAATGCAACACATCTTTACATGGTTAAACAAGTATAACACATCATTACAGAGTTAAACAATTCTTCTGCAACACAAATGTAACACGTCTATACTTAAACAAATCCCCATTCCACAACGTGTTTCCTTACATTTGTGGTAGAGGAGGCACCTGAGGGGCCATTTGAGTGGCCCTAGTGACTTAAAGACAAAAAAAGGAGAGGAAGGAGAAAAATAAAGAGGAAGGAAGGGAGGAGAGGAGAGGAGAGGAGAGGAGAGGAGAAGGAAGGAGGGGAGGGGAGGGGAGGAGGGGAGGGGAGAGGAGAGGAGAAGGGAGGAGGGGAGAGGAGAGGAGAGGAGAAGGGAGGTGGGGAGGGGAGAGGTGAGGAGGGGAGGGGAGAAGGGAGGAAGGGAGGGGAGAGGAGGGGAGAGGAGAGGAGAGGAGAGGAGGGGAGGGGAGGGGAGAGGAGAGGAGGGGAGGGGAGAGGAGAGGAGGGGAGGGGAGAGGAGAGGAGGGGAGAGGAGAGGAGAGGAGAAGGGAGGAGGGGAGGAGATGACAACAATGAGGATTAGGACACTAACTGGCTTTACTTACAGCTCTAGAATCAAGGAACATGTTATCCCATGAAACAGAATGAGTAAAGTGCTGAACTGAGCAGAAGAGGCCATCTCCGGGGTCAGGAAGGGCTGAAGAAAACAAAAACAAGGTGGGAATTGAATCAGTCCTTTCAAAGTCCCATTCCTGTAAGGCTCAGACAGGAAAACAGAAGAACAGGAAAGTAGCTGGCTGCTTAACACCAGGTTGCTTCAGGTTCCATGAAACTAACACGTTGGGAAATATGAATGTTTCTTTCTTCTAAAGGTCGGTCAGTTGACAGTTTGACTTTGGTTTGGTTTGGTGGCTTCTCAGTATGAGTGACTTCATTTGTGACTGTTTCATCAAATCTGTCGAGGCTTTCTGGGGGAGCCCAGACCAAAACAAGAGCATGCTTTCCCTGTCATTTAATATCAGAACTGAGCACTGGCACACGGGCATGCCAAGGCCCATGCAGCTGCCACCTTCAGTGAAGGTCCTGCTGCTCTCCTCTCCTCCACTCAAGCACTGGGGACATGGAATTCTCTCCAAAGTTCCTATATCTGACAGAGAAGGGCTTCTTCTGAATAAAGGCAGCAACAGCAGCAATAGCAATAAAGTTTAAAAATAAAATGAAAGCAGTTTCCTCCCCCAAATCTCATCAAAGTCCAGAAAAGGATAAAGCATCCGAGAGGAGTCAGACTACATAGCATGACCTTTATTCCACCGTGAATTCCTACCCAAGTTTCTCGCACAGGGGGCCAGCACCACCCTGGGAAGTACTGTAACCCACTCCTCCCAAGCGTCTGTTCCTTCCTATGGCTTGAGAAGGTGTCTCCACCTCACCCACCTGCCCGCAGATCTTATTTGAAGGTTTTTTTCCATGCTGTGGGTTTTCCCGATGCATGTTTCTCCTCCTCTTCTGCCTGCTGTGAGCTCATTACTTTTTAGGCAGGGAGGGAATCCTTTCACACACACTCCTACACCACCATACTCCTAACACAGAGCATTGTAAAAATGGCAAGATATCTCTGCTGAGGTTAAGTGACGTCCTCCCATCCTTTTCTACTGACTCTTTCCGATGAAGGGTCTGTTTGGAATTACCCAGTAAGGGTTCCACATTAGCAGCAGGGAGAAAGTCCTTGAATAGCAGCCAGTGAGGGCCTGAGACCTGCCAACCAACACAGGAGAGAGCCCAGGGATGTGTCTTATTAGTCTCTGTGGTCTGCCAAAACCAAAATACCATAAGCTGGGGGATTTATAAAGAATAAACCAGTGAAAAGCAAAAACAAACATTTGTTTCTCACAGTTCTGTGCGGCTTGTCTATCTAACATCAAAGAACTGGCCAGTCTTGTAGCCAGTGAGGGCTGTTCTCATAGATGGCACATTCAAGCTGTGTCCTCGGATGATGGACGGGCAAACAAGTCACCTCCGGCCTCTTATATAAGGTGCTAACCCCATTCCTGTGGGCTCTACTTCATGACATAGTTATTTCCTAACTGGACCTATCCATCTCCTAATGCCGTCACCTTCTGGGGTGCAGAATTTCAGCCTATGAAGTTTGTAGAGAGGCAAAGATTCAGGCAATAGCCAGAAGCAATCTTCTCCCCATCCGGCCTTGTGTTTACTGACACCCTCACTGACGCATTGATGGCAACCTTGGAGTCTGAGATGAAGACCCAGAGGACCTAGATAGGGTGTTTCTTGATTCCTGAGTCACAGAAGCTACAGTTGGTGATCGTTTTGTGTCTTATGGGATAATGAACTATACAAATGACAACTCTGAGTTTCTATGTCTTGAGCTGCTCCCCTGCCCTTCCTGTACAGAGGCCAACATCTGCAGACAGGCTTAGTTAGTAGGTTTCCTCCAGTTTCCAGTGACCTAATCGCTGCTGAGAGTTTACATTTAACAGATCAATTCCCTGCGCCCTAAAGAGATCCCTTTCATCTAGGCACCGTGGCCATCAAGCCTATGGCAATCATTGCAGCAGACTCCCGCTCAGAGCTCCACAGCCATCCTCACTCCTCTCTCTCTCTCTCTCTCTCTCTCTCTCTCTCTCTCTCTCTCTGTCTCTCTCTCTCTCTCTCTCCTCACGCATTCTTGACTCCTTTGAGCTCAGCTTTGCTCCATTTTCCCTTCGCCTCCACTTTGCCTTCTTCAAACTTTTCTCCTGCCTCTGCTTTCCCTTACAGGAAAAAAAAAAAAAAAAGCGGCCCTGTTTACTTTCTGGAGACATTCGCATTTGTCTGCAAAGAACAGCTTTTTGGAAATAACATCAGAAAGCAAAACACAAGTGGGGGCAGGTTTGGGGGAGAGTTCAGAACCCTCTTCCGTGAAGCTTTTGTTTTGTTTCCACCCACTTCCCATATCAAAACATCCCCTGTGGCAGTTAAAAGCTGCTGCTGGCTACCCCAATTAAAGTGTTTTTGTAGAAGCTGTCAAAAATAGTTCCAGGAGCACTCTTAAGTTATTACATGGGGGTTACATAAGCACTGAGCACTTGTGAAAACATCCAGCATGGGAGATGAATTGAGTCACTCAACAGTGAGGCGAAGCTTTCGCTTTTCAGCGTGACTAATATGTTCATCTGAGATTTAGGCAGCCTGGACAAAATTATTATAAAAAATCCATAGAAGACTATTCGCTTTCAGGAATATGTACTTACTTTTAAAAACGGGGCTATAACTGTTTTGTACTTAGATTACATGTGCTCTTAGGTGTAACCATAATAGGACCAGACATATTTCAAAGTGCATTTGGGAAGCAAGGGTAAATCCTTTATGTGCTTAAACTTATCTTTTTCATGAGTCCCCCACACTGGCTTGGGTAAGGGGGGGGTGTAGAAATCCATCTTTCTAAACCAAAATAGAGACCATAATTTAAATTTCTCATGGTACTCCAGAGGCATTAGGTGGGAAGGCATATTTATCACCCTCTGCCCACTCCCTATTGCCCATCTCCTCCAAAACACCACCATCAGTCTCTTGGCATAGGGACAGCTTTAACTATCCTTACACATTTCCAGACCCCCATTAGTGCGTCGACTCTCCCTTCCCCTCCTCCCTCTGTAACCACAGAATCTAAGTTTTGCTTGGATATTTAAGTTTTACAATCTGTCTACCTTCTATCTTCTCTACAAGCTGGAATCCAGCCTTCACTGGAGAAGAGAATACCATGGGTCTTCCTATCAGTTCAGCATTCTAAGGCAATGATTGTTCCTCATCTCTCTGGCCTTCACAGTGAACGTCAGTCAATAAAGTCATCATCCATCAGTGCTCTCCACAGAAAACTCCCCCTTGTTGGCATGTGTTTACATGAGACCTATTCACAAAGATAACCCTTCACATATAATTTCACTGCATTATTGATTTGTCAAATTATATCCTGTCTAAAAAGGAGAAATGATTCATATGAATTTATGCAAAGATTATATCCCTGTGAAAGTAAGGAAACTTGATAAAAATAGCATTTTCTTGATTCGTATGTGTTAGAGAGAATTCAGTTCCTAAGACATGGTGTACTAAATTAAGGATTCGAGATAACTTGAAAAGAAAGAAAGAATGAGCTATCGTGTATCTTCATAGGAAGATAGAACATTAAGGCCGGAAGTTGTCTGGATAAACAATCACATTGAAAACACACTTGTTTAAGTTGGCTATAATTGTTCTTTTCTTTTACTGAAGCGTGGTTCATATGGTTGGATTCGATTAAATCTATCAACCACTTCAGGGCAGAACTGAACCACAGAAGTCCTGGATTGTTTTTTTTGGGACAACCTGACATTTTGAAGCGACCCTATGACAGGAGACAGCCCACAGGATATCCTTAGTCCGGAGGAACAAGTGGAGGTCTTACTGAGTTCTGAGACGGTCTAGGAAAGGGACACCAACACTACCCTGCTACCCAAACAAGACTTTTCATTTAAACCTTACAACAGAACAAATTTATTCAGAAGGAGGCCAAGCGGCTGTGGTCAATTTAATACACTAGTAATAATATCAGAATGAAGTACAATTGTCTTAGCTATTTCATAAGGGCTTTATCAATGTCGTCCATGAAATAAGACCTTATTATAATTAGATATCCTTCCTCATATGACCACCTCCACCCTCCCCTCCCATCCCTGATCCCATTTAACCCTTCTTGTTCTGTTATTCCCCTTTCTCCCTTCATCTCCAATGTGTTCTGTCCCGCTTCTCTTAAAGAACCTCCTATGGCCTTTTAATAGTTTCCTGACTTCTATGGGGTACCCCAATTTAGCATACAAATCTAAAGTTTCAAATCTAGCACCCATGTATGAGAGGGAATATATAATATTTGTCTTTCTGGGTCTGTGTTACCTTACTCTGAGGGATGGCGTCCAGCTCCATCTACCTACCTGTACATTTCATTTTTCTTTACAGATAAACAATAGTCCACTGTGTATTCTGCATGTTTTATAACCCATCCATCAACTGATTGGCATCAAGGTTGTTGTCATTCCCAGGCTTCTGTGCACACAGCAGCGATTACATGGATGACCAAACACCTCTGTGGTAGGAGGGAGAGCCTCTGGATATATGCCCAGGAGTGGTATAGCTAGGTGTGTTATCCCCAGCTTTCTGAAGAAGCTCCGCACTGATTTCCATAGTGACTGTACCAGTGTGCACTCTCACAGCGATGAGTAAGGGTTCTCTTTCCCCACATCCACACCTTGTCATTTGGTTTTTGGATCTTAGCTGCTCTGACTGGGATAATGTCAAATTTTTGAAAATGCCACATGGAAACTTACTACTGCAGAACCTTCTTAAATATATGCATAGACATTGGGTGTTGGTCAGCTAACTGTTACTCGACACAAGCTAGAGTCATCTGAAAAGAGGGAACCTCAACTGAGAAAATTCCCCACCAGATTAGCTTATAGACAAGCCTTTGGAGACATTTTCTCGAGTGATAATTGATGTGGGACTGGGGCAGTGACACCTCTAGGCAGGTGGTCCTGGAGTGCATCAGAAAGCAAGACATATATAGGTAGCACAAAAATGTGAGAGAGAATACAGAAAGCTGGGAGGGAAAGGTGCAGATTGTTAGGGTTCAAACCTAGGACACACAGCTGAAGGGACTGCTTAGCATATCAAAGCAAACTTCATCCAGGACCCTTCAGCCCCACCTGTTACAGGGTCCTCCTGGCATGGATAACCCACCTCCCACTCTAAATGTCTCCAGCCCAGGGGCTGGGCTGCTTTCTCCCAGTTGCCCTTCCCTACATAATCCAACGATTTTGGTTACCCAGGTTTTTTATTTTATTTTCTCTCATCTCTTTTTGTGGCCTCCTGGCTGCTGCATCTGGTTCCCCCCTCTCCTCACATGGCTCAGGGTCATGTCCACTCTGAACCCTCCCAGATGTCCCTGCCTCTTGTTTCTATGCTCCCCTCTCTCTCTCTCTCTCTCCCTCTCTCTCTCTCTCTCTCTCTCTCTCTCTCTCTCTCTCTCTCTCTCTCTCTCTGTGTGTGTGTATCTCTCTGTCTCTCTCTGTCTCATGTCCACATGTTCCTATCTCTTGTTGCTATGCTCCTCTCCCCCTACACACACACGCACACACACGCGCGCACACACACACATTTGTATAATGAACTTTCTCCTCCACCATACCTAGTAGCAGTCATGTCGATTCCATTTTATTTCTTTTTTTCATTCAGGGTTTGGTGTGAGAAATATTGGAGGTGAAGGGATGGAAGTAGAATTGATATTCATGTGTGAAATTCACAATACAATACTAAGGCATGGCAGAGGAGTGAGTATGGGGGAAAGATAAAATATAAAATTGATAAGATAATTTTATATTCACATTATATATTTTTATTGATTTTTATTGAGATCTACATTTTTCTCTGCTCCCCTTCCTGCCTCTTCCTTACCCTTCAACCATCTCCCAAGGTCCCCATGCTCCCAATTTACTCAAGAGATCTTGTCTTTTTCTACTTCCCATGTACATTAGATCCATGTATGTCTCTCTTAGGGTCCTCATTGTTGTTTAGTAATGTGGGAGTCCCCTCTGTATACTGTGTTTACCATTAATGAATAAAGAAACTACTTTGAACCTATAGCAGAGCAGAACTTAGGTAGGCAGGGAAAACTAAACTGAATGCTGGGAGAAAGAAGGGCAGAGTTAGAGAGGAGCCACATAGCCCCACTGGAGACAGATGCCGCTGGAACATTAGCTGTGGCCATATACATTAATTGAAATGGGTTAAATTAATATATGAGTTAGACAAGAAGAAGCTAGAACTAATAGGTCAAGCATTTATTTAATTAATACAGTTTCTGTGTGATCATTTCAGTTTCTGGGCAGCCAGGAAATAAACAAGCAGCCTCCTCCAACAAATTGGCACCCATGTGGCCAACTAAAATCCACTTAAAACCTGAGAGGGCTTGCAAAGGAATTCTAGATACTAAAAAACAAAGTTTAGCCACATTTTTCTTTTCTTTTCTTATTTTGGAATGGGCTTTGCTTGCTGGCGACACGCTGCAGCTCCTTTAGGAGAGGTTTTCCTGATTCAACAGTATTCAATAGGTATTCTTCAAACCTTTCAAAGAATACAGAATATGGCATTTAAAATGTTTTAAGAAGTTAGGATTTTTCATGACATGAGACACATCTGCTCCTGGCAGCACAAATCTACTTCAAGAGGATGATGGGCATCAAAGAGGCTCCTTATGGAGTTGCTAGGCATTTGGGCAAGAAACTGCTCTTGCTTGGACTGCTTTATGGTATGATGTATGAACTGGACATGCCAGACCCACAGAGAAATGACTACTGAACTTGCCTAAAGGTGAGACTGTCCTTCAGGGCTCCTGCTTCATGAAAGAGTCTGCTAGACATTCTGCAGGACACAGAAAAAATGACTGACAAACTGCTAATAGAGGTGGAACTGTCTTTGAAATTTTGTGCTTCATGGAAAAGTCTACTGGATACTATGGGCCTGTAGGCTGAAGATGGATGCCCCAACAGTACAGAAGAACTGCGGGTGACTGTCCAGGCAGTGAAATGTCTCTGTCATTTCTAGAGTTTTGGAAGTTGCTTACAATGTGCTTCCTGTTTACTTATGTAATATTATATTCTTCTGGAGTCTTTGATGGAGTTGAAGAATAGTTATAATAATATTAGGTTATGATAAAAGATAAAGTAGATATAAATATTATAGCTGTAATTCTTGCTTGATAAATGTTTTATTTTGTTAAAGTTAAAACCTTTTTATTTAAACAGAAAAGGGGAGGTGATGTGAGATTCCCTTCTGTATGCAGTGATTACCATTAATGAATAAAGAAACTGCTTTGGACCTATAGCAGGGCACAACTTAGGTAGGCAGGGAAAAAACTAAACTGAATGTTGGGAGAAAGAAGGGAAGAATCAGAGAGAAACCATGTAGCCCCACTTGAGATAAAGGCCAGAACTTTAGCCAGTAAGCCACAGCCATGTGGCGATATACAGATTAATAGAAATGGGTTGAATTAATATATAATAATTAGCCAATAAGAAGCCAGAGCTAATAGGCCAAGCAGTTAATTAATTAATACAGTTTCTGTGTGATTATTTCGGTTTCTGGGCAGCCAGGAAACAAAGAAGTGGCCTCCTCCAACAGTCTAGGTTCTTTAGGATTGTGATTTGTAGGCTGGTTTTCTTTGCTTTATGTTTAAAAACCACCTATGAGTGAGTACTACCATGTTGGGCCTTCAATTTTTCTCCTCATTACATCATGTCAGTTATGATTAGATTGGCTTCCATTTGCTTGATTTTAAAATATTGGAACTTAATATATACTAAAATTTTGTCACTTACATTTTTTTTATTGCTAAACAGACTTTTGGCAAAGCTTTTGTTGAAAGCCCGAATGGGATCTTTACTCAATTTTTTTTTTTAATCTTTTTTTTGCGGAGTGGAGGGAAGTTGAGACAGGGTTTCTCTGTGTAACAGCTCTGGTTGTCCTCAAACTCACTCTGTAACACCAGGCTGGCCTCAAGCTCAGGAGATCCACCTACCGCTGCCTCCTGAGTGCTGGGATTAAAGGCATTAGCCACCATTACCTGGCTGGGATTTCTAGTCTTTTTAAGATCTTTACGCTAACTTGCCTACTATGTATATCAACGTTAAGATTTAACACTGCTTTTTAAAAAGTGACTATTAAGAGCTACGCTTTATGGTAATAGAAGATGGGCATTGTTAGAATAAGATGCATGCCTTGAATCCTAGTTCACAAACATGTTTCTCTATTGTGAACGCCTACCCCCATACGAACTACAATTCCCATGAAGCATCGCGGTTATCTTTGCTAGTTTATTCTCATTTCCGTCCGCGCTACCAGCTGGACTTTGTAGTTCATACGGACTAATATTTTCGCACGGTCTTGATAAGGCGGGATGGTGTGTTTAGCAGCATTGCTTTGTCTCTGGTACTGATATACGGTATAATCATTAATAGTATAGCATACTAAAGAGTCAATTTACTCAGGTTTTCACCAATTTCTCGCACTGCCTTCACCCGGGAAGGGGAAGTGACGTACTTCCGGTGTGATGGCGGCACGGTGGCGCTTTAGGTAATTACCGAACTCTGGAGACTTGGGATAGACAAGGAGCTAAAGTGGGGGCTGCGGGTTACCAGGTCGCGTGTAGAGGACAGGGGCATGCGAGTGGGTGCTGGCGGGGTGGGCTTCCTTTTCCGCGCGTGGCTGCGCTGTCTCCACCCGCGGCCCGCGCGGTGCGGCGTGAGCGGGCTGGGCCTGGCGCCGGTGGCGGGGAGTGCACGGTTGGGCTGTGGTCCAGGTTCTCGGGGCGGACACCTGACCTCGCAGTCCTGGTAGCTGAAGTCCCCTGCTCGTCCTCTTGCGTTGCTCCAGGCACTCGTCTCTTGCGGCCCTCGAAACCGCGGGACTTTCTCTGTCGGCTCCCAAGGACTTAGGGTTGGCAACAATAAACTGTAGTAACGCTCTTGCCTCATTCCAGCTGAATAGCCCAGCTATTAACGTTTTCATTTATGCTTCTTTCCCATCGACTTGACTGGAACTTTGTCGTGTGCCTTAGCCCTAGTGCTCCATGTTTCGCGTGGTGCGTGTTAATCCTAACTCTAAATGCCTGTGCTGTTCTTAAGTCCCAGACTATAGATCTGCAGCCACTGCCCCTGGCAAGCTGCAGGCCGCATGGTACACTTTAACAAGCAGCAGTGTGCCAGCTATTTTCACCTACTGTAATTGCGAGATGTTTTATCCATTACAGCCGCTGACGTTTATTTGACGTACGTGGAGAATGATTTTGGAAAGCGTGAACTGAGTTATTTATAGCATGGTGAGCCGCTGGAGAGGTAGCCCAGAGGTTAAGAGCACTTCCTTGCTCTTACAGAAGACCCTGGTTCGATTCCAAACACCCACATGGTGGATCACAAACATTTGCAAAACCAGTTTCAGAGGACCCTATAGCCTCTTGCTGAGCTCTGCTGGGACCAACACTCTTGCGTGTGAAAATGAGCTACATCTTCTGTGAATTGTGCACTGTATTTCATAGACTGCATTTTTTACCATCACCAGCATCCCTGCCTTGCTCATGATTGGCCTAGTTAGACTCAGTCAGGGCATAGACTAGTTCCAAAAGGAAGTGGCTATTAGTAATACAGTTTGTCGGAACTAATGTCTTTGAGGGCTGTTTTGTCAGATTTCCCTTGTTTTCTGCTTAAGTCTGAGATTCCTAACATGGGAAGGTGATGGAACACAAAGCCCTCTAATACGGATTTCAGCAAAACCCCCACCCCCGCTTGTTAAAACTTTTTCTTACGCCTCCCAGGTGAACATGGGATTAGGCATTTGAATGCTTACCATAGCACAGACTTTGAAAGGATTTTCTTAAAGTGAGCATATGGCCAGAGGAGTGGGTTCAGACGAGCCTTTGCATTCTGTGACACATCAGTAAATCCTAGTGAGCTAAAGCAGAAAAACAAATGTGGGGCTTCCTTTTCTAGGAAAGCTCCGGTGACTGGAGAATTAATCAGCTAGGATGAGAGACCCAGAGTGAACTGATATTTAATCTGTCTTTGACTTTAACTGATTAGTGGCTTAAGCTCTGCCATCCCATGAGTTCTGTGTCAGTTTATTAGAGTAGATCCTTCTAGACCATAGCTGCTGTGGCAGATGGTACTGCTGTGTTTCTAGAGGCTACACTGTAAGTTTCTCTATGGAGAGATTTCCTTTAAGCTGGACTATGCTCTGGAAAAAAATAAACAACTTCCAATGATCAGAAAGGTCATTTCAGTGAATTCTGTGAGAGCTGGCAGAATATATTCAGCCCTGCATTTAATCAGCAAAGCTGTGGACCAGATGTGATTTGGGGGAGGGGAGGACACAAAATAGTATCAAGGTAAAATGAAGGCCTTATACCACACTCCTGTGCTTGTACCGTCAGGGTCAGTTTCCTCTTGTAATGTTTCCCAGAAGGGCACAGCACCTGATAGTGCTGCCTTGGTGCAGATTATGACAGCTTGGTGGTGCCAAGAATGAGGGGTTTGATACGTTGTCAAAATAGCTTGAGGCTTTTGTAGAGCTAAGATAATTTTTAAAAACCACCCTCCCCCTTTCAAACTTAATTTTAGAATTGGAATCTGTTAAAGTGTCTAGTACTGTCTGTGATTGGGAATTTCACAGATCTGCTGGCTGTATCCATAAAAAGCCTTTCATGGTTTAGCTTCATGAGTCTCTGTGGCCCATCTCAGTTTCTGTGTGTTCTGTTTACTCGAGTGACACGAAGTCACCGAGCCCGTACGCATGGAGTCCCCTATCAGAATAACTTTTTCCTTTTGCCGTATGGCTAGGTCCTACCTGTGTTGCCTGTCTCATGGATTGAACACACCCAGGTAATCGTGGCAGAAGGGTTGTGCTCGCGGAGAGTCTAGCGGCCATGCAGGCTGCCCCTTGGAGTATTTGCTCGTATTTTGAAGGTGTAATTACTGGATAGGTGTAATTACTGGATAGGTTGTGGTTCACAATTGGAAGTGCGTCTTACACATGCTACTCCCTGTTTGGCTAGTTTTCAGTGGGCTGGAACAGGTACAGGTTGCTGAGGAAGGAAAGGAAGTAAGTACTCAGATGTGAATCCTACAAACTTCAATGCCAACCTGCCAGGTAGGATGTGGCCACTTGTGTAATAGTGACACTACTGGTATGGGTGTAACCAACCACTTTCGATTGTTTGAGGCCCACTCCAAAGGAGGAAACTCATGCATGAAAGTGTAAGCCCAGTCAAGTAGCTGGCTGGAGAAGTCATGGGCCTTATTGGGGAACTTACTGTTTAGTTAAGCAGGTAACGTCATAATGCCTTCTAAATATGTTAATACTCATAGACAAATGCTACTGTCTCAGTTAGGGTTTCAGTTGCTGTAATGAAATACCACGACCAAAAACAACTCGATAAGGAAGGTTTATTTCACTTATATATCTTGATCACAGTCCACCGAGGGAAGCCAAGACAGGAGTTCAAACAGGGCAGGAAGCTGGACACAGGAGCTGATAGAGGGGCCTTAGAGGAGTGCTACCTCCTGGCTTGCTACTCATGGCTTGCTCAGCTGTTTGTTTTAACAAAATCACAACTGTTCGATTTTCCCAATAAAGATTGGGAACCAGATGCTGAGGTGAAAGCCTGCTGGCTCAGTAAGAGGCAGAGAAAGCACCCAGTTGGCCGTTGTCCTCCACCAACCCCAGAAGCCTCTCCCTTCTTTTGTGCCATCTCAGAAAACTCAAACCCAATGACTCTGCCTTCCCCTTCCTGCGCGTCTCTCTCTGTCCTGCTGACTCCCTGTTACTCCATGCTATTTTCTTAATAATCCTATGTTCACTACCTGTTAACTGGTTGCTGGTTCTGTGATTGGTTTTATTTAATCCTGTTTGCAATAAACAGAAAGCTCTTGGCTTAAAGGTGTGTGTTAGGGCTGAGCCACAGCACAACTAGAACCAGGTTTTCCTGTAAATAATGCAATCTCGGAGTTCACAGTGTGATCAAATATCCTGTAACACTCAGTTTGCTTTCTTGTAAAACCAAGGACCACCAGCCCAGGGATGACCCCATCCACAGTGGGCTCGGCTGTCCCCCATCAATCACTAAGAAAATGCCTTACATTGTTTGCCTATACCTTAATCTCTGGAGTCATTTTCTCATTTGAAGTTCCCTCCTCTCAAATGACACTTGCATGTGTTAAGTTGACATAAAAACTAGCCAGGACACCTACTTTTGGTTTTAATGAAAATACTCTGTATAATGAATAGTAGGCAAAATCAGATCCCCATGGCTTCCAAAGGTGCTGAGAGTAAGTGGTTCTTGCGTACTGAGCCCTAAGGAAAGCATTTATACCTTCCCCTCTAAGACTTAGGAGCTGGGACATCACTAAAGGGAGGTGAGAGACCACGAATTGCCATTTCGTGTGAAGGGTGCTGAAATGAGTTACCTTTCTGTGCTCTTGTGTTGGAAAGAGCATTAGAGCGGATAACCTCTATTTCCAGCACTCACATCTTTTTCCAGTTGTATTCACTTATTTTAATACTGACTACAGTTGCTTTTGCTCCTTGCATCTTTCAATTCTTTCATTTTTCATTCTCATCACAAACTGAGTATATAATTACAATAAAATTTTGATTAGCAGGTCTATATGAACATAACTACCAATTAATTCTGCGCTTTTAAAAATTACTAAAATATTTTCAACAGAAAAATAATAGAAGATATTAGCAGCTGGGTATGTCATCAGTTAAAAAAAAAAAAAACACTTGCCTTGCAAGCAGAAGACCCTGGTTGACTTTCCTAGAACTCTCTGTAGAAAAGCCAGGCACCATTCCTGCCTGTAATCCAGCACAGAGGAGGCAGAGACAGGCAGCTCTTCAGGATTCACAGGCAAGCCAGTCTTACCTCCTTGGCAGTTCCTAGGCAGTGAGAGATCCTTTCTCAACAGGATGAAAAGATGCCCGAGGAAAGACACCTGAGGTTGTCTTGTGGCCGCCACAGGCACGTGTATACACATGCACATATACACACAGAAGACATTAAGAGCAGATATCATTCTTTTAGAGCCAAATACTTCGCCTTTAAATGTGCATGATCTGGAGCCGTATGTCTTCAGTAAAACAGGTTAGGACAGATCTCTGTTTATCGAGTTATTTCCATGCGGAGTGCATTTCAAATGATTGTTCTGCACAAACATTGGCTCTTTCATTTGTAACTGACATGGAAACATTGGGTGGGCATTGTTTCCTTGGTTTATTGTTTTATATATACACAATACTTGATTATGTAAGCCTAAGTTTTCCTTGCTGAAGCATTTCAATCATAGTGTTATAAGACCTCTAATTTTAAACTGAGTTTGGTCCCTACCAGAATAAGACCTTTGTGGTGACATTTTGTTTGTGACTTTTGTGATATTTTGTTTGTGCTATAATACATAAAGCCAGGCAGTGGTGGTGCATGCCTTTAAACCCAGTACTCAGGAGGCAGAGGCAGGTGGATCTCTGTGAGTTCAACGCCACTCTGGGCTACACAAGATTGAATCAGTCTGAAAGAGAAACAGAGCCAAGTGGTGATGGCTCACACCTTTAATCCCAGCACTAGGGAGATGGAGACAGGAGTGATATGGCTGGGCAGAGAGAGGAATATAAAGCAGTAGGAGACAGGAGCTCATGACATTCAGTCTGAGGATTTGTAGAGACAGGATTGCCCCTTTAGTCTGAAGATTCAATAGAGGTAAAAACTAGTGACTGGCTGTTGGGGACCAGCCCAGACATAAGACATTTCTTGTTCCAGAGTGGAGGTGTGAGAACAAATGAGGCACATTTGACACGATAGCCTCGGGAGGGAGTTTTCAGGCATCATCCAAATCCTGAATTCACATTCTGAAAGTCACCTGCGTTTATTTTCCAAACAGCTTTTCTATCAAGGTAAACTGAGGGAACAGGTAACACATCCTTCAGTCACATCTATACTTATTGTCATATCTATGCCTAGTTTGTCACGTAGACTGAAAAACACCTCTTCCCCAGGTGACCTCCTAATTTACAATAGAAGGAGCAGAACGACATTAGCATATCTGGACCATTTTTTAGGTTGGCATCAGGTTGTTATACTATCAAAAAGCTAGGCGGCCACCTTCTGTGTGGCAGGTGCAAATTGCGCCTTGTAGGTTGCTCAGAATTCACTGACTACCAGACAGTGTAGGAATATGGGCCTGCATAATTCAGCCTCTACAACTGGCTGCTCTTTCTTTGATTTTTCAACCTTAATCCCCTAATATCTGACTCCAGGATTTTATTAATAAGACCAATTAGAATTTGTGCTCTCTTGGTTTTGGACTCGTTTACTAATACATGTTAGATACACATCCTTTTGTGCTGCTATTTAAAGATTAAATTTTATAAACTTACTATGTCTGCTTTTTACTAATTAAGGACAATGAAGTGGTCGGGGCCTGACGTGTAGAAAGAACATGCCGTTGTACTGTTGACAATGAAGTGGTCGGGGCCTGACATACAGAAAGAACATGCCATTGCACTGTTGACAGTGAAGTGCTCGGGGCCTGACGTGTAGAAAGAACATGCTGTTGTACTGTTGACCATCGTTAACAAGCTCTTGTTACTGTTCTTTAGGTGATGCGTGGAGACAGCAAAAGGAAACTGTCAAGGAAATCAGACCATTGAGTGCGTGTGTCTTGAACCAACCGGAGGAGTCGAGTTTATTTGGTCACCTGACACTTGCAAATAAAAAGTAGTATGGCCCACGTGAAAGTAAGTGTTTGAACCTAAGCTAAAGATGTCAGCTATGGTCAGCCACGCCCTGCCCTTTAACAGTGCATTTGTAGAGTTAGACACAGTTTTAGCGTGGAGCAGGTATTGAGCAGAGGGGCAGTTGAGAAAACATGCTGGCTATCGTGTGTGTGTGTGTGTGTGTGTGTGTGTGTGTACACAGATATACGTAACTGCATGTGTGTGTGTGTGTGTACACAGATATACGTAACTGCATACATCCAGTTCTCCATGAATCACTTGGATGTGTACATGTGTAAAAAGGGATAACAAATAATGGAAACAGTGCTGACTAACATCGTTCTCAAGAAGCGTACTTCCCTGAGTGATGCGCAAGGCGAGTAACTCCTTCCTTCGCTCAGTCTCGATTCCTTCATGACTGGCCAGTTTGTTCATGTGAGGACGTGGGCTTCTGTGTTCTTTACTGTAGACATTTGTTTATTCATCAAATGAAGAGTGAACTGAATGTTACAGTGACTCCTCCAAGTGACAGTGACTCCTCCAAGTGCTTTTAACAGAGTAGTGTTACACACCCTTCTTCGGGTTTCCTTCTAGGTGTGAGGAAGCAGTAAGCAGATCATAAGTGTGATGTAACAATGAGCGATGCACCGTGTTAGAAAGTTGCTGTAAGGTTGGAGCTGTGGAGAGGAGAAGCAGGGCAGGGTAAGGAGGTGGGTGTGCTGCAGCTTTTAGTAGGGAGGCAGGTAGGATGTGCTGTGAAGCAGGGCAGTCAGTCATGTGAGGGGGTCTTCCTGGAAGCAAGAGAGTTAACCTTGTAGATATCCAGGGGAAGAAACTGCCAGAAAGTGGGGACAGGAAGTGAGTTGCCAGAGTCTGGTGTGACTGGAGCAGATGACGAGGAGAGAGTTGCAGAACGTGAGGTCAGAGCAGTGACAGGAACAGTAAGTCATGAGCTTTCGAAGTCTGCCTGTGAGTGGTCTTGGAAAGACAACAAATCACTGGACTTCTATCCCGTGTGTGCTTGAACAACCAGTGTACTCTTTGCTGGGCTATGGAGTCAAAGGGAGGATGTATTTTTATTTATTACAGATACATGCACACATCCCTCCTCTACTCCACTGTACCCCTAAACTTCCCTAAGAGAAAAGTGGACTGACTCGTAGGCCTGTACAGGGCATGTGCTTGTCAAAGCTGCCCCGCCATCCTTTCCGTTCTCAGGGTGTAAGACCCTCCGGCCTCCTTACGCATTTCCATCGCCAGGGCCGCACTAAGCTGACCCTGTCCGTAGATTCTTTCCTGTGGCTGTCTGCCATCTGCTGCATTGGGATCTGTGTTCAGTGGTGCAGCATTCATCTACCGTTAATTTCTTGAAGACTCAGTAGGTAGTTGACTGAATGTTAAAAACTGGTGTCAGCAAGAGAACGGGCACTCGTGAGAACTGTTTTTGAGCCTTCTGCAAGCACTCTTCTTTTGACTGGTACTCAGACGGGGAGAGAAACATGTAACCGTTCTCAGATGCTTCCTGCTTTCTTCAGTGGTCCCTCTTCTGTGATACCACACCAGGCAAGGAGTAGGTAGCATGTCCTTCAGACTCAGTGGCCAGTTGTATTCTGTCTACCTCCATCTCTTATTTGAATTAGCCGTTAGCAATTCACTCATGTGGCAGGAGCCATTCTCTCCATCCTCCCTGCAGACATCGCTGGGCCTACTAGAGATGCTTGGAGCCATGGGGACTTGGGCCCTTGCTCCACCCACTTCCGCGTTCTGTTCCCTGCGATCCTTACACTGAATGACTGAACAGTGCCACCTGATTTTGTTCTGTTAACAAATTTGGAGATGGTTTTTCAAGGCAGAGTCTCTCTGGATAGCTTTGGAATCTGTCCTGGAACTCACTCTGTAGACCAGGCTGGCCCAAACTCACAGAGATCTGCCTGCCTCTGCCTACCGAGTGTTGGGACTAAAGGCGCGCATCACCATTACCTGGTCAAATTTGGAATTTTTGAAAGAAAGTTTGACTGTATTCCTTTCTTAACTATTGTATTAATTTAAAACTATAACAAGGGATTTTTTAATTTGGGTTATACCTACAGTTTTTTTTTGTTTTTTTTTTAATTTTGTGACCTATCACCATTAAAACTCCATGCAAATCATGGTCACTCAGAGCTGTGGGCCACGGTGGTTGTTCCCTACTGAAGATCTCACGCGAGCTTTCCTGTAATGTGCCAGTCATTTGTTACTTGGTCGTATTTACATAATCCCCCTGATTCACCGCTTCTGTGTTTTTGGCTTCTCCCTCTTGTCCACAACAGCTGTTGCGGAGATGTGTTAAAATCATTAGCACGGAATTGAGGCTGTCTTCCTAATGTAGTCAAAATAATTGCCTCACTTGTAAAAGAAAGTGGGGATAGGATAGTTTTATTGTTATCTGTCTCCTCCTATGTCTCCGTTGTCTGTGTTTTTTCTCTCTCCAATATATGGTTTAATATACAAATCTGTAAACACTCTCTAGAAATAACTCCTAAGTGTGAACATCTTCTGTTCCCTGAGTCTTTCTTGTGTTTGTGTCCTTCTGAATGACTACACAGGAAATGTTAAGGGCTCATGGGAAATATTATGTGGCTCATAATAAGTAATTAGTAATTATTATTAGTAATTACTGTTGAATTTGGTGGATCTTGTAGCATGTATTTGGCTTGGGGTGTTGGGGTATGGGGAGTTGCTGGGTGCGGGTCCTCAGTCAAGCTGAGCAGATGCTTCGCAGTGGGCTACAACTTCAGCCCTGGGCTCAGCATTTTGGTATAAAGTTTTATAAAACTGATATCGTACATACTGAGCTGTCTGCTTCACTGCTTTTTTTTTTTTTTTTAAGATTTATTGGTTGTGTTTGTGAGAGGCAGGGTCTTCTCTTGTTAATTCTGCCACTATGCTGCAGTCTGGCCTCTTCTTAAATCTCTACCTCCCACACACACCGTAGGAGTTCCGGAAGTACAGACGTGTGCCACCTGCCGCAGTCAGTGGTTTATTTATTTATGGATTTATTTTTTAATGTGGGTTTTAAGAATTGATCTTGGGCTTTCAGGCTTACATGCTTATTATTTTTATGCTCTGCCCATCTTCTTCCTATGCTATATAAGCCTGACAGCCAGGGTTTGATCCCTGGAACTCTTGAAAGAAGAGAATCAGTTTCTAGGTTTTCTTTTGACCTCCACATGTGTGTCATGGAACATGTGTGTCTACAGTCTCTCTCACACATACATCATAGACATATATCCACATGATAGTATTTAAGTGAGATAAAATTTTTAAGTAATTTCTGAAGTACTGCTAGTTTGCTGAGACAGATAATGTTTATATATTTTTAAGATAGCTGGTTTTGAAGCATTCTTCTTTCTTTTCTCTTGGGAAGCATTCCTCTGGTCATGACAGAAGGGAGAGCCACAATTCATACCACCGGAACTCCTCCCCAGAAGACAGGTAACTGTGCTGTGTGTGCCAAGCGGGAATTTAATGTGTTCATCAAATAATTTAGTTTTGGCTTTCTTTTCTTTTTTCTTTCTTTTTTTTTTTTCCTGTAGCTTTGGGGCCTGTCCTGGAACTAGCTCTTGTACCAGGCTGGCCTCAAACTCATAGAGATCCACCTGCCTCTGAGTGCTGGGATGAAAGGCGTGCGCCACCACCCAGCTTAATTCTTAATTTTAAGGTGGACACTGAAGTGCTGCTTTTGTTGTTATGGCTCATGGATACATTCACACTGCCTTTTATAGTTAAAATTTTATATGCATCATAGCATAATTATAAAATAGAGCAATCTAGAAATAGTACCAGTAATGTGTATCATGCATTTTTATTAGCCCTACCACTGTGTCACTGAGAACCATTAAAATAGTTCCTAAAGGAGAAGCCCTCGATGCCTTGTGCTCTTTCTTCCTACTCCACTCTGCAGAGTGTCCCCCAGGGCCTCTGCTTCAGGGTCGTGGTTTGTGACCACTTACTCCCCTCACCAGTCACCTTCGCTCTGTCAGCATCGGACACACACAAGTCTAGAGTAATTGTAGATATGTCTATGAAACACCAATGGTATTACCTTCTGGGTTATTATTTAACTTCCCGTGATGCTCTCTGACATTACTGAGTTTTGAACTAAACAGTAGCTGTAACGTGATTCATCTTGTCTGTTTGTTCAGTGTTCCCAGCACTGTGGTTTCCAGGATAACATCCAGTGATTATAATGCTTGGAGTGGGTTGAAAAGAACAGTGTGGGCACAAGGAAGGATTGTAAATAGCCTCCCCTTGCTGCCCATCGTGTGTAATTTCCAGATACATCCCGTCACCACGGGCAGTGTGAAGAAGGATGAGTAAACTGCTTCATTGCAGGAGTGTTTTTGCTGTGTCCGTGCTGGAAGCTTTTGTGATTCAGACTGTGGATGGGTGCCAGCACAGTGAACCATTAGTTAGAGCACTTGGTTACGATGTTGTGCATTGTACGTTGTTTGGCATCACTAATATCTGACTTTCCAAGTATAACAAAGTTGCTTTTAATGGACAATTTGGATTTTCTTCTCTGTTAGACATGCAGAACAAGAAAGGTCCCCCCGGGATAGAGATTACTCTGATTACAGCCGGTCAGACCATGAGCGTTCAAGAAGAGGGTATTCTTACGATGACGGCGTGGAGTCACGGTGAGTGGTGGGGATCTTAAGAGCAGATGAGTTAACTTTTCTTTATGTGGTCCTCGTTTTGCTTTGGTTTAGAGACTGGGTCTCACATAGCCAACTTGGGTCTACCTCCTGAGCTTTGGGATTACTGTCAAGCCCAGCTTGAGTGGTGCTAGGGATCTAACCTGGGGTGTGTACATGTTAGCCAGTACTCTGCTGAGTAAGTTGCATCCCCAGTCCGAATTTTTCTTTACTTAGTATAGTAAAAACAAAGATTAAAGCAAGATTGCATGCTTCTAGGGTCCGGCTTCTAAGAAGGGCTTCATGAGAGTTAACTCTTAAGACAACAGATACATACAGTAGGTAGTACCTGTTCATGGCTGAAGAAACTCAGGCCTCAAAGTGCTCAGTAATTGGAGGTTTGGAAGCATGCTAGTGTCAGTGTGGTTTGCATGTTGTATTGCAGCATGGGTTTTTGGCTATCCCGTGTTCTTTCTGCATTATGGCAGAGGAATACTGGGAATGAAATTCCTAATTTATAGGTTTATTTTTCTAAATAAATGAATTTTATTTGAGTCTTGGGAAACTGGGCTGTTCATCTGTTCTTCCAGCCAACAAGTTTTCTGGTTGATAATTGATACTCAGCTTGATCAAATATTGACTCCAAAGCCCACAGGTTTTCGAAACTCTGGCTGTGTGACTTCAGTACCGCTCCTTAGGTTTCGTCCAGTGTAGGAGTATCAGGTCTCATGTGGCCGCAGCCGTAAGTGAGGCATGCAGACTAGGTTTTCCTTTAGATATAGAAGTTAATGGTTCAGAGGATTTCCCAAACGCTTCAGTTGGGAGCATCTGCACAGTGAGAGCAAGCTAGGTCACTGTAGGGAAGTCTTGCAGAGCTGGGCACTTCCTGTTCCAGCCACTCTGCGGGGCATGCCCCATGCTGATCACAGGTAGAGTCTGCAGCAGCCTCTTTGCTGACCATTGGCCCTTACATCGAAATACTTGCAAGACAGTGTATTTTCTGAAAGTGAAGGGAACAAACTGTTCTCTCAGGAACAAACCATCAAGGCTTGTCTTTTCTAAGTTCTTATGTTTGTAGAGAAAATAAAAAGCTGAGTTTTAAAGATGTTAAAGGAAAGATAAACACATAGTCGGAGGAAAGAGTAACTGAAGAGGTAAAGTGACCCTTCCCACGTCATTTTAATAACCAGGGGTTTCTGAGACTTCTAATAAAGCAGCAATTCTTTCAAGTGACAGTTTCAACTCCTAGGTTTTTATTAATTTATAAAATTTAAGTATTTCATTAATACTTAAGTTTAACATTATGAAAATAAACTTTTGTTTTTTGTACAATTGACCAAATACATCACAGGCTAATTTGTCTTAATTTTCATGCCACTTTCTCCGACTTAGAAATGTATGTTCATCTCCAGTATAAAAATTTTGAAGTATATCGGTTGGCTTTTTAAAGTTCAGTCGGATTTAAACTCATTGTGATTCAACTGCTGCCATGCTGGATTTTCACTGTTTCTTGACAGTGTCATTCTGGTCTCCATGCCCCTGCACAGTTTTGCAGTACCTATATTTTAGGTGAAAATGTCATCCTCTCCGCCTTTTGTTTTTCGAGACAGGGTTTCTCTGTCTCTGTATCCCTGACTGTCCTGGACTCTCTGTAAACCAGGCTGGCCTCAAACTCACAGAGATCTTTCTGTCACTGCCTCTGCCACCTGAGTGCTGGGATTAAAGGTGTGCGCCACCACTGCCCAGCCGTCATTCTCTAACCAGTTTGCTTCCAGGCTGACGCTTTTTGAAAGCCTTGAACCCTGGAACAAGGCATCTTTTCCTCTGGGAGGTATTGCTCCATCCTGAACCACTTTCCTCTCCTGTGGTCCCACTTATTTTGTGTTGTTAACTGTAAGAATGATTTTATGTCTTTCTACCCCCTCTACACCATTTTTACAGAAGGGACCGAGAAAAACGCAGAGAAAGAGAAAGAGATGTGGATCGGAAAAGGTCCCGGAAATCCCCATCTCCTGGAAGAAGGAGCCCAGAACGAACTGTAACCCACAGTTCTACTCAGGAAGAACCTACCATGAAGAAGAAGAAGGATGAGCAGGATCCACTGCTCACCCGAACAGGGGGAGCATATATTCCTCCCGCAAAACTCAGGATGATGCAGGAGCAGATCACAGATAAGAACAGGCATGTGGATGCACTGTGTCTCCAAAGCAGAGGCAGCCTCATTGGCAAGGAGTAGAGTACTGCAATTAGTGGTGATTTTTCTAAGAAAGTACCCAGTTTACTGTTATCGATAGAGACCACAAATTACAGCCTCTTGTCTTGTTGGCTTCAGAAGTTCTTTGGAGCATTGTATACTGCTTACTCTGATATTAGTTCATAACTTTGTTTGTGCGCGAGCATGCGTGCACGGCTTTGAGTGTTGAGCGTTAATCCTCAGACACTGTTTTTTACTCATTTATTTTTTGGAGACTGTTTTTTTTCAGCGGCCTGAGACTTGCCAAGTAAGTTAGACTGGCGGGCCAACAAGCCCCAGGGATACACCTGTCTCTCTATTACCATATCTATCACCAGAGTGCTGCTGTGCCAGGCAATTTTACATGACTCAGAGATTGAACTTGGGTCCTTGTGTTTCTCTTTGTGTGTTAGTGAACTTGACAGTGATATTTAAAATGTGATATTGGGAAGAGCTTTAGTGCAAACTTCATCATCACCTAGGCTGGGGAAGAGTTAGCAGCTTGTGCGATTGTAAGCAGTTCTAGGAGTTAATTTGTGTACAGTAGAGGTCTGTCCATGGTCGGAAGGTACAAGCAGAAATGGCGAGGACTTTACGGACTTTCCTTTGGGTGGATCCTTGGTAGAGTGGAGTGACAGCTCCAGAGTTGGGAGACGCGTGTGCTGGGAGTTTCCAGTTTCCTGGGAGGTTGTGCTTACACGCTAGCACTATCTTACTAAGTCACAGACACGTTTCCCTAGAGGAGGTGACATGTCCAAGTGTGCACAGTGGGACAGTGGGTCACCTCTGCCATAGGTATGTGCAGTGCGCAGTTGCAAGCTTGACCAATAGAGAATTTTAAGCAACAACAAGACATTAGGTGCAAGTGCGCCTGTCAGTCTGCCTCTCGCCTCTTGCTGGGCTCTAAACACTGTCAGTGACCTAAGACCGCCGAGCCCTGCTCCCCCTGCTCTCCACGCAGGATTCCGTAGGCTCCTACGTAGAGTTCAGGCTCTCAGGTCCCGAGTCTGTACTGGGGACCTAAGCATTTTATTTTTAGTAGTCCCCAACTAAATTCTAGCATTTCTTTCTATTAGAAGTGTAACTGTAGTGGATGGTCCCAATCCTGTTTGTTGCGGTTACTGTGAAACACTGTATATGGCCAGGCTGTTTGAAACTAAACCAGTACTTGGCCTCCTACCGCTTCTCGTAATTCCATGTCTGGAGACACTCAGAGCACACCGTGTCAAGCATGTTTTTCTCATGTTTTGAGGACTGTTTCAGGATCTGTTGTAATCTTTTGTTCTCATGCATGTCAGGAAGCCTGCTGGTCTCACTAGGCTTCAAGAGAAGTGTGTGGGGAAAAAGTTAGGGATCCCTCCATCCAATGTTAATTTCCAAGAGAAATAATTATAAAAACCACATTCTTAGAACTTTAAAAGACCTGGGCATTATCAGGTTTAATGTAACAATCTAAGTGAGGCTTAAATACCCCAATGTAAGTTAAAACCTTAGCTGTCCAGCATTCAGCAGGACAGCTGCATAAACAGCGTCTTTCGAATGTTATAACAATGTCTCAGCTCCAGGGTCCCTTGTGACTTTCCCTTTTTTGGTAATTTTTAGCTTAGCCTACCAGAGGATGAGCTGGGAGGCCCTGAAGAAATCAATCAATGGTCTCATTAACAAGGTCAACATCTCCAACATAAGTATTATTATCCAAGAGCTCCTTCAAGAAAACATAGTCCGAGGGAGGTAAGTGCTGGTTATTTGCCTTGTGTTTCTCATAGTAAGTTTTCAAAGAAACATCTCTGTCAACCGTAAGTCTGGTTTGTTAGGCTACTTCCTTTCAAAGGTGTTTGTAAACGTTTGTTCAAAATGCAGTTCTTTTACAATATAGTTATTAAATAACTTACATCATGTTGTTCAAGGTTTATAGTCAATGTTTATTTTTTGAGATTTGATTTTACAGCATAGTTTTGCACAGACATTTAAATATAATTAAATCTGTAAGGCATAATAATAATTTTTTATTTTTTTATTTTAATTTTTTATTGATATTTATTGAGCTCTACATTTTTCTCTCCTTCCCTCCCTGCCTTTCCCCTCCCCCCTTCAACCCTCCCCCAAGGTCCCCATGGTCCCAATTTACTCAGGAGATCTTGTCTTTTTCTATTTCTCATGTAGATTAGATCAATGTAAGTCTCTCTTAGTGTCCTCATTGTTGTCTAAGTTTTCTGGGATTGTGGTTTGTAGGCTGGCTTTCTTTGCTTTATGTTTAAAAACACCTATGACTGAGTACATGTGATAATTGTCTTTCTGTGTCTGGGTTACCTCACTCTATTTAAAAATAATGTTTTCTAGCTCCATCCATTTTCCTGCAAAATTCAAGCTGTCGTTTTTTCCTGCTGTATAGTGCTCCATTGTGTAAATGTACCACATTTTTCTTATCCATCCTTCGGTTGAGGGGCATTTAGGTTGTTTCCAGGTTTTGGCTATGACAAACGAAGCTGCTAAGGCATAATAATTATTAAAATATGCTGTTTCAAACCACTTTGTTTCAGTTGACATAAAATCTTCATGAATTTGTTACTACCTGTGATGCTTTGACCCTACATCCTGTGTAGTCACAAGTGTCAGGATCTCTTCCCTAGAGCTCAGCAGCATCCATTGTGTGCATGTGAATTGTCTTTGTTACTCTGGTGTGCAGCTCCATCTGGCTGTTGTGGAGAGTGCTGTAGGGGTGTGGTGTGTGGCTCCGTGGCTTCGTGTTTTCCCTGCCCTCTGCATTATTGTGTATGCCAAGTCACAGTGCACACGTGCTCCCTGTTCTCTGCAGCCTTGGAAACACTCGTCTTTGTCGCTGTTATGACATTCATTGTACCAGGGATGAGCTGGTAGATCCTGTGGCTGTACTCTGTCTGGTGATAGACGATGCTGCATGGTGTCACCTATGTATAGTCTGGAGAAATGTCCGTTTAGATGTGTCGATTTTATGGCTTATTCCTGTTGGCTTCTCTGATTTCCTTGTGTATTTTGGATTGTAGCTCCTTATTGGACTTGGCTTGTAGCTCCTTCTCTTTCCATATTTGATTCTCGTGGTTTCTTTCACTGTCCAGAAGTCTTTTAGGATTAATGAGGTCTCAAATGACAAGTTTTCTTGGGTTACTTGTGATTTTGGAGTTATGTTTTAAATTGTATCAATCCAGACAAATATGGAACTTCCCCAAGTAGTTGTACAGATTGTTTTTCTGTTTATTAATCAGTTTTAGGTTGCTTTGTGTTGCTTAAGGTTAAGGTACACTTTTATTCTTCCACATGTTGATGGCTGGTTTTTCTACCACTACTCTTGAATAGACTACCTTTATAATTGTGTGTTTTGATGCTTCTGTGAAAAACAATTAGATTTAAATATGAATTTCCCTCTAGGTGCTCTGTTCTATTCTCTGTTGGCTTCCCTAGAGCTTGGTGCCCGTGCCCTGCTGTTCTGATGACTGTGGCTTGTGTAGCAATAGTCAGTTGTGAAGTGGGTGATATGGTGCCTCCTGCTTTGTTCTTTCTGCTGAAGATTTCTTGGCTACCTAGAATCTTTTATAATCTGTGGTAATCTTAGGAGCTTCTTTTCCCCATTAAAAACACCACTAGAATTTTGATGGATATTACACTGAATTTGGGTAGTAAGAAAAGCAACATAGCTTGTTCCTAAAGGAAGTGTCTGGCCTCTCACTATTGAGATTCTATTATGTCCTTTATTCCAGTTCCCATTTTAATTAAAGCAAAGTAAGAATGGAGATGACTGGGAAAGGGGAGCAATAAATTTGGAGGAAAATGAAGGGAATCATTATTTTCTATTTGAATTCAGGCAGTTGTTGACTTTTTTAAAGAATAAAGATAGGGAAATAAATATCACATATCTGTCTATTCTTTTTAAATCTGAGTGCTGTCTTGTCATTTCACATTGCCCTGATTACAGTCATTGAAAACTGGAGTGAGCTAAATAGAGCGTGTTGTTGGGGAGCAGGTTGGCTGGTAGCCGGCCACCATCCTTGAGCAGAGCTCTTTGCGTCTTACCTGGAAAACAAGCAGGTGCAGAGACATGGCCTCTGCTTATGTGCTGTGTGTAGTCTGGGTTCACTTCTCTTCCTCCTCAGTGCTTCAGCAGTCCAGCGATTGTCACTCTTTTGTTCAGAGTATGTAAATGGCCTTGCTCTCCGTCTCTCCTTTCCTTACACAAACATGACAGTTGTTCTAGTGAGTCTCCTTCACTGTCGTCCCATCGTCCCTCCATGGCTTTCCTTTTGTTCCTCTGTAATTATTCCAAAGGGATATGTCCATCACAGAGTTATTTTAGACAAATGATGGACCCATGGCAGAATTTTTATGTTGTCTAAATTTTACACTCATCAAAATAGTTTGTTTTTACTCTACTCCTTTTTGGGTTTGGTTTACTGAAAAAATTTTTCCTGCAGTATGTTTTGATCATGCTTTCCCTTTCCCTAATCCTTATAGTCGTGATTAGATGAAATGTGAATAGGAAAAGGATTATATTTAGAAAGGAATTTTTGAAAAAAATTATTCTCATTTTACAAAAAGCACAAATTTGTTTTCATGAAAGCACCACTGAACTCCTGAGGCAGGATTTGTTTGTGTGCCCCTGACTGTCCTGTAACTAGCTTGGTAGACCAGGCAGGTTTCAAACTCAGAGATCTGCTAGCCTCTGCCTCCCGAGTGCTGGGATTAAAGGTGTGTGCCTCCATGTCTGGCATAAAAGCATTTTGTTGTTGTTTGTTTGTTTCCGTTTTTGTTTTTATAGCCCAACCAGTATTTCCCCGACCTCCTCTTCTCCAATCCCCTTCCCCCACCTCTCCTTTGTTTGTCTTCAGAAAAGGGCGGGCCTCCCATGGATATCAGCCAGCTCCGGGACGTCAAGGTGCAGTGAGACTAGGCACCTCCTTTTCTGTTCAAAAGCACTTTTTATCGGTTGCCAAAGTGAGCTCTTTTTCCAGGAAAAGCACTAAAGATTTAGTTGTAAATTAACTTTTATTCATGCCGGAATAGTTCTCCTTGATTTTACGTGTTTTCCTGACTCTGCTTTTCTCGTGTTTTGGGCAGAGGCCTGCTGTCCAGGTCTGTTCTGCAGGCGCAGAGTGCGTCTCCAATCTTCACTCATGTCTATGCAGCTTTGGTGGCAATAATCAACTCAAAATTCCCACAGATTGGAGAATTAATCCTCAAGAGACTAATTCTTAATTTCCGGAAAGGATATCGAAGGAATGATAAGGTATGTGTGGTTTTTAGTAGACTGTCACGTGAGGTCAGGCCAGTAAACCAACCTCAGTGAAAGTTAGCGTGCTGGTTTGTACACAGGGGTACATTTACATGTGCTCCATGAGAACTGCTCATTCTCCTACACATCCTCTGGCCACGAAGATGATGCCTGACTGTGTACTTAGCAGTTTTCAAAGCTAATTCATGTGCATTACTGCTGGATAAAAATCATCCCGTGTGCTCCCTTACAGAGCATGGTAATCCACTATAGATTTTATAGATACAGGAAAATTGATTATAGTTGATGGTTTAACTGTCTTTCCTTTCACTTTTCAGCAACTTTGCCTGACTGCTTCTAAATTTGTGGCACATCTTATTAACCAAAATGTGGTAAGTAATTGTCTTTAAAATCTGCTGGAATTCAGTGGCATAAGACCATGGTCTTGGTACCACTTCCCTGCATCATAGTCTTTGATCACATTGGATGAGATCTCAGTTGTGAAAGTGGTTTAAATGCACTAATATTCTTGAGTGTGGAGATAATCTGAATGTTGTTCAATGTTGTTTAGGCTGATGTGACTGAACACTGTTATTCTGTGTAGAGTTTAACTAAGTCCTTTTTTCCTTGTCTCTTCCACTCCTTTCTTGGCCTGCTGCTCATGCCCACCGAGTAAAGAAGTGATGTGGTGTGAGCAGCTCATCCCAGACAAGTGCGTCAGCAGACCCGCCCTTCTCTTGTTGTGTAGCGTTTCTGCCACTCTTATAGAATGGCCTTGCTTCCTGGACATCGTCCTGTTACACGACCCCGAGTGCAGTGCTCAGCCTAGCACAGAAACCGGCGCATGAGCTGTTTAGGGGCCCCTGCTGTGTACCCCTTACCCATTGTCCCATCAGCAAGATGGATTTTGTTTGTCTGTGTCTTCCTTCCCTATATCCATGTAAACTCACTATTAGTCAAGGCTGGCCTTGAAGTTCTGATCCTCCCGCTTAGCTCCTCTGTCCTGAGTGCTTGGATTTGTGCAGTATTGAGGATCACTCTCAGGGTTTTCCGCACGCTAGGCAAGCATTCTGCCAACTGAGTACAACATCCCCAGCCCATGTTAATTTGTTTTAAAGTTACTGTGTCGTCCCTAAAGATAGCATATAGGAAAATTTTATTGTGGCTCCATTTATTTTTTAATTTTCGAGATTAAAAAATTGAGGTGGACTTAATATTTTGTCTGGTTTTACTTAGTCCTGATTATGCACACTTATAACAGAAGCTATACATTAAAGTTAATGAAAATGCTAATTATTTAAAAAATTAAATTTGATATAAAGAAAATTCATTTTAATGTTGTAGTCATTTATAATTAGGGCCAGTTTATGAGATTATAGATTAGATAATTGACATCTTTTACTTTACTTTTTCTTTCCTTTATACCAAGTCTTCCTGAGACGATCATAAATTTTTTAACCAGACACATATTTGTGAAACACAGTAGGCTGAATGATTTTGATCTATTTTGAATGCATATAATTCTGTCATTTTGTTTGGTTTTAATTTTTGTATTCATCTACTTTTCTCTTTCATATTTGCCTTTTACTCAGCCTTGAGAATAAAACTACTCAAAGATTTTTCCGTATGTGCCATCATTCTTACTGTAACACCCACGTATGCGGAAGGATTCTAATGTGCACTTAATCTTATTTCTCTAGCACTGAAGTTTAGATCTTCCCAGCATCTGCTCTTGGAAATCTTTACATTTTAACCAATTAAAGAGCAGAGAAACAGTCTCTATCTGTAACAACAGATACATAGTTCTGCTTTTGAAATTTTACTATTTACTATTAAAAATTTTTTTCATTAACATCAAACAGTCAAAATATTAAATATTTTCACCTTCCCAGTTAGATGTAAAGATTTTCTTAGAATGATGTGTGACTACCCTACTCCTCCCTCTTAAAAAGTAGTATGGTTCTAATTTGTACAATGTGGACGTATTCTCTTGAATTGAGGTTTAGACTCCTCTTGCTGTTTCAGAGACGTCCCTTGCTTATGAAGGCATATAGATAGCTTGATGAATGATAGTTCAATCTTTCATAGGATTGTGTCGTCATACAGTTTTATTCCCACTCTACAAGGCAATGTGTAGAGGTGTTCATATGTTAAAATATGAACCAGGTAGGTAGTTTGAGCTATGAAGAGGGAATATACTAGGGCTGTACCTCAGTGGTCATGTGCTTACCTGGCATGCACAAGGCCCTGGTTAACCTAAATGAGTAAATAAAAAGATATGTAACTTAGCATCGGTAATCTTTAAGATAGTTTATGATAAATTTTTATATATTCTACTAAATAGTAAATAGTAGAATTTAGTAGAATTGTGTAGTAGATTGAATTGGGGAGCTGATATAAAAAGTTGTGGTCATGAAAAAGATAGCAAAGAAAGAATTGGGGCTGGAGAGCTGACTCAGTGGTTAAGAGCACTGCACCTGTTCATCCAGAGGACCTGAGTTCCCAGCACTCACAACCATCTGTAACTCCAATCCCAAGGGATCTGATTTCCTCTTCTTAATAAATAAGTAAATAAATCAAAATAAATCTCCTTGTAGACATAAACGAGATGCTTCTTTCTGTTGAGTGAAATGAGTTAAGATGTGTGCATTATACTCATATATAGTTTATGTTTAAGAGCTTGTCAGTAGCAGGTTAATAATAGAAAACTATTTTGTCTCTCCCGTGTGCCTGGATTCTTCTGTTAAGGCACATGAGGTTCTGTGCCTAGAGATGCTCACCTTGCTGCTGGAGAGACCAACAGATGACAGCGTCGAGGTAGCTATCGGCTTTCTCAAGGAGTGTGGCCTCAAATTAACCCAGGTGTCACCAAGAGGCATCAATGGTAAATGCACATCCTTGGTTCGTATGGTCTTATGTATTTTTACTCTAGTGTTAGTGTTGTTTTTTATTATTATTTTTGCTTTTAACTTCAGCCATCTTTGAACGCCTGCGAAACATCCTGCATGAGTCTGAGATTGACAAAAGAGTTCAGTACATGATTGAAGTGATGTTTGCTGTACGGAAGGACGGATTCAAGGACCACCCTGTTATTCTGGACGGGCTTGATTTAGTGGAAGAGGATGATCAGTTTACCCACATGCTCCCCTTGGAGGATGACTACAATCCAGAAGATGTTCTTAGTAAGCCTAGGGTGTGCAAAAACAGGAGGTGGGACACCAGCGTGTGCAAGAAATTAACGCTTAAATTGTTTATTTTTTAAGATGTTTTCAAGATGGATCCTAATTTTATGGAGAATGAAGAGAAGTACAAAGCTATTAAAAAGGGTATGTAAAATTTGACAATGTAGCTTGGATCAGTAGAGGCAACCACTGATTCTCCCCAGACTAAAGCTCAGCTCCAGTGAAGCCTGCTCCTTGCTTCCTCATGAATTAACTTTATTTGTGGAGGTTGCTCCTGGTATAAATTCATTCAGAATTCTGAAGTCCCCCTTCTTCCACCTGTCTTAAGAAACTCCGCTAGATTACCAGTGGCCTTTATTGGGTATTTTCCTACACCTCGCTCAGGGCCGCACAACTGAGTGCTGTTTGCTAACGAAGTGTCACACCCTGTCTTCTCTTGATGGTAGATCGCTGTTCTGACGTTCACCACAGTGTCTGTGTCTGAGTGGTTGCTGAGCTGATTATTCTTTGTATGTCTGTAGCGTACTGTAAGTTGGAACTTCGGACAGACTTTCAGTTGTCTTTCGTCTTTTCCATTACTAGCTAGAGAGCCTGGAACAAATTGTTTGATAGAAGAGTCAAGTTACTAGAGAAGAAATACTTTGTATTGCCGTGAATAGGTATTTAGACAGAGGTAGTTGTTTTCCAGGTCCTACTTGTGATGGTTTATGGTTTGTTTACTGTGGGCTGTGATATTATCTGAGAACAGCTTACTACTCTGGAAGTTGCCGCATAGAGTGAGTCGCTGAACTCTGTCATCTACTTTTTCTGTGCTTTAATTGTAATAGAAGGGTTCAGAAAGTCTTCTATGCGCTATGCGAAAACTACGGTACCACAAACAGATTTCTTTGATGCAAATTCCACGCTTTCCCCTGCCACAGGACCGGCTCCTTTCCTTTCCCCTGCCACAGGACCGGCTCCTTCCCTTTCCCCTGCCACGGGACCGGCTCCTTTTCCACTTAGGCTTTCATTTCTTTTTTTTTATTATTTATTTATTTTTATTCTTTTTTTAATTAAAATTTCCACCTGCTCCCCGTTTCCCATTTCCCTCCCCCTCCTCCCACATATTGCCCCCTCCCTCCACTCCCCTCCCCCTATCCCCACTCCTTTTCTCCTCCCCCCACTCCATTCCCTCTCCCTCTCGATATTGAAGAGCAGTCCAAATTCCCTGCCCTGCGGGAAGACCAAGGTCCTCCCACTTCTATCTAGGTCCAGGAAGGTGAGCATCCAAACAGGCTAAGCTCCCACAAAGCCAATTCATGTATTAGGATCGAAACCTAGCGCCATTGTCCTTGGCTTCTCATCAGCCTTCATTGTCCGCCATGTTCAGAGAGTCCAGTTTCAACCCGTGCTTATTCGGTCCCAGTCCATCTGGCCTTGGTGGGCTCCCAATAGATCAGATCCACTGTCACAGTGGGTGGGTGCACCTCTCGTGGTCCTGACTTCCTTGCTCATGTTCTCCCTCTTTCTGCTCCTCATTTCGACCTTAAGAGTTCAGACCGTTGCTCCAAATTGGGTCTCTGTCTCTCTCTCGATCCATCGCCAGATGAAGGTTCTAAGGTGATATGCAAGATATTCATCAGTATAGGATAGGGTCATTTCAGGTTCCCTCTCCTCAGTTGCCCAAGGTACCAGCTGGGGACATCTCCCTGGACACCTGCGAGCCCCTCTAGAGTCAAGTCTCTTGCCAACTCTAAGATGACTCCCTTAGTTAGGATATATACTTCGCTGCTCCTGTATCCACCCTTCCTATATCCCAACCATCTTTCATTTCTTAAGCCAGTTCCTTGTTCTTTGCTTGCGGACTTCTTTCTCTATAGTTTCCCTGAAAAGTGCCAATATTTTCCCTGAATATGTAATACGGTTTCTTTCAATTTTAAACTTGGGAATCCCACTAGGTCTAGGCATTTAGCCAGTACATGGATTATACTTTTTTATACAGCAGTTCTCAAGTTCTGTGGCTTTGAGACCCCTTAGTACTCTTTAAACTTAGACTCCACAGAGCTTCAGTTTATATGTGCTGTAACTGTTGGTGTTTGAATATTTATGTATTAGCTCATTTAAAAATAATAAAATGGTAGATGGTAACATAAACAACATTGTATGACATTAAATTATTTTCTCAAATAATAGGACTTAATGAGAAGATGACGGATTTTATGTATCGTGCCTACCCTAGTAGGAAGTGGGTGCTCTGTCCTGCATTCTGCCTCCTGTAGCTCACTCTGATTTCCTTTATAAAATGTAGTTAGATGAGGGAGGACTGTTGTGGTGCCCTTTGCAGATGAGTGTGTTTTTCCTCCTTGATACTAGGATAGCATTTGACTGTTAGTAGTTTCTTAAAAGTTAATTTCCATTTGAAATCTTGAATGTTACCGATGAATTTTCACACTCAGTTAAATGTTAAACACCTTTGGTGTATGTATCACTTCCAGTAGATTATTAAGCCTTGCCTCATTTTGCAACATGACGTCAACCAGAACATCTTGCTTCACTGTGTTGTATATGTGTATCTTCTAAATATTAGCACATGAACATCATTAAAATCGAGTTAATGTGTTAGGACATTATCAAAACTCTCGTTTCTTAATATTGCCACTTGTCTCCTCAGAAGTTTGACCCACTATTGGGAAGCTATTGAAACTCAGAGGAATAAATACAAATTTTACAACTATTAGGTTTGGTCTTATAAACTTAAATTGTATCATGGTGGCAAGTACTGGTTTGTTGCTGTTTTTAAAATGAAGAGTGTTACTTTGTAGCACTTGAAAATGCTTGCTAAACACCTAATAACATCTGTTGATAACTTTGACCTTGTTTTTCTAAATAAAAATTTAAATTTAAAAAAAAAATGTAAAACGTTGCACTTTATGGTAGACCCAGGCAGTTAACCCAGTCTTGTCCTTGAGGTTACCAGGCACTGTCCATCTGTCCAATCCCAGTGCTACAAGTGCAGGTGTGGAGCTGTAACACTAGTAGTGCTTTACATCTTCCTCAAGGACAGTTATTATCAAAATAGCCTTCCCTCCTGCCAGTGTGCAGAAAGCAGCGTTGACTCCTGGTGCTTAGACTGCAGCAGCAATCTTAACCCCCATTGCTCTTGTCTGTTGTTGTAGATATCAGTGCAGTGACCGGGCATAGAAAACCTTAGGATCCTTAGGAAAGTAATGTTGCTATCATAGACCATCTGACAGGTCTCTCTCAAGTTCCCCCAGGGAATCAGTGAACATTTGTTGAAACCTTTTATTCATCAAATGAAATCCACTTGTCAGTGCTTATGGAATTTTGGGCTAATTCTAAAGAAGAGGGAAAAGAGGATGCTCTAAACTTTCAGACAGTTCATTTGACCTTCATCTTCAGTAAATTGTTCCTCTGGAACTGGCATAAAAAATGACCACAGCAGGAAGTGAGCACAGCTCTAGTAATTAGCACCTGAGAGTGACCCAGGTGCACTTGTGCATTAGGTCTTACAGCATTTGGGGAAACAGCGGGAGTGCCTGGCTTCCTACTTTTGAATACTAAATAGTTTCTTCTTTTCAGAGTCTGTGTTCTGTTGCATAACCAACTAGACACTGGATTGTTTCAAGTTGCATTTGCTGTAAATTTTTTTAAGATTTGTTTGTCAGGTGAAGGCTAAATGACCACTCTACAGTGTTTGGGCATCCTGTTTGTTCTATGTGTGGCTTTCCCATCTCTCTCCCGACCCCACCCCCTTTCTCTCTGTGTCTCTGCTTGCATTTCCCGTCTAGTTATATTCTATCCTGTAATAGACCAGAACAGGTTCTTTATTAACCAATGGGAGGAGTTCATAGTCACAGTGCCTAGAAGGACATCTCACATCAAAAGTGTTTAGCTCTGACAGCATCTCTGGGCGAGGTACAGTTGCGATCCGTGCCATTTGCACTGGTGATGTGGTGGATGGTCCTATGCGACCTTTCGTGCGCATTCATTCAGATCCGAATGTACATTGTATTTTAAGTAATAGTCATGGTTTTACCAGTTTTGTTCAAGATCTTTCAGCTTCTATTTTAGTTTTATGCATGAAAACCCTTTAGATTGATTGTAATACTCTATTTAACAATTATATAGAGTATATATACTCTATTTAACAATTATATTTAAATTTTTCAATCTGTTTATTTACAGTGAATACAGTAGGTTGTGGAACTATTTTCCCTCCCATATCCTTCCATATTCATTCTTAACTCCGCATGCTTGTGTTGGGTATATGGCCTTATTTTCCATCATAGACTGCACTCTTTCTTAAGATAGCATTGGATTTGAAAGGCTAGCTTTGTCTCCAGTGTTTTCCTAGTGCTCCTGAGCACATTTTATCTGACAGAGTGATGCAGTCACCTTTTTTTTTTTTTTTTTTTTTTTTTTTTTTTTTTTTGGTTTTTCGAGACAGGGTTTCTCTGTAGCTTTGGAGCCTGTCCTGGAACTCCCTTTGTAGACCAGGCTGGCCTCCTCGAACTCACAGAGATCCGTCTGCCTCCCAAGTGCTGGGATTAAAGGCGTGCGCCACCACCGCCCAGCTGCAGTCACCTTTTTAACATCAAGTCGTTCTCATTGCTTTCTGGCTATAACTGTTGGATTAAAATTAGATTCACCGAAATGAGACTGAACTTTTCAAGGTGAGGTACATGTATCTAGCTCATTTTTTTTTCCTTCTTAAACTTTACTTTGTAGAAATTCTTGATGAAGGAGACAGTGATGATTCAAACACGGACCAAGAAGCTGGAAGTAGTGAAGACGAGGAGGAGGAAGAGGAGGATGAAGAAGGAGAAGAGGAGGAGGAAGGTAAAGTGTGGCTTTCCAAGTGTGCTGTAAACACTCCCAGGCTAAGTGGATTCTGAAGTACCATTCTAAGACGGCTCTCTCAATTCACTGAGAAGGGATTGTGAAAAATGCCACTGGAGTTTAGCGGGTGAAGACTTTTCCATGCCCTATAGGACAGAAGACTGCCCCCTCCAACAGGATACCTACCCTAAAAGTTTTAAGCAAGGAAATTTATTTTTACTAACAACATAATTTTAATTTGGTGTTTTAGACCTTGACTTCTAAAGGTACATTCATGTTGAGGGTGTGTAATTTATATAACCTTGGCAAGAGTGTGACAGATGTGAATGACTTAGATATTTGCTGTTCATTTTAGCAAAATAGGGTAGGGAGGCCACTGACTATTTTAGTACAGAAACAGGCTTGATGTTCTTCCTCTTCAGCTCTGGTGAAATCACTGTACAGAAAAACAAGCTCAGACCTTTCCTTTGGTTGAGTATCAGTAATACAGCAGCATATATAAGCTGGCGTTATTTACATTATACATCTGGAATAATAAAAGTATGTTTTTCTTTTTAGGGTAATGTAGGTCTTATAGTGAAATTGTTCTGTAACATTTTATAAAAAATATATTGGCTTTTTCCACTGCTGTCGTTTAAGTCTTCTAAGTACCTATATATTACATTTTTCTTTTAGAATTTCTTTGTTTTATATGGAAATACTATTTAAATACAAATAATTGGGTGTAAGAAAGTTTTCTTACATCAGTGAAGAGATTTTGAAAAATATACATTTGGAGAGAGCCAACCAACCTGCCACAACCCAGTGTTCTCTTAAGATGAATTCCAGACCGTACAGTTCATCCGCCTAATCAAAATTGTGTATAACTCTAGAAATAATATTCCATGAAGCATCAGTGTGGAATAAAGCCTTCTATGGTATCTAAATGAGTTTGTAATACAAAGACAAAAGTAGATTTTTGGCATAGTTGTGGACTCTGATCCAATAAAATGGTATGACAGAAGCTTACAATAGCTCCATTAATTTTGCAGGTACTCATTTACAAAAGGAAAACAACATTGTTGTTATTGAATCTGATCACAGAACAAATATATTTTTATAATTGTTATGTTTAATTTATTTCAGGACAAAAAGTAACTATTCATGACAAAACAGAAATCAATCTAGTCTCATTTCGCCGTACAATATATCTTGCTATTCAGTCAAGGTAAGACTTTATGGCTTAATTGATCATTTATTTCTGTTTTGGGTAAGAGATGGATAGCCAGGATTTTTACTTAGAGTCCTAACTGTGTTACCTAAATAGGTTCTGCTTTCTTTCAGTGTGCCATTTCTTGTAGTTAGATATTAGTAATTAAACCTCAAAAATAACCAACTCTGTATCAAAGGCTACCACAATATTTGTTAATGAGAATTTAATGTTTCTTTTTCTGATGTGGTTTTTAATTCTGACTCTTAGTTGAGAGCTTACTTGCTGTGCAGATGTAGGAGGATAGAAATGGAATTGGGAATTACACTTTGGAAAGTTTTGAAGACCCTGTGTAGTAGTGTTAAGAAGTATCAAGACATCATGAAATTGAAACTATTTCCTTTGAAACCTGTACATTTGATTTGAGGGAACATATCCAAAAATGTTAAGTGCTTAGTCCGTCTGTTATTTTGATGTGAATCAGCTTATTGATTTACTGGGAATGTGTTTACATTCACACAGGAGGAGGGATGTTTTCTCAGTTGGATTATTGCTAGGGTCTGTGTTTCCATTGACTATGGTGAGCCATAAGTTGGAGTCATCTTGTTTTCATTGTCTGAAAACTTCAAATAGAGGAATATCAAACACTGATAAAAAATTTTTCTTTGTTTATCTTGACCTATGTTTTTATCATTCAAATGAAGAAGCTGCTAGTTTTTCCATGCAACTTAGAAGATGAGAATTTTGTCGAGTTTGAGGCCCTGCTGTCCTCTTCAGAACTGCAGCATTGTTCAGGACAGAAGAGGTCACTTCAGTGTTGCTCTCAGCGCTGTGACTGGGAGGAGTTGCAGGGCAGCTGAATAATTGTGTAGAAAGAACCCTAAGTTCCCTTCACTTTGCTACTATCTAAATCAGAAAAGGTACCAAAAACAAAAGCATGGAGACACAAGGCAGCCACTCCTTTCTTCTTTTTTCTTTGTTTGTTTGTTCTTTTTTGTTTTTGTTTTTCAAGACAGGGTTTCACTGTGTAATCCTGACTGTCCTGGAACTCATTTTGTAGACGAGGCTGGCTTTGAACTCACAGAGATCTGCCCTCCTCAACCTCCTGATGTTGGGATTACGCCCAGCGTAGGCAGCCACTCACTCTTAGACAGTGGCTTCTCCTTATTGTGCCTGCAGACCTTGCATAATAGCATTAAAAGAATACCAGCCTGTACATGACAAGTTTTTTTTTCCCAATTATATATGAAAATGGTTAGTAGACTTATAAAAGCCCATACAGATGTTAGAAGAAAATCATAAGTGCCCAATATAAACATTGGAGGACTTAGGAATGAGACACTTTGGTGATAAAGTCTCATAAAAATGTTAGTTATTAAATATCTAGGCAAAGAAATGCTGTCATTGGTCATCAAATGCAGAAGTAGCTTTTTTGTTTGTTTTTTTTTTTTTGAAGCAATGGTACTAGATCTTGAATTTTATTAGATTCACAAAACATTATTGTAGGTAAACTCTACAGAAAGCCTTTGGGAACATGAGTCAAGGGCTTTCCTTCCGTGGCAGCTGGCCCTTTTTCATTACTGTAATTACACAAAATTGTTCATTGCAAAACAATAAAGGGAACAAATTGCAATCACTACATGGTCAAATGTCTGGTTTATGCCTCCCTTGAGAATTGAGTTGATCGTGACTTGTTAAGAAGTAGGAAATACTCAGATCCATGTCAGTTTGGAGAAGGTTAGTAGACCAGGCAGAGCTGTGCTTGTGTGGTCTTTATTGAAAACAGGCTAGGCAGCTCAAGAAATGACACATCGGATTGGATTGAAGATCTATCTGTCTGTCTCTGTTTGTGAGTGTGTGTCCAGTGTTTTCTTTCTGTTGTCTGAAGTCTTTATACCGTTCAGGTTAGAAGCGATGAAGTGACTGCCTGAGGTAGTGTGGGGGTACTTATTTACAGATCTGAGATTGAACATAGTACTCTTCTTAGGTAATCTTATGCAAACAAGTCAGCTTGACTCCTGAACTGTGTAGGGATTGGCGCTTTTATTTTTCTTATGACTAGTTTGCTAGTCTTCCCATCTTCCTGCTGCTCTGAGATTCCTGTGGCTCTAAGATTAGTCTTTCATTATACAAAACCTCACAGTAAGCAGTTGGCTTTGTTGTCGAGGCGGAAGCTCCCTCCTTGTTCCTGCTTCTTGATGATGGTCAACGTTGTGGTAGCAGATGGAGATGGGCTGCCGTGTCCCTGACGATAGTGCAGTCATCTTTAAATACTACTTAAAACTGGCATCGAGTCAAGAAGACAGTAATTTAGTAATGCATTTATATAACCCTACTTTAATTATTATTGTTTTAAAACTGGAATTATTTTTGCTCAGCTACCTAAGATACCTAAAATATTGAGTAATGTTAGCTCATGTGATATTTATAATTAGTGCCCCTTCAGAATCACCACATGCTTTAAAAGAATGCAAATATATAAATGCATAAGCTCATACAACTTTTTCTGATAAACAAAAGCAGTAAAATTTTCTTATTACTTATTTGACTTGCTTTTAATTATCAAGTCCTCCCCACTCCTGCCATGTATTTCCTTTTTTTTTTTTAACAGTTCATATGTTTAATAATACTCATTGTTATTGCTGTAGTGCTGAAATGTATCCATTCTATGCACCGTGTATTATTGCCTGTTATCTGCTACCTGGAAGATTGCTTTTTTTATTTTAGCTTTCTTCTTTTTTTCTTACCTTGCACTGTGCTGGATGGTTGCCCAGTTGTGCTTATGAAACCTAATAAGTAATAGAAGCTAGAAATAACAGATGAATTGCAAACACTTTCAGAATCATTGCATTGCATTGGGTGGTTATTGGGGAGGGTTTAGACCATCTGAAAGGGTTTGGATATATCAGCATTATTCCTGAGTCAAGTTCTTGTTGAATTTGCTAATTATCTTGTGTTAAGGATATTATAAAAATCATCTATATAAACACTGTAAAAATGTGCTTTTGCTCCTTATAAGTTGCTTTGCATCATTTACTAATGTTATAGTATTTCTCATGAATGGGGAAGCCCTGTGTTTGGATATAGAATGAGATACTTGTGGTGTATCGGGCTGGCTTTTGCAGCAGGTCTCACCTCGTCCTAGCTCAGCACTAGTGACCGGGGACAGACAGTGCTGTAGAGGTGTCGTAAGGTTTGCGGTGAGATTACTGAGGGTTGTAATACTGGAAGCATAAGAAATTGGGTCTGTTTTAATTAGAATTTCTTTCCTGGCTTCTCTAAATACATAATACACATTTTAAGAAGCTTTTGAAGTGCAGTACTTATTGTAGCTTTCCCGTTGAGCTAGAAGCAAAAGTATTTCGTTTTAATTTTTAACTACTGAGATGTTACCCAGCAGTCTGTCTCAAAGGCACTCCTGAGTCTTGATTTTCTACTCTGTGAAACAAGAGAATCACATCAAATGTTGCTAAATCTGAGATGTTAAAGTTGTGTGCACCCAAGAACTAGATGTACTGATTAAGGTGTGGATGTAGGACTGGCCACTGAAAATACATTTCTTAAAAGCGTTAGTTATAGGTACTATGTGGAGACACCTGCACTCCCAGGAGCTGGAAGATGAAGGGAGAGAGTCAGGAGTTTAGGTCTTCCTCCATAGCCTCGGCTACATGCAATTTTTTCTGAAGCATACAGAACAAAAGTCAAATACTTGGTAACATTTTAAACTTTAGTGTATTCTTTATTGTTAAGCATTCTACCTGTTATTTTACCCAAAATTTTGAGTAAAATTACTAATCCTTTTTTTGGACTGAATTTACTAAACAAATACTGAAGAAATGACTGACATTCAGTAGATCTTGAGCATGAGTAGTTAGTCTTTGCCTCCCAGGACCAGGTTCCCATCTTTAGAGTCCATTGTCTTTACTACTGGGACATCAGTGTGGAGCGGTTCATGACTTCCTCAGGGCTTTCACCCTCCGCTGGCGTTCTCGTTCCTTTCAGACTCTTTCTAGCCTAGGCCTCCAGCTCAAAGTCCTTGCCTCAGCCTTATGAGTACCGGGTTTATAGGAATTAGCCACCATGCCAGCTGTCTTCCAGAATTTAAGGAAAAGTTGATGCTAGCGTTTGAGAATTTACAGCTGCTGTGCTTCATTGAGAACCCTTCCTGTATGTGTCACTGCAGGCTGATTGGCTTGAGAGAACGATAAAGATCAAGACATAGTCATTCTCTTTATTTCTTGTATATCTTTTTAAAGTTTACACATATTCTTGTAAAATTCATATATATGTATATATATATATATCTATATGTACTATAAAATTCATCCTTTCTTATCTGCAGTTTGTTGTTTTGGAGTATTTGCAAAGTTGTCCAAACATTGCCAAAATATTTTTGACACTGAAGAATGAATTGTTTCCATTAGCCATCATTTTGGTCCCATCAGCTTCTCTCTATATATGGATTTGCCTGTTCATTATATTGTGTGTGGCCTTTGTGTCTGACTTCTCTGTAGCAGGGTTTAAGGTTCCTTGTGTTGTTATATGTGTGTACTTTGGTGTTTGTAGTTAAGAGCTGTTCTCTGTGTGCTGGGATATGATGCATATTTACACTTAAGACAGTAACAGTAATATTTGGACAGGTACGGAGCACTGTAATTTGCTGCTTCAGACTTTTAACATATTGTGACCATCTTGTCTCCCTAGTTTAGATTTTGAAGAATGTGCGCACAAGTTGCTGAAGATGGAGTTCGCTGAGAGCCAAACAGTATGTCCATGCCTTTCTCTTTAAATTAGGGAACACCTATTGCTAAATAAAATGTTTAGGATGAATAGGTTTTGTGAATTGAAATAATAATACTCATGTAGGTGTAAGTTTTGTAATTTTATTCTAAACCAAGGCTGAAGGCTCCGGGTCTTTGACGTGTGCTCTAGTGGAGCGCAGTGTCTGCGTGAGTGCATCCTGCCCTGGTTGTCTCTAATCACGGTGGTTACCTGTGAACAGATTACCCCTTAGGAGGAAATCTGATCCCTATGCAGTAAAGAATCCTTCTGATAGGAGCTGTAGCAGTCACATGTATGTTTGCACTGCTCAGGTTGTATATGGAAGGATTTGTATTACTCTTTCATTCATTAATTCATTCACGTGGAAAGATTGATTGTAGACTTTTGTTAGACAGGCAAAGCCTCAGGGATTTAGTTTCCCACTAAGCTCCTAAGGTCTTCTGTTAGCCTCATGGGTTCATCGTCTCCTAACTGTTGCCCTTCAGCGTATCGGAGCCCCAGTGCTAAGGATAATAAACACTAAGCTGCGTAAATAATTTTGTAATTTTTTCCTGGTTGTCATCATATAATCTTTTTAGGTCTTTGGAGCCTGAGCCCAGGCTTTGGTGGAGCCCTTCCTCACACCTTGATGGACGTGTGATAGGCCTCATAGATGGAGTAGTAAGCATGTGTTCCGATAGGCTGTTCAGTGTCCGGTCTCTTGGTGCTGAGCTGTGTCAGGATTAGAGGATCATTTGTAGGGATTGGCACTGTGCCCCGACTCACGTCCTGTTTTCATAAGTAAAGCTTTATTGCAGTAAAATCATGTTCTCGCTCACTCACTGATCTTACCTGTCTTCATACCACAGTAGCAGAATAAATACCTTTGCCCAGCACCACACTAGCCCTAACCTGGAAAACATTTAGTGTTTGGGCATTTGCAGATGATGGAGGAAGGTCATTGACTAATAAAGAAACTGCCTTGGCCCATTTGATTGGCCAGCCTTTAGGTAGGTGGAGTAAACAGAATAGAATGCTGGGAGGAAGAGGAAGTGAGCTCAGATGTAGGGCAGCTCCTCTTAGAGGCAGACACGATGAAGCAAGCCACCAGGTCAGACATGCTGTATCTTTCCCGGTAAGACTGGTGCTACACAGATTATTAGAGATGGGTTGATCGGGATATGAGAATTAGCCAGTAAGGGCTAGAGCTAATGGGCCAAGCAGTGTTTAAAAGAATACAAAAGTTTGTGTGTTGTTATTTTGGGGCATAAGCTAGCCAGGCGACCAGGAGCTGGGGTGGCAGGAACGCAGCCCATAGCACCCACTTCATCTGGCGCCCAACGTGGGGCTCGAACCCACGACCCTGGGATTAAGAGTCCCATGCTCTACCGACTGAGCTAGAAAAAAATCCTTGATTCTTTATTGAATCTATTGTAAATATGTATATACATACTGAAAATTTTATAAAATTTGCAAAAACAAATTATTTTCAAATTAGAAAGTTGTTTTCTTTTTCCTATTTCCTGGTTGTTGTTTATATTCTTGACCACAGTGGATCTGTCATCCTTAGAAGGAAATAAGTTAGTAAATTAACCTTTAAAACTAGAATTAATGCTGAATTTGCTGTGTGACCACGTTACATTTGAGGAATATAATTAAGTCATTACAATTTTATTGATGCTAATCCAAAGGGTAGCTGTTCTAGAACTATCCTCAACATATTTTGATTAATATTTGGAAATATTTTAATACATCTATTTCCACGTACTAAAGACTCCTAAAATTGCTCAAATATTTAATTGACATGTTAGAATATTTAATTATCACAAGCCGTAGATAATAGTGCTTATAATTGCTCCTGGTCTGGGGAAAAAAGTGATGTTTTGCAGGTGGTTCTGAATCCACGGCACTGTTGGTGTATTACTGCATGTTGCTTAAAATAGGATTAACATATCATAAACACGATGCAAAATTTTTTGAGAGTGAATTTTGCACATCAAGTTAACCTAACAGCATAATTTAGAAAGGATTCATTTTAAGTTTTCAGTACCAGGTGAAATTTTGACAAAGTGTTCTCTTGCAGAACTTAACACATTTATAAACATTTACTTATTTGGGTTAGCTTATGACTTGTTTTTCTTTTTCTTTGTGTCTAAAGTGCCCCCATGTTTTAAAGGGATGCTCTGGTGAGGTGCTTCATGGTAGACCATCTGTTTCTAGAGCAGCGCTGTGCATTAGAGCTGTTCAGGGAGGAGATGAGCATGCTGCCCTGGTCAGGGGAGTGGCAGCTAGGCACGTACAGCTTTTGATGAGCACAATATGAGTGTCCTGGCTAAGGAGCTCAGATTATAATTTTAAGTGGTTTATAGGGACTTACAGCTATCATGTTGGATTCCATAGGTTCCTTCTAGTCTGTCGTCCTGCACTTGCAGATTGCTTACATAGACACAAACGCTTAATTACCTAATTTTAAAATGTTAACAGTTTTTCTTAATTCACACCTCAGTTAGTGACAATGGCAAAGTTTCATGATAGTTCATTTAAATTTTAAAAGTAAAAATTAACTGAAGTTTGGTTTAAACTTAAAAATTAACACATTTACTTTGTATAGACTGTTTTCTACTAGAGGAATTAACTGCAATCAGGTTACTGTTTGTAAAAAAGGTAGACATTCTAAAGAATTATAAAATGTGCGCGGACGGCGGCCTTCTCATTCTGTCTCTGCTTAGAGTTTACCTGAGTCACTGTCTCAAGAAATTGCTGTCTGATCCACTAGGGTTCTTTTAGGAATTATTAAATCATATATACCGAAAAAAAATAGATGTCAATCATTTGTGAGAGTGGGCTTTTCTGTTAACCTAGCAGCATAATCAGGAGTTTATTTATTCCAAAACTTCTCATGGAGATGTTTTTCAAAGCAGTTAAATAGCTAATTGGGTAGTACATTTCAGCAGTTACTGGATTGGCCCATCCATCTTTAGAGATCCCCCTGTAGATAGGTCTGTACGTAGAGCGTCCGTCCCCCTGTAGATAGGTCTGTACATAGAGCGTCCGTCCCCCTGTAGATAGGTCTGTACATAGAGCGTCCGTCCCCCTGTGGATAGGTCTGTACGTAGAGCATCCATCCTCCTGTAGATAGGTCTGTACGTAGAGCGTCCATCCCCCTGTGGGTCTGTACATAGAGCATCCATCCCCCTGTGGATAGGTCTGTACATAGAGCGTCCCTGAAGTTAGAACTGAGGTGTCCTCTCATGCTTCGTAAACACTCATAGTGTGCTTTTTCCGTGCTATCTAAGCATATCCTCTAACAATTGAGTTCATATCTAAATTGTCAGGTATTTGTGTTGGTGAATCTAAATTTAAAAGAATTTCACACAGATGTCTTTAAAGACAGAATATCCAGTTATGCCTTGACCTTCTTCACTAGATTGTTTAGAAATGATTCATACTCAGGAATATTTAGTGAAATTATCATAAATAACTTTAGATGTTATCAGTCAGACTAAAGGCTTTCAAAATGGTAAGCTTGACATTGATTGAGTTTTTAAAAATAATTTTACAAAGTTTTCAAAATTTTTAAAGTCTAGTTTGAAAACACAGTCACTGTTTGATCGTAAATTGCCGTATAGCAAAGCTCCATTGTGTTCTGCACCACTAACACCATTTTCTTTCTGACAGAAAGAACTCTGCAACATGATACTTGATTGCTGTGCCCAGCAAAGGACCTATGAAAAATTTTTCGGCTTGTTAGCTGGGGTGAGTTACAGTCTTGCTTTTCATGTCAAGATTTAATAGAAGGATTAGAAGCTCCAAAAGAGTTCCCAACAATAATATAGCAAATTAATGATTGTGCTTCGTGGCCTGGTCTACCCTCAACCAACAACGTATGTTCTTTTCTGAGAGCACAGTGTTCCTCCTTCAGTACTCATGCCCTTCAGTACATTAAATTACTATCATGTCTCTACAGCTTCCTGAAATTACAAATACTTTGTAACAGTTACCAGTCCAAAACAACTAATGTCTTCAGAAACTCAAAGCAGTTACTAAAATCAGGAACCTGCTAAGCCAGCACAGGGTAATCATGATTTTAAAATTTTTTGAAGGTTTATTTTTATCAATTTTAATTATATTTGTATGTGTACATGTCAGGGTGTGTGCACATGAGCACAGGTTCCTGCAGAGGCCCAAGGTGGATATCTGAAACTGTCGGAGCCGCCTGGCATGACTGCTGGGAACGTAACTCGGGTCCTCTGCAGACCACACTAAATACCATTAACCATTGATCCGGCATCTTCCAGTCCTTAGAATTTTGTAAACTATTCATAAAGCACAGTTATGTAATATAAAATGTATGTCTGTAGGATCAACTAAATGTATAATTTTATTTTAGCATATAAATCCAGATAGAACTACAGCTGTAACTTTGAACATCATTTCACACAGAAAGGTTGAGTGATAGATGATTTTCGAAGGTGTTTACAGTTGTTTAGTAAATTCAGGAATAATAAGTTCAGTTGTATTGGCATTCAGTTTCTACTGGTGTTGACTTTCAGTTTTCTTTTCTCTAGCGGTTTTGCATGCTGAAAAAAGAATACATGGAATCATTTGAAAGTATATTCAAAGAACAGTACGATACCATCCATCGCTTAGAAACAAACAAATTGAGAAATGTTGCTAAGATGTTTGCTCACCTTCTATACACTGATTCACTTCCATGGAGTGTAAGTAATTGGATCAGTATTTGCTCTTCATTCCTAATCCCCTGTTGTTCTGAAATATGCATTTAGTTATGGCATGGCCGTGCTTATCCTATCAGTAAATACGAATTAGAATGAAATACATGGTGCAGTTTTATGTTGTCTTTGAAACATGTTCACATAGCATGGAATCAAAAGACTAAGTCAAATAATGGACGCGGGTAAGAAATACTATTGTGGATCATACATGCCCCCCCCCCCCAACCATGCTGCTTTGTGGTAACGCCAACTAGCAATATTTTCAGGGAAAATATTATGTATTTTCATGTTTCACATCTTTATACGTATTTGTGCATACTCACATAACCAAGGAGAGACATGTGTCCCCTCTCCTGGTGGCACTGGTGCCTCAGAATTACTGTCTGTATTTCCTGAGAGCAGCTTCTCCAAGGTAGCTCTTACTAAGACTAAGGATTGTTCTAGGAGTTGGCAAGGGGCCATTTTAGCTTAAGCTATAGGGAGGAGATCCTGTGATCGTGTTTAGAGCAAAGAAAGGCGTCTTCAGTGGGGAAATGTGCACCAGATTGGACTTTAAACCCTTGTTTATTATATAATCGCTCACTGCTCATTGCTGTGATGTTCTTTGCTGCCAGCTGCATGTCCAGTCACATGGTAGCGGGCAGTCGAATGGTTTATGTGGTCCCTGCTTTCGGGAATGTTACCATGGAAGAGAAAAGTTGTCTGACAGTCACATGCCATAAAAAGTGTCATACTCCAAGTGAAGCAAAGTTGCTAGAAGAATTTTAATACAGAGAAGTCATACCCAAGAAGAGGAGGACGACATTGTAAATTACCACAAACTGGTGATAGAATGAGCTCCCATTAGGAGGGCTGAATATGTTTGTAGTATGGAAGTCCTAAGTATGTCCAACTACACTCAGTGGGCACAGCAACCCAGCAGCTAATCACAACCCTTTGCCTCATTCCCGCTTTCTAAAAAAGAAGTTTTAAACAGTTGACTAAAATAGGCTCCAGAGTATAATCCATAAAAAGCTAGATTTTTTTTCTGTTTATCTCTAAAATCTATGTCCACGGTTAGTTTATAAAGATTGTCATCTTAGTTTTCAGGATACATCACCCATCATGTTTTTGTCTTTTACCTTGTGTATATATGCTAGCCCCTTTGTACAGCCCGTTCTGCAGGGGGAAGTCTGTGAGCAGTCTTTACTTTGGTGTTATGTGCTCGAGACAGGATTTCTTCTCTGCCATGAAAAGCACCTTCTTCAAGAAAAAGAACACAACCGTTTCTGCACCATCTTAACATTGGGAAGTTAATACAGAGACACAGTCTTCTGTGTCACCAAGAAATAGCATGTGTCAGCATGGGAGGTCCAGAGATGCTGCTGAGGGTGGGAATTCCCAGTCATTTTGAGAGGACTTAAACTGCTCGGCTACTTGTACTTGTCTTTTAAAACAAAAGTAATTTTTTTTTAATTCTCTCTTTTAATTTTCAGGTTCTTGAATGTATAAAGCTCAGTGAAGAAACCACTACATCGTCTAGTAGAATTTTCGTCAAAATCTTTTTCCAGGAACTGTGTGAATACATGGGTCTTCCTAAACTGAACGCAAGGTTAAAGGATGAGTAAGTTGACTGTTAACAATTTACTCTTCCTGTCTCTGGGCGAGCCCCATGTTAGCAGAGAGACTTGTCCTCTCCGCAGGGAAAAGCCCTCTAGGACTTCGGCTGACATTAGTGTGCTGCGTGTTAAAGGGCATGGGACAGCACACACCTTTTGGGGTCTGGTTCTGGGGCTGTCGCATCACCCCACTTCACCTTTCTTAGTACCTGTTTGTACTGGCTTCTCTTCCATTCCACCAGTGCCACGAGTTATTCCAGCTTTTCATTGCTCTGCCTCTCTTAAATGTTGACCAAAGACCTGCACGGGGTCTGCGGGCTTCACTCTGGTCATATGCTGTGTGCTTTATCAGGCTCATCCTCCCAGGGTCACTGAACTGATCGGGCTGCTGTTACGTGCACCCACACCCCTGTGACTGCAGAAGCTATGACCCTCTTGTTGATCTAAATGCTTAGTCAGTCTTCCTGTAACTTACCCTTTTCTGTAAAACACTCATTGCCTGTTTCCTACTCTTTCCCAGTGCTTGCTGAGATGTGCATACGTACACTAAGGCCTTTAATATTTTCTGTGCATGTGTACAAAATATACTTGTGAATATATCCTGTACATAGTATGTGTGTATGCCATCTGTATACTCTGTGTGTATCCTAGTGTCTATATGAAAAATTTCTAAATCCATATTGTATAGTTACAGAAATGAAGTCTAAGGGCCAGTGAGATGTCTCAGTAGGTGAAGGACACCAAGTCTGAAATGAGTTGGCTCCCTGACACCCACATCTCCTATATGCTGTGCTATGCGTGCGTGCTCTCACACACACACACACACACACACACACACAAACTGTAAGGAAATGTTTTTTATAAAGAAATGAACTTCAGTGAATTATTTCTTATTTCTGATTATATTTAGATAGCCTAACCTATCAATGCATAAACCACTTTCTTATACTTAACTTACTAATTGAATATATAGGAAATCTGGTAAGTGGGTATAGGAGTTTTCATTTTTCTCTGTGTTTTTTCTTTTCTCTCTTTTTTTTCAGAACTCTGCAGCCATTTTTTGAAGGACTGTTACCTCGAGACAACCCACGGAATACCCGCTTCGCCATCAACTTCTTCACCTCCATAGGTCTTGGAGGTTTAACGTAAGGATCATTTGCAGAATTTTAGCTTTAGCTGACAAAGTCATCTTACAAGCTAATGTAACACATTATATTTCTATTAGGGATGAACTGCGAGAGCACCTGAAAAATACACCCAAGGTCATCATGACCCAGAAACCAGAAGCCGAGCAAAAGAAACCCGCCCTGACCTCGTCGTCTTCCGAGTCCTCCTCGGAGTCCCAGTCCTCTGACTCAGATTCCGACAGCAGCGAGAGCAGCTCAGACTCCTCCAGTGAAGGGGGCGGCTCCTCGTCCGACAGCAGTCAGAGCTCCGTCTCAGGTATCAGGCTCTGTTCCTAACAAGAGCAGGGCTCGTGGTGTCCATACTGAGGGCCGGTTTCAGTTGCTGCTTACTTATTGTGGTCATCATCTTTATTAATAGAGACGATCGTCTGTTATTGACACTGTTATTTCTGTCTTAGAAGCCTCCTCGTGGACACAGCTGGGGTTTAGTGATGCCCGAAGTACTCACGTTTGCATTCTAGTTTTTAGGTGCCTTCACAGTGCTTCATTGTCAGGGCACTTAGGGCTGTGTTTGTGCAGTCGAGCATTATGTGACTACTTAACATCATCTTGTTCATTGTGTAGCTCACCTGGGGCTTTGCTGTACCGAGCTCTCCCCCAGATCAAGGACTGGCACTTCAGAACTCCTTTGTTAGAACTCTTTCCTGTGCATCCTGTGCCTGCCAGCCTCCCCCATCCTCACGGCAGCAGCTGTTGTGATTAGTAATTCCATCCTTTAGTCTTGTGCAGCAAGCTCTCACAACATGGCTAACCTAGTCTCCTCACTACATAGCCCAGGGTGGCCTGGAGCTGCAGCCCCCCTCCCCTCGCCTCCCAGGTGCTGGGGTTTCAGCCGTACATCATGTCCAGCCTATGCCTCGTTTGTTTGCTGTTGGATGTTTTGTTTTATTTGCTTCTTGTAGTCTTATATGCAGTCTGGTCTGTTAATTTGGCAGGGGCTAGCCTTGAACCTGGTTCTCTCTGCCACTGCTTCCCAAGTGCTAGGTGTAGAGGCCTGTGCCGTAGTGCCTGTTTTAACTTTATAGTTATTAACTATGAACTCTTTAATATTTCTTTCATAATTGTGTTCATAAAATTTACCCATGTTATTGCGTTTATAGTTCATCCACAGTGGTTGCTGTACATACTCATACATGTCTCTGATGTCCTAGGTACTTCTATTAATAACCCTATATATACACATATACATATACATACATACATACATACATACATACATACATACATACATACATGCGGATAGTCCCTGTCTGGTCATATTGTACTCTTGGTTTCCCAACTTTACACTGATGTAAAAGCTGTATAGTCAACAGAGATAGGCTTGGAAGTTTGGATTCTCTCTCTTCCTGAGCTCCTGTGTGTAACTCTTCTGTGATTCCACCTGTAGGTTAATGTAAGCGTTCTGAACGTGCCAAACGGTGGCTTTTGTGATATGTCACATAACCTCATCCTGCATGTACATTCCTTTTTCAGCCCCATAGCTACAGATGTCACCGCTGCTGTAGGATGCATTTGGTTTTAGTAAAAATATCACCAGCTTTCTAAGTGATTATTCCAAGCTACACTCCCGACAACAGCGTATTGGCCATGCTTTTAATTTTAACCATCCTGGTTAATTTGTGATAATATTGACTTATATCTTTGATTTTAATTTGCATTTCCTTGATCACTAATGAAACTGAGCATAACGTTATTATTGGCCCTTTGGATATTACCTGTCTTGCTCAAATTTTGCTCTCTCCCCCTTTAAATTGGCATTCCTATTTTATTTTATTTTTGTTTTGTTTTTCCCCCTTATATTCATTCTCTCTCACTCTCCATCTATTATGTATAATATGTTGCAATGTGTTTATATATGTATATTTTAAGCAAATATTCACACTTATGTCTCTAGCCCTGTGAGGCCACCAGAGCCCTGCTGTCTTATTTTTTCCTTTAGCAGCAACCCTGGATCAGTAGACCGTCTTGGGGAATGTTGCAGCAACCCTGGATCAGTAGACTGTCTTGGAGAATGTTGCAACAACCCTGGATCAGTAGACCGTCTTGGGGATGCTGCAGCACAATGTAGCTTACCTCTTTTTCTGCACATCTGCCTTCCCCTGAATTTGGAGCCATTGATTCTTGTTTTGTTGGTTGGTTGGTTGGTTGGTTGGTTGGTTGGTGTTTTTTTAACCAAGTTCTTCATGTTTTTAATGCTCTAAAGTTTTATCTTGAGCTAATTTCATACTTACAGGAAAATGATAAAAGTCAGGAGATAGAATCCACATACGCCCTCTACCCAGCTCCCTCAGTGTCAGCTTCTCATATAAACAATGCAGTTATCAATGACACTATGGAAATGAACACTGCACAGTGCTATTAGCAGATCTCATTTGGATTTCACAAAGAGTAAAGCAATTGGTGAATGAGTCAGGACCCAAGACACCAGGGTCCTTTTCCTTCTTTGAGCACACTGTCTAACTCGTTGTAGGGAGTGGTTTTGGGGTGGGTGGCCATGTGTCATGTCTGTGTTCCAGGGCTGCCTGCAGCTAAGTTTCATCTGACAAGGCTCTCTTTGGGGTTAGAGGATATAAGTGGCATTTTACCATTCCTAATCACTTGATAGATTTATTTTTATATTTGCTATATTTATATTTTATATTTGCTATAGTTTATTGAAAGCTTTTATGAGAACTTGAAACTATAGTTACTTAATAACTAATAATGACATTTTAAAAATTATTCATCTTTTAAAATAGTCTTGCTTTAGGCTTTTCACTTTGGCTTCACATTAGTTTGCACAAATAAGTGTTCTTCAGTATATCAGTAAATGTTGTTAAATTATGAACTTAGATTAACATAAAGACTAACTATACTTTTTTATGTGCAGCTAAAGATACAAGAAAGAAGAGACAAGGGAAGACCAGAAATGAAGAAGTAGAGAAAGCAGCCAGGGTCCAGCAGACACGTGACAGGAGGAGAGAAGAAGGAAGGGAGGAGCAAAGGCACCAAGAAGGGAGGTCTGAGGGAGCAAGGTCTGAGAGACACAGAGCGCATGACTCCCGAAATGCTGACTGGAGGGATCCTGTAGCAAAGCCCATGGTGGACAGAAGGCTTCCTTCCCAAGAAAATAGTTACAGTAGAGTTCGGAATGGCCGAGACCAAGACGCGCACAGAGAGCTGCAAGACAAGCATGGTGAGCCAAAGAAGAAGCGACGAGAGAGAAGAGATTCTTTTTCTGAAAATGAGAAGCAAAGACCCCGGAGTCAGGACAGTGAGCGTGTCAGGAGGAAAGATCGTTCCAAGTCAAGGGACAGGAGCAGAAGACATTCGGGCCATGAGAGTGATGACGACAGGTGTCAGAATGGCGCTGAGAGACGATGGGAGAAGTCTAGCAGACACTCTGAACATTCTAGAGACTCCAAGAGAAACCAGGACCGGAGGAGAGAAAAGTCTCCGAGACAGAGATGATCCTGATGACAGCTGCACACGCCTTACTTCCCTTCCGACATCTTTTTACACTGATGGATTTTATAGAGAACTCTGTATAAAGGACCTCTTTGTATCTGTATATTTTGAAGATGTTTTCTTTTTGACATGTTTTATAATTGATGTATCTCAAAGTCCTCTGTAAAATCATAAAGGGTCTCAACAGAGGGACTTATGTTTTGTGAATAAAAGGAACAAATGCTCATTGAGTCGCTGATTTGTAAAACACTTTTCTATGTGTCTAATAACTTTAAATTAATAATTATTAGTGGCTTTTATATATAACTAAAGACCAAAAAAATAAATTCCATTTATTACAGTAGGGTATCTGACAGAGTTCAGCACTGTAGGTTTCTCTGCGCTGTTTGGGGGAGTGTGTCCTCCTCTTGAGAGATGCACTTGGGAGTGAGCCACAGGGCAGCCTAGTCCATCTCTTGAGCCTGCAGGAAAGTTCATAAGATCCTTATAGTTAGTGCTTATCAACTTAACATTCTGTCAAGGTGAGCTGATGTATATGTTTAATTTTAATTGGATTAGTGAGACATTTAAAAAGCATAGCCATGGGGTACATGAGCTGCCTGTGAAGCAATTCCTTTCTTTTTCTTTTTCTTTTTTTTTTTTTTTACTTGAATTGGAAGGATTTTCTTTATTGTAACTTCAGAATGTAGAAGCATAATAATTACTGTGGAGAGAGAACGTTCCCTTAGGTGGGCAGGTAGGTCTGTCTGGCACCCCGTGCTCAATGGGCTTCTTACACTTGTTCGCCTTGTTCATCAGGCCCATTCCAGCCAAAGTGTGGGTATTAAGAGTAGTGGGACCACTGTGGTAATGTTGAGCTTCTGGGCATACGCTGACTCGGAACGCCTAGTTTATTATCCAGAAACCTGAGCATGAGCAACGATACAGCCCGTAAAATGCATTTCTCCCTCAGAAAAGTGTTACTGACCCCGAAGTATTCCGTACAAGGGGTGATGGATATCAGTAGCCAAACATGAGAGCACCTGTCTCACAAAACCATAGCTGAGCAAACTGAATTTGAGGGGGGAGGTGTCCCTCTGAAGGAAGCAGATGCCGTCCACTTCCTTTAACTGGACATTGCTCTAGAGTAGACAAAACACTAGAAAACTTGGGGGGGGGGGTATTTTACTTCGTTTTAACTTTAATTCATGACTTTTAAATGTAATAATGAGAAGCATTCTTTTCTTTGAGTTCTTTTAAAAGGCGTGCTCACGCTAGCCGGCATCCAGCATAGGTACTGCAGCTGGGCGTGCTCACGCTAGCCAGTATCCTGCACACAGAAGAAATATAGATACTTTGCACACATTACATTTAGTTTCTCAGCTGCCTCGCCTGGACCTTCTGCTCCTCAGTGCCTGCTGTCTTTGCCACCCTCTGTGCTGTTACAGCTATGGCTGAAGAAATCTCTTCCGGAAGCCTGCTCCGACCGCTGCCCACCCAGCTCACCTGGCTTCAGCTGCTCTCCTCTAAATGCTCTTCTCAGAGCCCCTCATCTGCTCACTTGTTGGCACCGTGTCTCTTCATTCCCTTTGTTCTGCAGCCTGGTCCTTGGAACAGATGGAGAAATGATGGGCTAGGTTAGCTCTTCAAGGCAACCCTTTAGGGATGGGTTTTGTCTCCCAGAAGAGACTAGATCCCAAGACCTAGGCCAGCTTCCTTCCTAAGCAGATTGAAGGTGGCAGAACCTTTGCGGGACTGTTGACCAACAGCTCCTTTGCCTCCCTACATGAGCATAGGCACACTTCCTTTCTCTCCCTATTCTTCTGTAGGATCTTACAGCACTTACTTCACAAAGTTCTAGCCATGAAATAACGGCACCAAGTACGCACGATCCTCTCCTCTCCCCCATCATACAGGAAGGACTTAAAAGGAAAATGGAGCGCTTTGACTGGTTTTTTATGACCGCTGTCTTTCATCTGGCCTAAAATAGCGCTGAGCCTTCCCTTTTTCTTTTTAAATGGTAAAGTAGCCATATAGAAAGGGTGGCTTGGGGAGTTTGGGTGTGATGTGGGTGTGACAGAAGCAACTTCCTATCATTTTTCTTTTATTTCTTATATTTTAAATTCATTAAGATTTTGGGATGTTTACATCATTTAAGCTCAAACAACTTGATTCTTCTGCCATTTCACAATGATGCCAGAAAAAACTTTTATAATTACCGGTAAATTTTTTAGAATATTTTCTTCTAGTTTTGAGATTATAATTACCTTACTCCTTTCTTCCCTTTCCTTCTAAACCTTCCAATGGCCCTCTTTGCTCTCTTTCAAAACCATAACCTCTTTTTTTCATGTTATTGTACACGTCTATACACTTGTTTCTAAATATAACCTGCTCAGTCTGAATAATGTTAAATTGTATGTGTTTTCAGAGCTGACCATTTGGCATTGGATAACCAGTTGGCATGCCCTTCCCTGAAAGACTTCCTCCCAGTCTCAGTATTCCTGTTTGCTTGTAGTGCCTTGTGCAGGGTTGAAGTCTCGTGGGCCTTTTCCATACACGTCGGTACATCCACTGGCTGCTGAGACTTCATGGGTGTAGCCTCTGACATTGCTAGGAGGCACTGTCTCACAGCAAACTCCCTGGGTGAACTTTTGGTTCCTGACTTTAAAGTCTTATTTACATCTGCTGCTTATGCCATAGGGAGGAGAGCTGAGGGTCCAGTGTCACCCTAAGGAACATTCTCATTTCTGTGCACATTTCACCGAGACTCTCCGGACCCTATTCACACACGACTACACTGGCCTGTGTCCCTACTCTGACCCCTTGTCTCCCTGGCCTTGGATCTGATACAGCATTCTTCCACTCATGGCTCCCACGTTTTCCTCCCAAATGTCCTTGAAAGTTTTTGGAGCTTGTTGCAGTTCCCATTAGAATGCATGTTCTTTGAAGCTAGACATGTCTGCCATTGTTTCTGTTTACTAAAAATAAAAGCAAGGCAATCTTTCCGTCTGGACCACCGCCCCACCCGCCACATCCATGCTTTGCGATGAGCTGTAAACTCCAGTCTACCTCAGACCAGTTATACACAGGTGAAGTGTGGTTACTCAGTCACGGTCGCAGGCTCTGTATATCTGTGTGTACTGAGTCTGCCTAGATCAGAGGTGGTTGCGTTCAGGGGCAAAGACAGCTTTACACCCACTAGCCGTTACATCAATTGAACACTAGCAACTGGAAACTGCATATTTAAATCCAACTGGGTTTTTAGTCTCACCTTTACCCCTTTCTGGCCATAGATCTTTAGACAGTCCCTTTAACGTCTGTCTTTAATTTTATGTCGGCACGGTAATACATCCTTGGAGGACTAAGAAGTCACCGGAGCCCATCTAGTGAGTGAGTGTCTGGCATCAAGAGCTCTGTATTGTCATTACTGTCATTGTCACTAAGGATTACCTGATATCACGAGACTAGAACTTTCACAGACCAGTCCTTACGTGGGCTAGGTAGATCACACAGGTGGGACCAACCACATTAAGCAGCAAATCCAGGCAGCAGAATTTGCTCAGTTCCACCCGGTCCTGTACATCTGGAGGCTTGTCAGTGACTCCCTGTCTGATGTTAAAATTAAACAAGGTTTTTTTTTTTTTTTATGTTGTTTCTGTTAAGGTGAATTCACTGGTTGCTGATCCATGTATTATCAGATACAAAGACTGGGGAAATGGGATTGCATCTACTGGATCAGCTTTCCTCCTGGAAATGGAAACTATTGAATATTATCTTTGGGGTGATTTAGGGGATCTTATGAAGTGCATCCTCTATAGAGATGCCTATTTTGCTCAGCTGAAGCTTTCTCCCTAAAACTATGTTAAGGTCTATACAAACTGTTGTGTAGCTATTCCAGATGGAAACAGTGCCTCCTGGAGGGAA